>NW_027526407.1:49724912-50191288 GCF_048455015.1 Haemaphysalis longicornis
GCTGTAGCGAACCGTGACTTCGCCAAACGATTCGCTGACAACCAGGTCGGTTTTGTTCGCACGGTTTGTGAGCGCCTGGGGTTTCAATCGAATTTACGCAATCCAGTGTCTAATGTCGATGCGTCTAACGGTGCCATACGGACAAAATATAAATAGCGACGTGCAAGTTCATATCAATAAACAATAAACATTAAACTGCTCCAGTGAAGGCACATTTAACTTTCGTGTTTTACCGATTCCCATGAAAGAGAGATCAACCACATTTCTTGGCCCTGATTTTACCCACTTCAAGCATTTTTTCACCTCTCAATACAAGCTACCTCAGGATGCCGCCTTCGCCTTGTGAAGATTCAGCAAATGACAAAGTACTGGAAACATAGGCACGTTCCACCATGCCCATGAAACGGTGTTTGCAGATGTGAACACCTAAAGAGTAGTTTAAACAATTGACTTCTCACACACCTCCAGCAAGAAATCCCCTTTCTTGAGTCCGGCAAGGTCAGCAACTCCACCAACGTCCACGTCGTCCAAGTACTGCAAGCTAGGCCAATTCTCTGTAGGCTGTCGCTCCATCTGCGGACTCGAGGCTGTGGGAACAAGAATTGAACATTCTTGAGCGCTTCAATATTGAATATACGGTAACTAACCGCAGATGAAGTCTTGCGAAACTCTGACACACTCACCGCATCCGCGGTAATCTGAAAGCTTACCTTTCACTCCTCTTAGGACAAACCCGAAGCCAGTTTTGCTTCTGTGCAAGACAACAGTACGCGGCTCGCCGTACCTGCAAGAAAGAGCTCTCTGAGATAACCAATTTTAACACGAAAGTGTTTTATTCCGAGATACACAAACATTTGAGCGACGTCATATCCGTCACGGAAATGACGCCAGTACAACGAAGCAAGCGGCCTGTAAAGGGTGCACCCCTGCACCCATGGTGTTCTTGCGGGGAAGCAACCTTCAGAACCAAAGAGTACGTTATACTTAGGGTTGTTCGTTTTCTGGTTTTATATTTTAACACTAAAGTTTTTTATGCCGGAATACACCATGATTTAACTGATGTTATATCCGTCACAGGAATGACGCCAGTACACCGTTGCAGAAGCGATCCGCCAGCAGGACGTCGCTCGCCAAGAACACACCTACAAGACAGCCACCGACCCACAAATCATTCTCAACTGCAGATTTCGCTGCACATTTCACTTTCGTGTGTTCCAAATTCCTATGACAGAGGAATCAACCACAATTGTCAGTCTAAGAAGCGCAGCGTTGTCGTGAAGTTCATGCTACCGCCACCATAATCACAACTTGTGCGCGTTGCAAGGCGCCACTGCTAGCGGCTTTACGGAAGCTACTTTGTCCAAGTTTGAAGGCAAATCGGTGCTCGGTGCCACTTCATGAAGACTTAATCCAACGCGGTCATACAGTGAATGAATTCGGCATCGGGTTCCATCTCAAACGCGTCTGCTTTTTATCATAAGCAGATAACGTAAGATGAGGCTTACATTCTCCACCGCCGTGGCAACGTTGCAGCCCTTGACGTGATTTGGGTTTCCCGGCGACCTTTGACACGACCTTGCGATGAGGAACCCCTCATCCTGACCTCCTGGACGGCGGCGCTGGGAAACATTCCATGGCGGCCGTCCCGCGTTCGTCCTTCCAGCATCCCTGTGTCGCTGACCTCGGTGACTGTGGCGAAAGATAAAGACGAATACGATATGGCTAAGATTTCGAGAAGCAACGTATCAAGCGGTTTTTTTCATGCACTGTTTTAAATGCACACAGAGGCTTGGTGCACAGGAACAGAGACTGATGTGAAGAACATCCGGCTTTCTGCCCTGCTCTCGTTGACTGTTATAACACTTTTCGTGAAAATATGCTGACACATTACGCTCTTTTAAGCTGTTGGAAACAAAGTTACTTGTCATTTCATAACTAAATAACGAGCACAGATCACTAAGTGTAGGTTCACTTTTCACCAAACTCTGCACCATGTATACACTGAGTCCCATAAGGCACAATGGTCCTTTATTGTTTGCCAACATCGAAACTTCAAGACTACACATGTCTAAGCCTAATTGTAGGTAGCCGTGAATTTGTTGCTGCCGTATTCCCATACATACAGTGTTCTAGAAACTTAGTCAGAATCGCTTAGTAATCTCTCATGTCGAGTAAACTCCACATCTATTAGCTCTTGTTAATCACGGAAAATATAGCACCATACCGTCATTCTATATCGCCCAGCAACCAGTTTGGACAATCATAGACAATCATAGACAAACAGTCATAGACAATTGAAATGAGAACACAAAAATAGGTACCGGAACAAGGAAAATCAAGGACTATGGATACGGGAGTAAATTAACGGCTCGCTAGCAGCTCATTTGAAAGACGCATTTTCAATTTTGTTACTGTAACTTTTTTGCTTTGTTGTCAATCTTTGTTGCCACCCTACACTTTCAGTTACACGGAAAGAAATCGCGCTATTTGTGTGTTCCGGTTCATATTTTTGTATTCACGTTTCATTTGTCCAAATGCTCTCTTTCCAGCAATTCTTTCTTACAGAACGTCGTCTGGAGTTCCAGAACAATACAGTTCGCGGGAAACCGCAAATACCAGTGCTGCTGGCCTAAAACGTTCCACCTAGTGTCACACGATAAGATAAAGTACCATCACTGAGGCACGCAAGTAAGCAACGGCTGTCATTTTGTTGTTTATCAGTGTTGCCAGATCGCCGCTTCTGCGGCGTCCCCGCTAACTTTGGCGAGGTCATTTGTAAACAACACTGCCGAAGACGCAGCAACGCGGCATATTCGGACGCACTTCCGCAGCTGAAATGCTGCGAAGCGCGTTATCTTAGATTCGCGCTCGGAACGACACCAGCCGCGCGCAGCCGCAGAGCAGGAAGGAGAAGCGTGTAGGTCTAACACAGTTGATTGACTGAAACGCATAAACAACAAAATGGTGGCGCCCATAAACCTCCGCATGACCGTCGCAGTGTAAGCAAATATAACGTGATGCGAACTGAGCAATGATGACGGCGGTGGCACAGAAGTATAGGAGGATAGAGTGTCGATACTCTTTAACCTTATCTAGTGGCATTAGTCCCACCCACACGCAAGAAAGCTCTGAAACATGCGTGCAACGCTTGACCTCTGTATACCTTGGACGATGTCACCGCAGTTGAGGGACAGGTGGCCGGCGAGCGGGCTTTGGTACTCGGTGACGCAAACGCAGGTTGTCCCCACCGTGATCACGTCGGGGGTGTCGGAGCTGTCCGTGCTTGAGTCGCAGCTGTGCGCGCTGTTGCTCGTACAGACACCCGATGATTCGCTTGTGGCACTTTTGTCTGGAAACGTTGCGGCCCAATGCAGTGCGGTAGACTTGGTATCAGTTGGTAGTGCCACGAACGGGAATTTTTAGCGAAAGTACTGGCGAAACTGTTCAAACACCACATAAATCGTTTTTTTATATATATAATGCGATCATCATCAGCCTTTGGGCAACTGGAGGACGAAGGACTACGTCATTTACTTCTCGCCACTTTTCATGCTGTGCCATCGGAATCCATTCGTAGTCCCCGCATTTTCTTCTTACTCCTGTAGTGAGTTGTTGCCGTCTAGTTTTTATTTCTATACAGACGCTACTCCTTGCACATATTTTGAAGTCACGAAAGATTTGCTATATTTATTGCACGCACACGTTTCGAGCTGTGATGTTATGAAAAACTGGTAGGTTAATTTTTGAAAACACTTCGCACTACACAAGCAGCTAATAACAAAATCATCGAGCCTTTGCAGTGTGTTCATACTCTCATTGCGAATTTACAGGAAGAGGCCGAGCACCATTTAACCGTCTCAGGCAGATTATAGCGAAGGTTTAGGGTTTCCCAATGCCAGTTAAATCGACTGGATGAAAACTGGAAGTGGCCACTTAACAAAGCAGTGGACACGTCAACAATTACGTAAAACGTGTGTACCGCAGCCTGCCTATCGCGCGGTAGTTTTCAAGCTTCGCGTCGTTATTAGTTTATGCTATCGCTGCTGTTTTCACGGCCCGTGTCTTTCAATGGCCACTCCGACGCCTCTGATTACATTGTCAGACATCGTAGGACTTATTTTCAAGATACCCTTTGTTTTTTGCAGAATGCACAGCGTCTGAAGCGTTCGGGACTCAGTTATGCTTCTCTTTGTACTTATACCTTTCTTCGGAATAGAGGCACATCGAACGAACATTGTTTTACCCAATTAGCTCGCTCTTAAGATTTGTACGAAATGATCCCCGCTGAAAGTTGCTTCACACTTTCTGGTACATAAAAAGTTGCAGAACAAAACAATGACGTGAACTTGCTTCAAAAACAGTCATGTTTCATGCGTACATCCAGCCTCGTGCATAGCAAAATATCTGTCATGCAGGGACCAAGCAAAGCAGCCCGTTTCCAAAATACAAATTCAATATTGGTACAGTAAATGTGCCTACTCGCACTCGTGCAGAAACTGAAGTCACGAGCACACTTTCGCACAGCAGACACACACCCACACGGGAGAGCACGTTTCTGTGTACTCTGCGAACAACTGTTAACATTACCACGGGAACAAAACTTTTCGAGCAGTGCAACACGCAGATCATTGTATTCTTAATCGCATTTGGACGTAAAGCATGACACCAAAAACAGCAGACTCCTCCTACAAAACGAGAACATGTTCGTAACATTTCCGGGATTGAGGTCACATCCCACTGCTATTTACATTATGTCAGCACATGTCCCCCCTTTAAATTACGCGCCTGAAAGAGCTCTGCTAACCGATACTTTACACGGGCAGAAGACCCCCGTAACACATCTCGTAATGACGAGCACGCCGCTGTTCTCCTAGTTACTCAGGTTATGCGGTTATAAAGGCCCCAGGATGTGGGCGATAATAAGATAGACGATAGAGGATAATAAGATAGATAGTACGATAATAAGATAGACCCAAAAACTGAAGGAATTTTGCATTATGAGCGATGGTGACTAAATTTTCAGTGTGACAGGCTAGAGAATTATCTTTGAGAGGTGCGAGCAATACCAACTGAACTGAGCGTACTGTCATAATAAGAACGCACCACATACACACTATAATAGCACGACGTGGTACCTTGGTAAATTCTGCAAGCCTCCTGAAGACTAACATTTGACCTGATACAAAAAAAAAAGATGTCACATTCACGTAATTACATACCATTTGTCCGATCAATATATAAGAAAATCTTGTTTGGTAGCATTCAGACTGCTGAATGGGGCGATTATGTATCCACACTTTACTATTACCCCTTTCCACCTAGCGCAAAAAGACAACCCACCAATTTGACTGACTAAAAGGCCCGCCGTTGCATGTTTCAGCCCAGGGTATCTTGCCTGCTATTCAGTGGCGCAATGTGGACAATATGTTTACCCATTCAGGCCGCAGACACACGACCTTACAATTCAATTCCACCTTCATAAACGGAAGTAACTGTAGCGAACCCCTTCAAAGACATATTGATTCCATTGAAATATTTAGGGTTCTACGCACCGAAACAACGGCCGGGCCGTGATACACGCCGTAGTTATGGCTTCTGGTTAGGATAGACATCCAGGGCCATTACTGTGTGCTTAAATATCTACACACGGACGCACAAATTTTATTACTTAACATGACTGAGGCGAAGCCGACCTGTTTCAGCGATGTCAAACGAATACATTCCCCACAGTTTTCAATGTCCCTAGGTGAACTGGAACTTTACTTGCAAAAATCCTTATCCTTCAGGCGCCGTTTGCAACAATTTCGCAGCAATCTATTTTGCACAAGGCTTAAAGCGAAATGGCCCCAAGCCCGGCAAGCATTGGGCTAAGAGGTATTCTAGGGCTCACGCTCTCGGACACCGGGTACCTCAGCCACTAGCCAAGCACTACGAAGAAGCAGAGCAGAGACAGCGCATGAGCGTGGCGGCACAGCAAGAGCAGTGTGACACCCACCGGTGGCCGAAGAGGCCGCCGTGCCCGAGCTGCCCTCGCTGTCGTCGGCGTTCGCGTGCGACGCGGCGGAGGAAGAGGCCATGGACGAGGCCTCGGACGCGGTGGACGCGGCCGACGAGAAGGGGGGCAGCGACCGATTGGACGGGCACGGCGACGGCGGCTTGGCGCCCAGCACCACAAGCTCCAACCTCGGGTCGCTGTGCGTGCGACTCAGGGCGGCGCTGCTGGCCCTCCGCCGAGGGTTGTACGTCGGCGCTTCGCGGTACGGCACTGCGCCACACACACACCAACACACGCCGCGCAACGCACGCCGTCAGCGTCTTGATGGTGGGCGGAGGACCTCACTACTCACTACTACCCGTGCTGCGACTACTTGGTACCGCCATCGCTACTGTGTTCAACGCTTCACCGAAGAGTATCTCCGTAACGGGTAGCATGCTGACCATTTGGGTTTGCCTCTTGAATGCCCAGATGGTGCACCGAGAACAAGTGCACGGAATACGTTGCATCACAGACAAAACAATGTACTGGATGCGTTAGCCTCCTGCTATCTTCACCGGAAAAGCTCCGTTTAAAGGTTCCCTTCCAGTCTGACCATACAACTTGATTCAGTAGGTATGTTTTAAAAATGTGTGTCGAGCTCGTTCCAAATGCGGATCGACCTAAAGCATCAAATGTCATTTGCATTTGTAAACTAAAAAATACGTTTTACACTTGACTGCATCCTCTGTCCGCATCTACTGAATGGAATGGCTGAGAAAATTGTTGAAGTAATACTATGACAAAGTTCAGCTGGTTGTTCGGGGATATATGCCAGCTTTCTTGCTGTGTGCCAACTACGACTTGTGTTAGAGTTACGCTCTTATCGCTTTTTACCTAAAGGGCTAAAAAGTATTCCACGCTATATGTTTGTCTTGCCGTAGATGTGCGCTGTGTGACAAGTAAATTCTTTATCTCAATGTTCGAAAAAAGCGTTAAGTTTCAACTAGGAAGGCTGCTACGACTCGCAAGGGTTTTACCCGTTTCTTTAGTTTGTTATCGCGGTTGGTATAATCTGGAGTAGCATCCTCCTGCTGCTGCGGGATATAGATCATGCTGCTGTAGGATATATATGACCATCCTTGACACGAAGGAAGTTTTAGTTACGGAACACCGCGTACAAAAAACGTGCGATAATCCTGACCTTAACATAGCCAAGGAAGTATACCGCCTAACCAATGATACTGACTGTTACAGCACGTGCTCCTGAAACAACAACTAGAACAGTGCAAGAATTTATATATCTTTTCAATCTGTTGAGGATTCAAAAACGAATGCAGCGTTGCACACACTTCTAAAACAGCATTGCGCAAAAGATGTCTTGTCAGCCTTTAATATCAAGGACAAACATTTATAATAATGCACAGCAAAACAATAAAACTTCCGCTAACAGGAATTGCCCATTAAACGTTGCTGAATTCGGTATTTACGGCACTACGCAAGCAGTCTTCCATGTACCATTACGCACAGGAGAAAACATGTGATGGTGCCGTTGAGATAATTGGTTTGCTTAGATATAAAAGTGACTAAATATTTAGTACTTGTGGCATAAAACAATGAAGAGGCAGCATTGTGCTATCTTTAGGCTCTACTACAGGAAGTACAACCTTAAAGTGACAACAAGATTTAGCCACCAATGCAGCCAGCCCATAGCGCACTTTCTAAATTGCTTTGCCTTGCACAGTTCTTTGTTGTGCAAAAACAGGAAATAGGGTCAACACGCGCTGTGCAAAAAGTACGATTGGCAGTTTCTGCCAAAACGCCAGGATTTTGCACGATTTATTCAGTTTTCCTCGAGCGAGTGGGGCATCTGGAAGTCAGAGTTGTTAAGTTACAGTGACGGCTTTACTTGAAAGCCACTGTTGGATTAGGCTGTGGGTGCATCATGAAACTAATGAATATAAAACGTTAGGGCCTTGAACAAAACGCTGATGTTAGGAGTGAGCTTAGCGCTGACAACGATTATGTAGTGGCTCTCTCAGGACGCTCGAAATCTTTGCATGAAGCTCTAATAAACTGTCGCTTACATCTATGTTCCTATTCAAAGAGATAGGTACTTTCGCCTGTTACTGGTTTTCGATGTTTCATACTGCTTCAGAAACTATAAATTGATACTTTCATTCGTATTTTAGCCAGGTACAAAACTTAGTGACAATACTGCACTCCGACCAACATAAACTATAGTATGATACGACATAACTCATCACCTGCCCGTGGAATTCGTTATGATGTATCATAGAGTTATGAGTACAAAAAATCATTGAAGATAAACCTGAAGGAATGTAGTTGGAGTGATCGAACGATGATGTTGATAACAGAAAAGGATGATGAACGAAGCAAATCCTTTGGTCACACTGCATGCATGCGTACTCCAAGAGGCAAAAACAATAATGACATGCCACAACGTGCGATGTTCACACAAAGAGTGCAATGATGTGTGCGAGCACAACAAATACAGAATTTTCACTGCTTCAACTAGAACCTGTATCGTATCACATTATTAATTTCACCTAAATCTGAAACACGATGTTTCTAAATACAACTACCAACACTACACCTACCTTCAAAAAAAGATGTTTCAAAATACATCTACCAACACTACATAGCTTTGGAACTTTCAAAAAATAACTACAAGCTAAATAAGACTGCAAATTTTTATAGTTGTAACTAGTGTCACTAGTTGTAACCAGGAAGATACAAACAGGTTAAACCGATCTTTAATTTGTCCACTTCCGGGTTCTGCATGTTACTGGGACGTGACATCCCAACAATGGAAGTCAAATGTTTCATGTATCAAGAAGCTGGAGCGCTCAAGTGAAATGGTTGCCCTGCGCTTTCAGGAAGTGGCCAGCGAATACGAGGAGCTACTTCTGAACATGACCATAGGCTGTGTTATGCGGACGGGAGTTGCTATATACTGTACAAAGTTTGTATTTTTGAACCATACTTCACCAAATGATCGATTACGTTAAATTGGGCATGTATTCAATCTACCCTTACAGTTGTGGAGTGAAAACAGATCTTAGTAGTAGTGTTTGTAAGTTTGCTGTCTTACGGGCCAACAGTTTTCGCAGCCCTCTTTATGCTTTTCTTAATTTAAGCGGAATTTATGCTGACTCACTCACTACCCAACTTTTACCAAGTTTTGTCATGTTTGCGCTCAAGAGTGCTTGGTTTTTTTCTACAGTAGGTTTTTCTTTTTTAAGTTTTCCTACTATCATTAACATGTCTAAAAACTGAAAGCCTAAATTCCACTCTTCTCACTATTCGTTGGTGTGCTCTCGGCAAAGGATTTAATTTCTTTGAAGTGGGAACCAGTGTTAGGACGCTACACAAGGGGAAAATACAGACACGGACGGCACTTGTGCCATCCGTGTCTTTATTTTCCCCTTGTGTAGCGTCCTAATACTGGTTCCCACTTCAAAGACTATGAACCAACTGGCCCAGCTTTATACCTTAGTCAACGATTTAATTTCATCCCTTACCTGGCGAGGAACCTGCGAAATAAACCGGGGCAACAAAGAAGTTTGAGCAATCAAGAACGCACAAGTGCAAGGTGTAGAAAAGATGCGATCTCTATGCTAGCGAGCAGAGAATAGCGTGGAACACTCACCGACGTCCTCGGGCTTATGGTTCCGGATGACGTCGGCGAGTGCGAGGTTTCCTGCGATGACGGCGACCTGGTAAGGGTTCTGGTTGGCGTAGTTGAGGGCGGCCGGGTCGGCCCCCCGGAACAGCAGCACCCTTGCGCAGCTCTCCCTGTCGTTGACGGCACACACGTGCAGCGGCGTATTGCCGCTCGCGTTGCGCGCGTTCATGTCCGCCCCGTAGAACAGCAGCTGCTCTAGGTGCTGGACCAGGCCGTGCTTGCACGCCTGGTGCACCTCTTGCCAGCCCTGCGGTGCCGAAAAATAGGGAAGGGGCCACGACACGACCCTTAGGCACGCCACTTCAAGTACGTCGGAACCGTCCTCTCAAATTTTCTTCCACCTACACTAAAAGCACCGAATGCGACGAAGTGAGAAGCCCGTCGGATACGGCAGATTCGGTGGACTCTTCGTCGGATTCAGCGAACCTGTTGTGCCCACGTTGGGCGCAACAGCCCAGCAATAATGAATCCGTGAATGAATAATGAATGAACCCCTGGACAGCCAGCTGCCGATCCCGTGTCGAGTGCTTAGCGCAGTAAGCACTGAGCTCGCGATGCACAAGGCACGCAAAAAACGTATAGGCTAGGTGTGACCAGAAAGCGCATCTGTAACTCGCGTTCAGGAAAAGAAACGCCATTTTATTTTTTACAAGTCGAATATGCGAGAAATGCCCTTACTCTAGTCGACGGAGTCCACAAGCGACCTCAACATAGCGAGCTGCCGTCACATATGCCATTCGTGACGGCATAACACAGCCACTTGTCCGTTGGCACAGAGCGGAGACCACAGAAATAACTAAATCGCTTCTTAATCGTCGTCCATAGCGCGGGAACAAAATAACGATTAATATTGTTGACGCCTATTGACTTCTGCACTGTCAAAAACAAGAGGCAAACTGGAAACACCCAAAAACTGGCGATCTATTATATGTGAAGACTTGGATGGGGGCTCTCAGATTGAACATCCGGGCACAGTACAACACGTGTTTCAGTGACCTTAGTATCGTCCTGTGACGTCCGATCTCTGCATAGCGGAGCTAAGATGTCTTAACTCTGGTTTTTTACGACCTCCCAAGCTTAATTGTTACGTTAGAGAAGCAAGGTGCCTGGGCCCTCGCAGCCCCACCACGCACCTGTGGATCGGCGATACCCGGCTGCGCGTGGTCGTGCAGCAGAGTCTCGGCCAACTGCGGGTCGGCGTTCCACAGGACCGTGTAGTAGAGCGGCGTCAGTCCCCGGGCGTCCTTGTAGTTGGGCGATGCTCCCAGGTCCAGCAGGGTCTTGAGGGCCTCGAGGTTGTTCTTCTCCACAGCTCGGTGGAGCGCCGTGCGACCATCCTTGGTGCGGTAGTCGAGCAGCGCACCACCATTGACTAGCGCGATGATGACCTTGTTGGGACTCTTGAGGCCCGCGGCAAGCGTCAGCGGGGTCTCTGCAGTGGGAACCGATAAAAGAGCGAAATGAAGCATACCCTCTAACAAAAGAAAGTAAACATAACTACTGTCATGCTACAATCTCAGGCTATGTCACGTCCACTTCCATATACACGCACGCTCACGAGACTGCATGGAAACTAGAAAACAAATCTAATCTCAGTTACCGAAGTCTGTACGTGAAATACAGCTTTCAATCCGACTGCGGCTCCCTCATTTTAAACGATGATAGGTCCTGGCGCAGATTTGCCAAAACCGAATAAACTTCGGGTATTGTTTGTAAACCCGAATTCTACCAACGAATCGACAACACCTTATCACTATGCCTGTCGAATTAGGCAGTGGACTAATCCCGAAATTCCAGCTCATTCTCTCGAAAATATGCTCTATATGAAAGGCCGAGGCCTGCTTATTTAAGCACTCCGTTTTAGAGCGAAAGCAGTTATAGGGAACTAGCAACGAGAAATTAGGACTGGCCGGTAACGAAAAACACAAGGTTTGTCTTTAAAGGGTGCTTCTCCTCAAGCCCAGTTATGCGTCAGTGAAGTTTGAAGCTAGGAAGTAGAAGTTCCCACTAAATAGTTCGGACGGTTAAGCAGCACAAAATTCGCGGATCCCCACATTATTTATGCAAAGGAAGAAGGGTTTCACATTTCCCCAATGTTACAGTAAAAAAATGTTTCCTTTGCTGTTGCTGCAATTGACTGAATTTCACCTCACGATCGGCTGCAATGTGGTCTCAAAAATGCCTTAATATTTCAAACAAGGTGCCATGACTTGACTGCTTTCGCAGACACGCGAAAGTTTGCGGAATGCCTTACCATCATCATCATATTCATCATTATTATCATCACCATGATCATCACCACCAGCCTATCTACGCCCACTGCGGGGCAAAGGCTTCTCCCGTTAATATCCAATTATCCCAGTCCTGTGGTAACTGCGACCAATTTATCCCCGCAACCTTCTTGGTATCATCTGCTCATCTAACTTTCTGCCGACCCCTGCCACGCTTGCCTTCTCTAGGGATCCACTCTGTTACCCTTAATGACCAACGGTTATCTTGCCTTCACATTACATTCCCTGCCTACGTCCATTTCTTCGTCTTAATTACTAATATGTCCTTAACACGGGTTCCTTCCCTGACCCATTCCGCTCTCTTCTTGTCCCTTAACGTTGCGCCTATCATCTTCCGTTCCATTGCTCGCTGAGTCGTTCTCAATTTAGGTTGAACCCTCTTAGTGAGCCTCCAAGTTTCTGCCCCGTAGGTGAGTACCGGTAAGATGCAGCTGCCATACACTTTCTTCTTCAAGGACAATGGTAGGCTGCCATTCATTATCTGAGAATGCCTGCCGAATGCACTCCACCCCATTCTTATCTTTCGAATTATCTCTGCATCATGGTTGGGATCCGGGGTCATAACTTGTGCTAAGTAGATATATTCGCTTACCATTTCCACTGCCTCGCCATCTATCTCAAACCACTGTGCTGTCCTGAGCTTATTTATCATTACTTCAGTTTTCCGCATATTAATTTTCAGGCCCACGGTTCTACTTTGTTTGTCCAGTGCGGTAAGCATGCTTTGCAATTTGTCCGCCGAGTTACTTAACATCCCTACTATACTCGGGTACAACTTCAGAACTGCAACGGAAGTTGCCGCTGTGCCTCATCACCGCAGCCGGATGTTACTCCGCGTTGCGCAAGTAGTGCGTTACTGGGAATATTTCGAACATGGTACGAGACGTTATTGTGACATTTTGGACTTAATATGCTTATAAACTAAAGCAGCGACGACAAATAAACTACGTGAGAAAAGACAGACGACATCATGCATTCATATCAATCTTCTTTCAAAACGCGCGCGCCCGGTGACATCCCGGTACGTCGGATTAGGCGGAGTGATACCGTACATGAGCTACTGCCGTTCTTAACTTGTTCGCGAGTATATATGTTATAAAATGGACAGCCGCCGCGCAGACTCACCTCCCGTGTCAGGACAGTGGAAGTTTGGGTCGAGTCCCCTGGTGCAGAGCTTGCTGATTTTCTCCACGTTCGAGTTGCCCACGTGCTCCAGCATCCGACGCAAGTTGGCCCGCGTGTGCAGCTGCTTGATCTGCTTCTCTTCCACGTTGATCATCTTGTACACCCGCCGCTTGTAGCGTAACTGTCGCAGCACAAGAAACAAAACGCAGATACGGAGCATTTGTTAAAGATGGCATGACATCGCGGTGCGCTACTGGATTGCGAGCATTCTTTAGTGGCATCTGATTGCGCATACCTCGCCATATGCGAACAATTCTTCACCCTGAGGCTTTCCCCTAAACTCTTCGCTTTAATTATAACTTTTCTTCTCTTCTATTCACCTTAATTCAGCAAACATTCCGCTATTCCAGTAATCCGCTCGCTCCCTAAATTTCAAACATTGTAAACCCTTGCCTAACTCCCCCCTTTACTAGTCTATAGCTATTCGTATTAATAAGCAGGACACTGACCAATGTTGCAACAAAACTGACGTTTCGTCTATAGCTAGAAGTCTATAAAATTTTAAAAGTCTGAAAGTTTATAAGTCTAAAAGTCTTTAAGTCTATAGTCCAAAGTCCAAAAAAGTCCAAAAGTGTATACCTATACCCTTGTTTATCGCAAGGAAATCTGTTCGCCTTATATGTTTGAGGGTGACTAACGCCCTTTCTCTTTTCATTTCCGCTTTCAGTCAAGGTTATTCGTCAAACCACGTTCTTGAGATACACGAGTGAGAACATCAAGCGCGCACTGACTGTTCCTGTTCCTAGTGCACATGAGCAGTTGTTCAATTAAAATCTCCACATAAGTTGACTTGCAAACTCCTTGCTTTGGTGTCTGGAGGTTGTTAAAAAAGGTGTCATAACCTAACAAAACTTAAGGGAATTTGCGTCGATACTTTCTTCCAAACAACGGACTAACGCAGATGTTTGTCCTAAATGTCTCACGCAGTAAAAACAGAAACTTTGAAGTTAAATTGGGCAGTCGGAATCATAGGATCCGCATTGTGTAGGGCGTCTTCATGTCCCATTAAAATTAGCGGTGTGGGTTTGACCAAACTTCCCAGCCGTCCACCACGTTTCACTGCCACTTCCGCAGCTATGGAGTGATAAGGGTGATGCTCTTCCCTCACCTCTAGATAGGCAACAGCGTCGCAGAGAGGGTAATCAGCAATGGGCCGCTCTTCGTCCAGAAACTTGCCGGCTTTTCCGTTGACCGGAGGGCAGTAGAGGCCGTAGTTGAAGCCTTCCTTCACCTCCTGCCCAGGGATAAAACAAAACAAAAAAAGAAATACAAAAATTCTCCTGCAACCAGTATGACGAAAGAGTTCTTCGAGTTCAGTTATTTCAGATGCCGTATCCACTTCGTATATAACAATAACAGAAAACCGGTTGGCACAAGCCGCATGGCTTCACTGCGTGGCTCGGACAGCCTCGGCTATGCGGGTTTATTAACCGAAAGATAATACGCTAAGTGCAAGAGCCACATTTTAATACAAAAGTGTTTCATTCCGGTATACACAAATTTCACTGACGTCATATTCATCACGGAAATGACGTCGGTACAACGGAGCAAGCGGCCTGTAAAGGGTGCTCCCCTGCACTCACAGTCTTGTTGCCGGGAAGCAACCTTTGGTACTAAAGAGTACTTTATACTTAGGGTTGTTTGTTTTCGGGTTTTATATTTTAACACGAAAGTGTGCTATGCCGGGATACACCATGATTTCACTGACGTCATATGCGTCATGGAAATGACACCAGTACACCTTTACCGAAGTGACCCGCCAGCAGGACGTCACTCGCCAAGCCCACCCACAAGACAGCCGCTGACCCGCAAATAATGCTCGGCTGCATATTGCACTGCAGATTTCACTATCGTGTTTTACCGATTCCTATGGCAGAGGTATCAACCACAGTTTTTTTTACCATGACTGAACAACAATGACGTGCTCTATCTAGTCCTGCGAATTTGGCGCTGACTTGCACACGCCCGTCGTTAAAGTTGCTATGGTTGAGTAAAAAAATCAGAGCGACGCTGTGTACGTACCTTAGGTAGCGAGGAGATGATGTGCTGCTTGATGTCCCATATCAGCTCGTCCTTTTGCACGTGAAAACATTTCTGTAAAAAACGGAGGCACAAGTAAGCAACGGAATTGAGAACCATTGCTTTAGCAGGGTTCGTACGAGCTTCAAAAGCAAAAATTCAAGGGTTTTCAAGGACCAGAAAACACATTTTCAAGGCCGCCGTCTAATGTTTTATCTGCGATTATTTACAACTTTTTCAACACAGTGCGAAATTTCTTTATTGCCCAATACCCAAGCACATTAGTGCACATTTAGATAGGCGCTAACGGGTTCGTGAATGCTCCCCCAGTTTTATTTTTTATTTGACAGCTGGCATTTAGAGGTCTTTCTTTTTTCTTGGTGTTTTGCTGAGGCTGTTTGATTTCAAAACTTCATAATGTTGCCTGCATCTTCTGCTTTGTCAGCAAGAATATGAGCTGAAATTAAATCAGCAAGTGTTGCTGCAAGGCAGGAATAACTATGTACACGTCCACCATTTGCACGTAAAAGCAAACGCAGATGGAGCGTATGAGGCACAGCAAACATGCAATGAGCGGCCGTCCACAGACTAAATAGAACATGCAAGATAGAGAAGAGAAGCTGGCCTTCACTGGATTGTATCATGACATGGATTCTATTGAGGAATGCTGTTCACAATGTTGACTCGTAATAATGACAATCCACCAAACTCGTAGTTTCATGCAATACACTGAAACTTGATTGTTACAATGTTTCTTTACATTTTTAACACCTAAAATCCACGACAAACACTATAAACTCTTGTGAAAAGATAGGGCCATTGGTTCTCTCCAGAAAAATCAAGGGTTTTCAAGGACCCTTTAAAAATTCCAGGACTTTCCAGGCCTTGAAATTGACACTTCTAAATTCAAGGGTTTTCAAGGTTTTCAAGGACCTGTGCGAACCCTGCTTTAGTCTCAACACACAGGCTTATAAAGCTGCTTACAATTTACAAGCTTCTGTCCCACCAACAAGGCCGCAAACAGAATTATGCGCACTTTGGGTGTAACAAGTTCAACGGCCTTACGGCTTTGACTGCAATCATATTCCTCTCATCGTAGAGCTTGAGCCCTGTTGTTTTAATCTTACTGATATGAACTTTAAATTTGAATTGTACTGTCCGTACCCTATACAGCCTTGATTTCAACCCTAAACTTTTCACCCTACACTTCTTTTCTTATCCTACTGCTTGCCTCAATACCGCTTGGATCCCATAATTACAATACTACAAGTTCTACCCCAAGGTACCTCGTAGCGTATCTCGTTTATCATTTATCATTTTCGCAGCGATTCCCCTCGACACGATGCCTCTCAAAGGCAATTATGTGCTGTTGATAAGAAACTGCAAAATTGTTAGTAGCTCTGCACCCGACAACTGCGAGAAAGGAAGCTGAGAACTGCCACTTTTTTACGTCATAACAAGCTTGAGCCTCAAAGCCAAAAAGATAACTTCGACTCAAAGACACCTTCGGCTCAAAGACAACTCGGCTCAAAGATGACGTCGGCTCAAAGACAACTTCGAGTCAAGGAAAACTTCAACTCACACCTTCGACCCAAGGACAGCTCGGCTGAAAGACAACGTCGGCTGAAAGACAACGTTGGCTGAAAGACAACGTCGGCTCAAAGACAGCTTCGTCTCAAAGACAACTTCGGCTCAATGAAAACTTCGGCTCAATGAAAACTTCGGCTCAATGAAAACTTCGGCTCAGACACAACGTTGGCGCTTACAACATCGGCGCAAAAACCAACATCGGCGCAAGGAAAACTTTGGCTCAAGGACAACTTTGGTTCAAGGACAACTTTGGTTTAAAGACAACTTTGGTTTAAAGACAACTTCGATTAAAAGACAACTTCGGCTCAGAGACAACGTCGGCGCAAAACCAACATCGGCGCAAAGACAACTTTGGATCAAATACAACTTCGGCTCAAAGACAACTTCGACTCAAAGATACCTTCGACTTTTTCGCGTTCCTACGAGAACTGACACGTCGACCACGGTCCGCGCACCCAAAGCGAAGTAACACGCAGGGAATCGTCCCTATGGCCAGCGGAATGGGAACGCGAAACGGGTGAAGACAATGACGATGAAGTGGCCGCCGTGGATACGGTGCACGAGGGAGGCCTCGCTGGGGAAGGTCCTCCAATATTCACGAGGATGAATATTTAAAAAACAGTCGGGAAGGCAGTCACATTACCTGAAAGCACGCGGAAGCGGGCAACAACGAGAGCTTTTCCTTGTCGCTTTTCCGGAGAAGGCGACAGGTATACACAGTGCAGCGGCGGTCGCCACTTCTCCCGTCTCTTGCCGAATGCACGTTGATTAAATTTACGCAGCGACGTGACGTGCTTTAGGCGACGAGTTGACTAGGAGCGAAGAGGTGGAAGTACTGAGCAAGCTGTGAGGGTATTGGCCAGATTCAAAGAATGTGGACATTTCAGCAAAGAGCCCAGAGTAATTTTGTGGGGACGGAAGTGGAAGCAAAAAGGACAAAAATTGACGCGTTACGAAGAGCACGCTTGGACCCTAACTTCAATAAAGTATTGGCACATGTGAAAGGTCTCTCTCTCTCTCTCTCTCTCTCTCTCTCTCTCTCTCTCTCTCTCTCTCTCTCTCTCTCTCTCTCTCTCTCTCTCTCTCTCTCTCTCTCTCTCTTTTCTTTCTCTATCTTTCTCTTTTTCTATCTCTGTCGTCTCTTCGCATGGGAATTGTTTTCGTGCGTTGGTTTTGCTGCTTGCCCTTCGCAGTAGATCAGTAGCCTTCATGTCGCGTCGCTTACTATTGCAGTCTACTTTTTTTACGGAGGTGCAACGACTTGTCCTTATCTCTAAATCCCACTTACTGACCGGGTTCAGCATCAAACATGCTAATGTATTGCTGATATTCTGATAATATAGATTCATTTTTAGCTCGTTTTTCTATTTCCCAGAGTTTTTTTTTTTTTTTTGCAGTTTAAACCGAGGTCTGAAATACTTCTTAAAGCACAACAATAGGAGGATGATGTTAAGCCCTTGTCTAACTGTTATTCAGATGGACGCGGTTTTTATCCGCAGAGATTGTTCCAAAGCTGCATGTGGGTGTTAATGACGCAAGGGCGTCTGTGGTCGAACAGCGCCAAAACAAAGATTGTTTTGAAAATTTTGACGCGGCATTGTGACACGCAAGGTTAAACATTTTTCTGTGGTTGTTCGTTACCCTTTGTGTTTTGTTTCCTGTATTATATTTAGCATTTGAGTTTGTATATTTAAGTTAACAAAGGGGTGGTATGCGGGCAAATACTCATCCAGTAATAGTCACGCACGATGCTCGTGATATGTCAATGCTTTTTGGCACACTGACCACTCATTAGCATTACATTGCGCAATGTTTGGTAAATCTTCACTGTGTCTCAACGGTGGCATGTTTTATTGCAGCTGTTGTATCCGGTTAGGGTTACGTTTAGTACGGGCGAGCATAAATCTCAAGCGGGCTCCTTAGTCGTCGATGTACTATTACTGTTATCATATTCATTAGCCGTTTTCGCATAACCATAGAATGTACAGCCTCCCGAATGGACACGAGCTAAAAGGAAAGCGAGGTCAGAAAGGCAATCGGTATGGTGTAGGAATCCAAGCTGTGTGGTGAACGGTAGCCTAAGCAGAAGTCATCAAATCCCCGTTTAAAGTTTCACACGAAAAGGAAATCTTGGGTTATGAACCCCGCCGTTTTTGCAGGCCTTCACTTAATATATACCACCTATGGCTTTTAAATGCGCCTCGAAATTATAGTGTACAGCGTAGCTATCGTACATCGCCTCAGTCACAAATATGGATGCGTCGCTATGGAACGCGTCCCAGCCAGAGCTAGGGACGTCAGGAGGGCTACAGACTCCTAATGCTGGCTTTTTTCGCTCAATGGGCCATTTAACACTTTCGCGTTAAAAAAGACGCAACTGTATCCCCACTTTTTACGATACATGGGGGGATAAGAGGGGCCACTTAAGAGTGTTCCTTCCTGCATAATTATAACGCGTTTTATGGTGCTGGCTGCGAGCAACCTTCAATCTCAAAAAAAAGGCGGAACTGACCGTTGAGTCGCCCAGGTTAAAGCTGGATGGCAATTACTTCTCCTTTTTCACACGTTTACTCGTCCGAAGGGTTGTCAATACTGTTTCTGTGTATGTGTAGTGTTACAGCGCAACGACGCAACGGCAGCGAGGGCAAAAGATAGCTAGATGTTGATACTAAGTAATAGTAAGGGCATATTTCTTTGTGTATTTCTTAACCCTAGTAACGCGGCATGTTAATGGTAATAACGCACTTCGCTTGGAAGTTCCAGCCACGCATTTCGGTCGCTTTGTCTTTCATTCGGACCTAAGGTTAGGTGGCCGATGACCGTAATCGTCTCCAATCTATTACCTCGCAGAAAAGTGCCGTGCATGGCTAAAAGCTTTTTCTCTTTTTCTCTAAACTTAACTGCCTCGCTGCAAAAGAAAAGGCATAAAAGAAGAGACGCTTCACAACGAACAAAGGCAATTCTGAGCCACGTTCTGTGGCGACGCAGCACCGGCTAGCGTGCCGCCACCTATCAGCGAGACGCCGAAATGGGTTCGTTCACGCTCGCCTGGTTTTCCTCGTTTCCCTCTTGCGCACTCTAATATCGTTCTACGCTGGCGAGAAAGATGGCGCTGCGGTTGCAGCCTTCGCTGCCCACGTCGCGTGCGGCCGACCATCAACCGAAGCCGGCGCGGGAACCACCACTTATCGACACCTTGTTGGCACACCCAGGCAGGACAGGGTGGCCGAACGTGTGGTCTTACCGAACATTTACACTAATCGTAACAAGAATTTCCGGAGTTTTACACACCAGGTCAGGACCCTGTCTGTGGTAGGGGCAGTGTATAGTTAACACGGTTAAGGGATTCTGGTCAGCGCGTGGCCCTAAAAAACACTCTGAATAAAATTAAACATTCACGGTGTTGACATGTGCCTCAAATATAAACGTGTGTAAAATTATAAGCAACATTGCGGTTAACCTGTCTGGTTGAAATTATCCCAACAGTTACAGTGATGAAACTGTTGGGATAAGGGATCCTTCCAACCGAATAGGTTAACCGCAAGGTTGTTTATAATATATATATATATATATATATATATATATATATATATAAGGGTTGGCAGTCAAGAAAACCTCGGAAAGCAAAGGGGAGGTTGTGGTGGGTCATAGAAAGAGATGAAGAATTTTTTGAGTCGAAAAGAAAGTGGTGAAAAAATGCCCGCCGGGTGGGATCCGAACCCACGACCTCCAGAATACCGGTCTGGTGCGATATATATATATATATATATATATATATATATATATATATATATATATATATATATATATATATATATATATATATTATCGAGGGTAAAAAATTTATACCGGTGTGAAGTACATAACCAAGCACACTGCGCCGGAATTCGCAGGCCGGTATAACTGCCCAACTGGCTATGAATAGCAAGAAGTCACTACGCATGGCACCTAATCAATCGTAGAGCTCATACTTTACCTTCCCTAAGTGTTAATCTCATCGCGGCACCAAAATCAACATTTTAACATTCTGGTGCGTAACTGACATCAACACTGTGTTTGTTATGAGTGAACTAATACAACTATTGGTTTCTGGTGCGTGGCTTTTTTTTCCTTCGAGATATATAAGAGGTATAAACTTAATTTCGTGCGTTAATTGCATGTGCCACAATGAACAGTGACTGGAAGACAGAGCGAGCCATTAAGTTCTTTAATAGCATACGGATGCACAGCAACCTGTTCGTTCATGGCGTAGCGTAGCGTCCGCTCAAGGCTACCAGTTCCAAACAGGACCCCGGCTATCACTTTTACAACCGTTTGGAAACAAGCACCCACGACAATGGGTGGCATACTAAGTTAAAAAAAAAATTGGCGGCATGATTTATTCTGTAGCCCTTCGCTAAGGCGCGCTTGCAGCCCACGTGTAGCCCCGACACCTCAGAAATGGTCGACAGTACTGAAGCTTGGTTCGTTCGAAAGTTTGCCAAGTCAAAATAACACTCACGACAGTCAATCGCGCCAGTTAAACTAAGCTCGATAATAAGAAAACAGATGAAGGACGGACTCCCACCAGACACTTATTTTGCCCTGCCCCTGTAACGCCATTGGGCGGCCGCCGAGAAAAGCAAACGCTAAGAAACATGATTTTGCCGTGATTACAATGTGCCTCCAGTGTCATTGATTGCGCCGCTCGAATGCTAACATGGAGTTAACGCACTGATCACTCTGCTTGTAACTCTGTTTGAACGCTCTGTTTGAAAGCTTTGTTTGAAAACTGTTGATAACATTGTTAGAAACCCTGTTGATAACGCCCTTAATAATAGTCTTGATAACACTCTTGATAACCTTGTTGGTAACTCCATTGGTAAATGTACTGGTAAGTCTACTGGTAACTATTGATAGCTCCGTTGTTGACTCTGTTGGTATATCTACTGATAACTGTTGATAACTCTACGCGTTACTCAGATAACAGCTAGCGTCTCACGGCGCAAAACTAAAAAGTTGTCAATACTAGTGATGTTCATCGTGTCTGATATTTGTGTGATCTTTGTGAGATACTTATCAAAGGATAGTTCCTTAAAATTAAACAACGACGCATATGTTGTTGTTAGGGTCCCTTCAAATCCCGAAAGTAGATCACTATTTGAAGTAGCAAAATATGGCGTCAGCAGTTTAAGCTACAAGATCGTGTTCTTCCCTCCGTATCTAGAGCTGGGGTACAGTTCTTTTCTTTACTTCACTGGTTCGCGTGCCACAACCCGAGAACGTACAATGAACAGTTGGCAATAGCGATTGTTCCGATGTTTCCTCACTAACCTCGCGCTGTCTGCCGCATGCCAAATGAGTGCCACTTCTTGCTACTGCACTAGGACAGATCCGTTTACCGTCAGCGCCTCATCGCCTTTCCATTAGCGCATCCTGCAGCTCCCAGCCGCTTCAGATAGCGAGGAGGTAGATGCCTTTGGAAAACAATTGAAGGCCCGCTGCAACGTCTAAGCGAAGCACAGATCACGCAACCCTAACCCTGCTACAGCAGGCGATTGGTACCGGCATTGATTCCTGACTGTAACGGTGATACATGCATGCAATGCGTGCAAGACGGAAACATAGCAAGGGGTCGATGGCAAGTCCGGGAACGGCATAGATTCTAGAATGACGTATACGTCAGCGCGGCTCGGAAGCTAAAGGGTGGAAGGAAAATACAAAACAATGGAAACAAAAGCTAGGAACGCTGCACGGGGATGACAGAGCGCAACATTTTGTTCTCACCGCTAGCCCCGCCGTCATAACAACATACCGAGGCGAGAGACGGCAAACGGAGGCGGAGAATGGGCGAGGGCAATTGTTGAAGGAGGAGGGAATTGCAGGACCTACACAGTGGCCAGAAGGGAGGTTACTGCCAAGCGAGAAATATGAAACACAAAGGGAGACAAAGCCAGCCGCGACGAAACGTTTCGAATTGCGGAGGGTCGTATTTGACAGCTGCCGATATCGGACGTCGCTTACCGTTCTACCCACCCTTTTTCAAAGCCCGAGAACGGGGCCGGCACCCCCGTTTTTACGGGGCAGTTCAATTTCGTTTCTCTGCGTCTCTTCCCATTTATTGGTGTTTTTCTCCCGATCCTATGAGAAACCTCTTGAACGCGTTATAAATGTCAAGAGTAGCGCCCGGGGCGATTTCCCAACAATCCGCGCGCTGAATATGACGTCATTCCAAAAAACCGCACACAACGGACCGACTGCTTATTAAAAAGAAAAGCTTACCATTGCCCAATATACTTCGCCCCTGTGAATAACCTGGCAAAAAGTTTGCGAAGTGACGTCATCATCCGATTGCCGAGGATTGGAGTATGAACCCAATCGCTTAGTTTGAGTTCAATGGGTTGGCACTGGGTTTTTATTTTTCCCGCCCTTTTTCATTTAAAGGGTGTCGCCACACGTACGCCTTTCCACTTCCACGGGGTCCTTGCTGCCGGCGTTTTCATTGTGTCGCGCAGAGACCGTAGCGGCGCGCGCCTGGGCGAAGAGCGTCAATCGATAAGCAAAAGCCGTCCGGTTTTGAAACACTTTTCGCCCTCAAGGCCCGGAAACAAGAAACCGGGTCTCCTCTTGTCTAGGTGACAGTAATTGAACGCATACACTTCACTTTAAACGCGCGGTGACAGTAATTCAACGCGCTCTTTACTTTAAGTGCGGCGACTGGAGACGGTGACAAGCAAACGCCGTCTAAGCGGATATGCCGCTGGGTGACGTCATCGGAGTAGGTATGGCGGGCTCTTCGCGATGTGCCTAAGGTGCGCTGAAGACACCGATTGAGATGACGATTAAAGCTTGGGCAATGGAGGGGTAGTGAGGCTTTGTTTCTTGACAAGGTCCTTGTAGGCGGAGGTACTGACAGCGCACATTCCTAAGAGCAGTAAGGAACGAGGTGACCAGCTTGATGGTCCATCTATTTCGCCACCGTCTCTTCTTCCTTCTTCATTTTTTTTTTCAACCGCAGTGAGTCCCGTTTACTCCTGTGGTTGAGATATCCTACACGACCACGTCACCCCCGGGCGGTGCAACTATTGCGGCACAAGAAGAACAGAAAAGATCGCCTGAAGACAGTTACACCCAAAGGAAACCTCGCGGTCTTACTTCCATTTCCTCGATCCGCTGAAATATACATCAATAAACTATTCTCCCTTGAATCCCACACACCAGAAACGTAACGCAAATGGTTCGCAACCAACATCCCTTCACGTTGCTCCTATTGTAATACATGTACACATGCCCCACTACACCATTTTACCTGGACTTGTCTACTTCAGCCTCTTATCGGACCGCGCCCTGTATCGACCATGGAAACAATTCCCACGTAGAGCCCCACCAACTGTATACGGGCGCACTTCACAAAATAGACGTTTGCTCCCTCGAAAGCGTCCTATAGCACGCCTCGTGTAAATGCTAGGCACGCATCCTTCGCTATGTCCTAACGACCAAACCATCAGTGAACAGACAAATTTTTGGCGCACATGAACAACTCTCACGGCAGCTTATGCCGTTTTGTCTGTAAATCCACGGGTACTCCTGTTCCATATTTACAAGTGTTTCTACTGTGCTTACTTCTTGGGGTGAACTCGTTCAAGAAATTCTGGTTGAGCTTCAAAGCATTGCAGGAGACCTACGGAATTATTTAAGCCACCAAGGGCGCCGGTGACGTGCTCGCTAATGGTCGTACCCCACATAACCCATCCACGTCAAAGCCATTTGACAGACCTGGAGTGCCACCTGGTGGTAAGGAATACTGTTGCAAGTCTCTGCGACACCATGCTCCGCGTCCCAGGGCCACCACAGGCTGCAATAACCTATACCACCGGGACGGCGATATTCCGTTCCCAAGTCAGAGCTGCGTGTTACACCTAGCGCGTCTAGTGGTTGGCTTTGAACGCCACCGCAATTTTCGTGATCAACTGCAGAAACGAGCTTGCTGGTCAGAGTTCTTTGAATTACCACTCCACAGTTTTCGATGCCTTGTATCTTCCTGCGATGCTGACCTGTTTTATTGTTGTTGTTGTATTTTTTTTTTTAGATGACCGTACACAGTTTATGGATAACGCGCATGTTAGACAGAAACGCTGAGACGACGGTATCTTCCGAGTCGCACTTTAGTCAAATGATCATTACGACAAAAGTCCACCTCTGACCAAAATGACTTTACGCCTGATCGGAACCCTTTTTTGCGCCGCTGTGTATCACTGCCCCCTTACTAGCCGGAATTGTTGTCGATGTTTCGTTCGCCGAATTCCAGATGACCGGCTTCGAATTGTATATTAAGCGCCACGACTTTAAATAGTTCTTTCGTATATCGCTCTATGTATTTGAATTAAATACCATGGAAGAAAAATAACAAGAAAGAATTGTGTCCTAGCAGGTATACGGCTTCTAATGCTTACGTCCTGGGTTCGAGCCCCAAGTGCAGTTCTATTTGTTCCTTTTTCCCGAAACGTTTCCTGAAAAGATCTTCCCTTAGATCGGTTATAAGCATTCTTTCGGTCAATAAAGGCGGTTCAGTATCCGGTAGGTCGTTTCAGACGCGGAGAGGAGCCTGTCAGCCCGTTTAATCGAAGTTCTACGTCGTACCGGAAGTCACCGTCCTGAACTGACCTGGAAACAGAAGGTCGCATACCGTGGACAGCCCGGGCCAGTGATACCGATACCGCTCTCCAGACGAGATGCTTCTGCCCTTGCGTCCAAGGCTGCCTGGAGTTTTGAGCGATCTATGTGGGCCGTTGCGCCGCAAAATTACCCGCCGCTTCACTCCATAGGCCCGCACGGGACATTTATGATGCCTGACGGACTGTCCATGCATGACGAAGCGGTTCTTGTCGGGCGGCTAAACGTCGCTTACACAAGTTACTTTCCCTTCAACATGAAACATGACGCTTCCTCACTTTGCACTCTTTGTGACCTGCGCGAGAACTTGAACCACGTATTATGTGAATGTACGCGGTAGAGAGGAGATAGGAAAACCCTTTTAGTGTCTTTGGGCCTTCCGCTTTCTAGAGGACTAACTCTAAGTGACGTGCTAGGCCCTTGGCCGAACGCTAAACGAGCATCTCGAGCGGCAAAAGCTATATTGTCTTTCCTGCGAAGCACAGGACGTGATCAGACTCTCTAAACAGGACTCTATTAATGAGCGCATCATCGTCATCATAGTCATCATCATCACTTCATCGATTTCATTTTTTATACATTTGGTGTACCAAGCTAGGTGCCTTGGCCAGGCTAACCTCACCATTATGATTAAGACTATTCTCCCCCCTCCCCTCCGCCCCCATGACCTAGTGTCATCCTAAACCAACAAGAGTGGTAATAACAACAGCTGTCATACGCAGACAGACCTCGTATTAGGCTACACTGACAGACTGACCGAGAAAGGGTACAAAGAGACACCCTGCAGCGTGCCAGGAATGCCGACTTGTGTGCTCGTTTCGTCGCCTGCTCGCACGGTCCCACGTAAGGTTCATTCCCGAGTATCACGCAATCGGTGTCTTTCTCAAAAAAATATCCACAATTCACTTCCAGGAGCAGTCCAGAATTCCACCTCTGACGACAGCCACGTAGTCCGCGCCCCTCCCAAGCGACAGAAACAACGCACAATAAACTGCAACCCCCAAACCTCTCGAATGCCTTCCGGGCCGCGCGTATGCGCCGCCTACTCAAAAGCTGCTGTCTCCAGTTTTACCCGCCCCGGCAGATCGCGAAGAAAAGAAAAAAGGCATATTTGTTCCTAGGAGTGAAATACACTGACCTGCGAGCCTTTTTCTCACGCGACACAAAGCACCGCTCGATGAAACGCGTGCGTGCAGTATTGCGCGACAGGAGCACGCGACATACCAAGGGCTTTGCGTGAAGCCGTATTGAACGCCGCACTGTGCCTCCCCCGGCGGTGACTTGTATGGCGGGCAGGACACTCAAGTTGTGACCACGGTATACGCAACGGCGTTGGCAACATACCGTGGCAATGGCAATGTACCTCAGGTCCCGGTATACGCCATGGCGTATACCTGGACCTGAGGTATATGCCCTCCGCGGCAATGCAAGCACCGTACGTAATATGTAATGGCGGACAGAGGGAGAAATGTTACGCCCTGTATACGGTACACACACTCTACTTTGGCGTGTACGTCTGCATTATGCTCACATTTAGCACAGGGCGAGGTTATACATTGTATACGTCGTGGAAAATTTGCGGCGAAACAAATCCTGAGGCCCGCAATGCGGTTCTTGCCGCATTAGCTCCTGCGACAGTTTACCCAGACCAAACAGGACAACTAAATGGATGAACGGGAAATTTAGTTCTCAGCTACAGATCGTACTGTGAGTCACCGGATTCCCGTAGAGGCAGGCTTACGTTACACTTGCAATTATATTATCTTATATTTAATTGGGTTATTTGGCATCTCTCCACTCCTTCTTGACGACCTGTTCCTTACTAAACCCTTATGACTCTTTTCAAGCCACCCAACATAACACTGAGGAACTAAAGCCCACACGCGAGCCCTTGTAGTGTGTATCTACGTACATCACTTCTTATGTCAGATAGTGGACACGCAAGTCCTTCCGCATTGTGCGCATATCAACTTCTGGAATCGGGTGCTACAAAAACGACCACATTTAACCACCGCCTCCTGTATTTTTTGAGCGTCAAACGCATCAGCCCCGAGAGGCAAACCAAGCCCTTTCCTGATACTCCCTCCACTCTCCCCCAATTGCTAGCTTTCCCAGTGCTTTAGTCACGTGACCGATTACTCTGGAGGTGACGCTTGGTGTAACACTCCGCGGTGGCTAAGTGGCTAAGGCGTTGAGCTGCTGAGCATGAGGTCGCGGGTTCGATTTCCGGCCGCGGCGGCCGCTTTTCTGATGGAGGCGAAAAGCAAAAACGCCCGTGTGTACGAGATTTCGGCGCACGTTAAAGATCCTCAGGTGGTCAAAATTAATCCGGAGCACTTCACTAAGGCGCGCCTCATCGCCTGCGTTGCGTCGGTGCGTTAAACCCTACGATCAATCAATCAATCGACGCCTGGGGTAAAGCGGCAACGTAGGCATAACGTTCTCCGCCGTGGCGCTCAGTTTTCTGCCGCTGGCCAGAGCGCCGCTACTTCGACGGTCTCGAGCATTGGTTGCATTATCGCTTTCCTTGGCAACCAGGCACAAGCCTCTCCTGAATTCCGGGCGGTCGGTCGATTCCGGTTAAGCTGGGGACCCCAGATTACTGCATCTCATGGAGTTTCATACTAACCTATACTAGAGGGGAATCTGGCGCTGCAGTCGAAGGGCTGTCGTAGGCGCCGCCACTGCAGCTAGCGACTATAGTGTACTAGTACACTATATAGCGACGTTCCTCGCCTACTTGGCTTGGATAGTCACATGGCTTCTTTTTTCTCTCGAAGCCAAAATTAACAAAAAAGGGTAACTTTCTTTTTCTTTTTAAGCTTCTAAATATTCCCTGACTAATAAATCTTTTCTGAGCTTCAACTTCATAATAATAAAACATTTGAATAATTTGCTACAGTAATATTGTTTTTTTTTTGTTTTTTTTTTGTTTTCGCAGCCAGAGGCAACATCTAAGCCCGTCCGTTAGCCATGCCAAGAACAAGTGGACCGTGCCTGCCCGGTGCATGACGCAACTTTCGCTGAAGGGCGCCTCCCCCAGACGGTGGCGCCAGAATTGCCTCTAGTATATATTAGTGTGGAACTCTATGCTGCCTGTGGCCGACACAGGCGTATCCAACACTCCCATTGTGAAGCGGACGATGCGTACGGCATTGAAAGAATGCAGGAGGCGATGATTTACCACGTAATCGCTGCATCAACATTCATGCTTTTTTTGACGCCTTCCGGGACCTGCCACACGTGGGCCCACGTGGCGCATGCGCCAACGGAGAGACGCGACGACGCGACGCACCTGTATGACAAGGTCCGGCACGAAGACTTGCAGCGGCACCAGCTGGTCGTCGGTGGTGGTCACGGTGTCATCGACGGTCTCCATGGCGACCGCCTTCATGGCCACCTCGCCAGCACCGCTGCTGCTGCTCGAGCCCGCAGGCCGCGACAGGCTGCTACGCCGGCGCCTGTTGTTGGCACCAAAAGAGAGGGAGAGAAAGAAAAGTTCCGTCTTAATGTCATCCCACCTGTGTACTTATACACACACTATTAGAAAAGTACCAGGATAACTTAAGCCCTACGGTACTACTATGGACGCCAGGTCACTCAGGAATCGACGGAAACGAGCGAGCACACGCTACAGCCCGAGAAGCACCCTCTGGCCACCGCACCAGTCTCTCCGCGACGCAGAGACTATCCAGCAGCAGTATCGTGCCCTCCTGCAACACCACAGCTTTGCCAGATGTGCCTACCCACCACCCCACCAGAAGCTAACTCGAGAGGATGCTGTAGCCTGGCGGAACTAAATACTAACACATACCCCCACCTAAGCTTCATGCATATCATACGCACCCCTGTATATCCACCAACACGTTCACACTGCAGCGAACAACCAACACTGTACGACACCACGCGGGCTTGCCAAAACACACCAGCAGTGCCCATTATTCGCACCCCCACCCTCGAGCAATGGGAGGCCGCGCTGTGCAGTTCGGACCCTGAGGACCAGCGACAGTTGGTGGACAGGGCACCCAGGACCGCAGACGCCGCAGGGGCCCCAGACTAAGGGCTTCTCCCACATTACAGCGCGAATCTTTTTCACTTAAAATAAATGTTTTGAAATAGAAGGTGACACATGGGGACACGCAGAACGTGGTGGAGGCTCCGGCCAGATAAACGTTAGCGTAACAGGTTTTCTCGCGAACACGTTAAGGGCAATTTTAACCCTGCACTTCTCGCATGACTGTCCGGGCAGGCGGTAAAATTGCCTTAAATAGTAAAGTAAAATCAAAGGTGGGGCAAAAACCCGTCTGGTAGGGACGCATAGTCAAGACTAAAACGTTAAGACGCCGACCACACAGTGAGTACGCAAAATATTAACGTTTCAGCACCCCCACCGGAGCTTATTGTGACCCAAGCTCTACGAAACGTTAATTTCTTTGCTTATAGACTGCGATCGCCGTACTGTCTTTTTGTTCTCAAATATTGAAGTGGCACGTAACGGTTGAGTTCAGGGCACACTTCTTCCTCAGACAAGTTTTCCCTATCTCCCTGTTCTATGAATCTAGCGTCTCATAAAGTTCGTCATCCCCTGATCTGCCGTTCCCGCCGGCACTCAAACCAAAAGCGGTTAAAATATCGGCCACAACGGAGAATCTATATTCGACTGTGTGTATTCTATTCATCAGAGAGTCCTGATCAAAGGCCGGAGTATAAGGAATTACATTTTTTTCCCAATGAGATCCTATTTACACCCGAAAGCCTGCTCTTGATTAGTTATTTATAGCCATGGGACTACAATTTATATTAAACAAAACCTACCGTCTTAACACTGCCCTGCGGCCTCAGAGCGTAACTTGTGGACCTTGCAAGGTTACTTATGCTATGTGGCACAAAGCAATAACAATGCGGGTATAACACTCAGGAACGTCCCAAATGTGTAACAAGTTTCTGCAATGAAATAATGGATGTCCCCATAGGAATGGTGCCACAGGAAGCTACAAATGAAAGCTCTACAGCTTTCTCAGAAAACTTCCCGAACGAAGAAATATTCGCCCTAGACTTGCAAAGTTTTTCTCTGTAGTCATGTTGGCTGCATTCTATGAGGGCGTTTTCTCTGCTCAATAAATACACTGTGCTCCACTTCTTCGTTCAGGTGTTGGACGTGCAGCTCTCCAGGAGCCACGCGAAACTGCTCAACCTCGGCCAGTGTAGGTAACGCTACAAAAAAAAGTGCCTTTTCCGCCGAAATGCGAACCCTTATAACTTGGTGCGCGTCTACACCAGCGGGCATCCGTGGTAATAAATAAACAGAACACCTCACTACGAAAGCCCAAATCCTATTTGGGTCAGCCGCCCTATCAGCGGACATTCAATATATTTACGGCGCTGCTAACAACAGCTGGAACGCGCTCAGATGAGGTTGTCTTCGCTTGAAGTTCCCCCCCTTTCGAGTCGGCCGCAGACGTCAGTTTAAAAGCAGGATCCAGTTACAAAGGGAGCACCACTCGCTCCTCAAAACCGGCCGTGTGCCCTTAACGCAAAAGCAAGACGTCGAACGCGATACGGGCGGTTCCGAGCGAAGCCAGGGAAACATGACAACGTCGTTCGTAGCGCGAAAGATTGCCCTCGGACCAGAACAAAGAGAAATTGAATTGTGGAACGCGAGAGCGGAGAAGATATATAGGAGACATGGCCGAGAGCACTGCCCACAGATGGACGACGTCTGGACAAGCCGCAGCCAACAGAACCGCCGCAAAGGAGTAGCGGTTCTGGGCGAATCAGTAGCAAAGAGATATCTGTTCCGTCCGACGTATAGACAAGGCTGACGGCTCTTTCCATCGAGCTCGGAAAGCAGATAGTTTCTGTGCGGGCCTCATCCGTTTCGTGTCTTTTGTGTAGTTCTGCCCTCCTTCCGCGAGTTCGGTTTTCATGGCGCATTGTCCGGCACTGCTGTCGGAGGCATCAACGTCCGAGGAAGGGCTTCTGTAGAGCCCACGTTGAAACCACGATTCGTTGACATTTGAGTAGTTATACGATAGGAGTTAAAGCTACGGGGGAAAATAAAGCTAACCGCATTCATTTCAGCTGTTCTCCGCCATTCCAAGCTTGTTCTAGTGATTTTACTAAACAACTGCAAGTAAGGTAGATGTAGTAGTAGCGGTCTAGAAAAGTAATGCAACCCACGCCACTTTGGAAAACGCTGCACACAAGTATAAATTCTGCACATAACGGTACATAATCTGCCAGCTTTGTTGTTCAGCGATGGTGCAGCCCACCCCGTCTCATATGCTGTTTATTCTGTGAAAGCTCTATTCTATAGTCTATTCGAAAGTTGATAAGCTTTCGTTATTTTTGATCAGGATAACAGTATTCTTCGTAGACCTATCAGGTTAGACTCATAAAGGGGATGTTACATCAAGCTAGTGATACAAAACAGGATGTCGCTGAGCACGAGGTCGCGGGTTCGATTCCCGGCCGCGGCGGCCGCTTTTCTGATGGAGGCGAAAAGCAAAAACGCCCGTGTGTACGAGATTTCGGCGCACGTTAAAGATCCCCAGGTGGTCAAAATTAATCCGGAGCCCTCCACTACGGCGCGCCTCATCGCCTGCGTTGCGTCGGCGCGTTAAACCCTACAATCAATCACAAAACAGGATGTCACAGGCTGTCATGATGTTGCGCTCTCATAGACAAAGTGTTCGGTGCGAAATGAAAATACTGTAGCAGGAAAGGCCTTTCCAGTTTTTGGTGAGTGGCACAGAAAATGCTAGCCTTGTCGTGCGCAAGAGAATGAAACAGGGGGAAACCGTTTCCCTCATTTTCGTTCAGCCCAAAGGAATGGTACGCGCCAGGGAGAGCTGAAGCAACTTAAGAAAAAGGGTGCGGGTTGGGCAATGAGGCGACCAGAATAAAGACTGTAACCAGGCAGGGGGCGACAGAAAGTTAGATGGGAAGATGAAATCCAGAAGTTTGTGGGGCTAAATTAGTCGCTGTTAGCACAGGACCGACATAATTGGAGATCAATAGGCAAGGTTTTTGCCCTGCAGTGGGGGTAGATATGATTATAATAATGATGATGATTATTATTGTGGTTATGATGATTATGACCATCATGATGATTGTGATGATGGTCATGGCGGCGGCGGTGGTAGTGGTGGTGGTGGTGGTGGTGGTGGTGGTGGTGATGATGATGATGATGATGATGATGATAAACCAGGCTATGCTGTAAAAGTCTACGCACTCATGCGTAAGCAAAATAAGTAAACTGAGTGAGGGCTTTCTAAACGAATTCCGAGGAATTTGTCCATTAGAGAAGTAAAAAAAATCTAAGTGTCTGCACTATTTTTTCAGTGTCGTTTTTCTCTAGCACTGGGCAAACGGTAGAGCCCGTACGCTATACTACGCTTGGTTTTGAATATAAGGATGCGTTAGTTCGTGCAAAACTTCGGAAGCCGGGAAAATAAGTCAACTAACTGGCATGAGTGACGGCATTCTAAACAAGGAACCTCAGACGAGTCGAAGCTTGAGCCGCTTGAAAACTTTCAGAGTAGAGGGCAGCGCAATGATTGTGTTTGTCTCGTCTTCGCTTCGCCCCGTTCATTGCGCTGACCTCTACTCTGCAAATTCTAAACAAGTTCCGCGGAATTTATTAATTAGAGAATTTATGAAATCTCAGTGTTCGCAGTATTCTTTTCAGAGTGCAGTTTTTTCAACAGCACTGGTCACACGGTAGAGTTCAATATTGACGTAGCTTGTGCTCTACGCTACACTTGATTTTGAATATTAAGGGTGCTTTAATTCGTGCAAAACTTTGGAAGTCGGCCACCTTTCACCATAGTTTGGAGGCTCGCTCGCGTCTCGAGTATTCGGTGCAAATTAACCCACAGCCCTCCACAACAGCGCGCCTCGCCTCCACAGCCCAGATTTTTAAGCACGTCAAAATTAAGTTTGACCTGTAGTTGAAGAGTCGAAGCCACCTACATAATTCAGAGAGTTCCTCTTTAAATTTGTTACCAGGAGTGAAGATACGTCCTGCTTGAAGACGTAACGGACTGTTCAACCCCACACGTTCGGGGCGACGCCTACTCCTAGTTTCCAAAACGTCCGCAGCGGCTCCGCAGTGGCGCTGCGGTCGCCAAGGGCAACGACCAAGGTTCCCAGCCCTCCTGGAAATCGATTCGGGCCCGAAAGGAGAACGGGGAACGCGACACGGAAAAACAGAACGTGCCCGGGGAGACTGCCGCCACGTTTCCGTTTCATTTGCTTCCAGCGTTTCTTTTCGTCAGTTCACGCGCGCCCGACCCCGCTTCCGATCCAAAAACAAACGCCTCCGTGGGGTTTCAGCACTCAGCCGCTGTCTTCCGTCTTCCGCTCTGTATACCTTTTGTCTCTCTGAGCCTTTTCCGTCTCTTCTCCCTTCCGTGGCCGCCGTACAAAAACTACCCCTCCAGGTTTCGCCCTGAATGTGGCCACCTACGTCGGGCTTTCGGCAGCACCCCCTCTGCGTCGCTTATGAAGGCTTCTAGGAAATCCATCCGCGAAAGCCAGTTCCAAAGTAAAGCGTGAGAAAAAGACGTTTTGTTTTTCCCGCCCACATATGGCGACGTGTGAAAGGCGGCTATACAGAAGCACGTGAGGCCGCAGGCTGTGAAAAACAAAGGAACTGTTCCGGGAAGAGAACACCAGACACGGTGCCTTAACGCTATTTTCACGTCATTTTTTTTTCCTACACGGCACTATGAAACGGGGCCGGCGTTTTTAGGTTCTACTTCTGGACGCAGCAGCGATATACGAGCAGCCTTTAGAACAAGGATTGATGTTGCCATTTTGAGGTACGATACTGCGTAAGCATTTGGCTTGCCTACGCACTGTCGGTGGACTTATTTCGAGCAACAAGTATGGCTCATTTATACAGCGACACGTTCTGATAATACAGTGGCTCTCAAAAAGCATGCGAAGAGATGTTAACATTAGAACGTAACCCTCTGAATTTTGTGGTCGGTTCCTACACACACACACACACACACACACACACACACACACACACACACACACACACACACACACGCACACACACACAAACACACACACACACACACGCACACACACACACGCACACACACACACGCAAAGAAATGTAAAGGGAACACCGATAATTCGATGGCGGAATGATATAAGGAAGTTTGATGGCAAAGAATCGATTCAGAAAGTATAGGATACGATCAGGTGGTAGTATTCGCAAGATGCCTTCTTACTGCAGTGTACATAAAATGGCTGTTGCAGATGACGATGATAATGGCGATGATGATGGCGATGGTGATATCAGAAGCATGAGAGCTAGATAAGGATGCAGCTCCTCACGAGGGCGGGAAGGGATTAGCTTTAAAATAAAAAGGAAGATTATCGTACAATGCTTGAAGCAGAATTAAAGGGGGGTGTAGATGAGGATTTGCCACATGGCCAAGTCCGCCGCGCACAAACATCATACACACAGGGCAGGCGTCGTGCTGCGCACGGTAGGCGGAACAAACTGTATTGAGCAAACACTGTGTTGGTGGGAGTCGTTCTCCGATGGGTGGTGTCCCTCATTCCTGTTACCACCATTCCCGGGCACAACTTGAGAACGGCAACGGAAGTTGCCGCTGTGCCTCATCACCGCAGCCGGATGTAACTCCGCGCGGCACAAGTAGTGCGTTACTGGGAGTATTTTGAGCATGGCACGAGCCATTTCCGTGATTTCTCGGACTTAATATGCTTATAAATCATTGCAGCGACAACACGAGCCGTTTCCGTGATTTTTCGGACTTAATATGCTTATAAATCATTGCAGCGACAACAAACTACGTGAGAAAAGGCAGACGATATCACGCATTCATAGCGATCTCCTTTCAAAACGCGCGCGCCCTCTGACATCCGGGTCTGTCGCTAGGCGTAGTGATACCGTACATGAGCTATTGCTGTTCTTAACTTGTTCCTGAGTAGCAGGAACGCGTTCTCGCACGAGCACCAAACTTCGGGCTGGCTCCCACTGCCTCAACTTCACCTCTCAAACAGGTACTACTGCAGGAATGCGAATATCGCAGTATTTTACTCTGACGTCCAAAAACGGAAATGCGGCTCGGATGGCCGAAGCTGCTTGTCCGCACCCGCATATTTAGCGGTCCGCTCAGCTTATCGAAACGCTGGTTTAATGTGTTTTTCCCGCCTATTTTCGTTCCGAAGACTCACGTTAACACGAAAGTACACAACGGCCACGTCCTGACAGCGTTTTCAAACGGGCAGAAGATGCGCCCGGTCGACCAAAAGCGTGTTCGGTCGACGTGTACTACACAACGCACGCTGCACGTGTGATGGTGGTGAGAACACGGAAAGGCACAAGTCATTTGAGCCATTGTATACGAGCCGGAAAAGATCCCCGGGCGAGTGCCGCCACTTCACGAGAGTCGGCTGCTAGCAGCAGCAGCAGCAGCAGCAAGCTCCCGTCAGTCGGCAGTAAACCCGGTCGCAAAGCAGAGCGAACCACCGGGCCTAACGGCCGGCCTTTCGAAACTACCGGAACACAAATCGACGATGCGCTGTAGTAACGCCATTTCTCATTCACGGGCCGCACGCTCGCGTATTCCGGAAGCCCTCCTGCTGAAGCCCCCACGAAGCGATGGGAAACAGAAGAAACGCGGCGACAGGGAGAACAGAGACAGACACACGGCTTGGAGCTTCAACGAGGTCAGACTGTGATTGGTGGCGCCATCTCGCGGCGTCCGGAGCGGTGAAATCTGGGTTATGATGTTCGTCGCAGACGTGTGTCTGTGTGTACACGTACCCGCCCATATCGATTGTAATGGGAGCACCCGTGTTCATATGGTTGCTGCATTCCCTTGGCACTTCGTTCTCTTTTTTTGCTGCCCTTCTTCGACGTTGTTTTGGTTTGGTTGGCGCTCCGGGAATGTCGTTTCGGGTGGCGCGCCCCGGCATTGTTTCTGGAGCAAGGACGGGAAAGATAAAGCATCCCCGTTTTCTGGGGCTGCGATGCGTCTCTATCGACAAACCCCGACCGCCCGTTTTGTTTCCCGGGAGATACTATGGTTTGTTGTTCGTAGACTTAGCTGCTTGACTTGGTCTATGTCTTTATTTTCTGCTGTCTTTTTTTTAATCCTTCGTGATTAGGGGGTCGGCTCCAGATTTGGCTTTGGCTACTGAACAAGCCGTGACAACTCGGATTTATCACAGGAGAGAAAGGCGACAGCCTTATGAGCCACTGAGATATCGTCCTGTTATCGCCGAAGGCTACCTTAGACGCCTGAGTGACAACAAAAGCCAAGTATTGCTCCCGCTTTCAGCGCTGAAAAGACGACCTTCGCCATTCTTCACCACGCTTTATCCGCACGTCAGTACTACCAGCGTTTATCAACTGTCTCGAAGCACTTATGAATGTGATAGGAGTCGTCGACACAGCCCAATAGGCGTACATCCTCTGCACGGGTTGAAGCAGAAAGCAAAGACGCGAGGATCTCTTGCACGCTCGGACAGGACGGAAGCCGACGCCATACAAATACTACCGCACATAACATTGCCAAGCTGTACACGGCTGGCGTCAAGACTTGTCTACAGCGCCCCAGACGTCTTCCCCGACCCGTACAAGCGAAATTCGTCAGAGGAAGCCTCGTTCCACGCCGCGTTCTTTCGTCCGCTGCTTAGCCCCATCTCTAAGGGGCTTGATTTACTGCTGAGAAGCTCACTTGCGCAACCACTGCGACGCCATGAAACTACATTATGAAAACTTTAAAAAGCGCAACACTGAAAAAACGCCACACGAACAAAGGGAACACAGGACGAGCACTTACTCACAACTAAAGTATAATCAGAAAAGACGAAGTGATTCCACTCTGCTTCCACTGTCTTGCGGTAAGGAGTACGTCGGACAAACGGGCAGATGCGTAAACGTACTCCTCAGAGAGCATGAACTCTCCCTGAAAGGGGCTATATCGTCACATCTTGCGGAACATCGCAGCAAATGCCGGCATAGTGGTGGTTGGATGTAGGCCGCTTTTCTGTGATAGATAGAGTGTGCTCAAGCATGTGCGGCAGTTGACGAGGGCGTTCGAAATAAACCAGAGAGGGGATGATTGTGTCAGTCGGGCATCTGTTGCTTTACACGAGAAAGAGATTGCGTATCTATAGTCACTGAGTCGTACACCCTGTGGCAGTTGATGATGTAGGTGTTTGGTTTTGTTTTTGTGGGTTTTTTATTGGTGTTTGCGGTTTTTGGGTTGTTCCCATCTGATTACAGGAGACGCATGCGTAGTATGGTGTCAGGGAGGGTGTATGTTCTTCGTCTCTTCTGATTAAACTTTAGTTGTGAGTAAGCGCTGGTCCTGTGTTCCCTTTGTACGTGTCGCGTTTTTTCAGTGTTGCGCGTTTTAAAGGTTTCAAAATGCAATTTCACCAACTAGCTCAACTCGCCATTCTGCTGCAGCCATGAAACTAAGCTGCCGGCAACAGCGCTCAAGTCATTCAGAAAAGTCCGAAAGTGATGTACTGTGCCTTCCTCGAGCTATGGCCCGTACAGACGGTTGGAAAATCCATCACGCAAAATGGGGACAATTTGACTATCTATATAGGCGGTGCCCGTCATGCCTGCAGACTTTCATCACACGGTGATACCGCACGGTAATCGGTCACCCGCATCTTACATAAGCTCCCTTTCAGTACCTAGAAAGCTTGTATCAGTGATTTCCTGCACTCGCACGCACCGTCCAATCAGCGAAAGGGTTCTTGCGTGCATACGCGTGGACATTCATCGCGGGCGGATGGCACACCAAACGGTAACAAATGCGGCAACGTGGACACCTGTATCTCGCGTCGCGTGACCACCGACTCCGTTGCTCAACATATGAAGAGAAAGAAGATAAAAAGAAACGTACGCGTCCAACAAAAAAATGGAAGCACGCGGTTTCGTAAGCTACGTAGTCGCAGAGGGAGACCGCGAGAGCGGCGAGCCAAACGGACAAACTATCCCACGCGTTGCAAGGACGCGCGTACCGCGCACGTCTACACCACGATGAAGAGCGAATAGCGCGCGCTATACAAACGCGTACACACATGCAAACCGCGGCGGCGTACCTGTACATGGACACTTCCGATATCGTAATCAAAACCCTACGAGGGCGGCTCGGGTTTGCAACTACATATCCGTCGCTCCCATTGTGCGACGACGCGGCGCCGGAAAGATGCGACGACCACGACACTCCGCAACGAGATCGGGGAACGAGCAGAAAATGGGTGACGACGAAACAAAGGCGAGACCTTGAACGACACGTCGTGCAAAATAAAACGAACGGAAGGGCCAGAAAGGAAAAAAAAAACCGGCGGTGGCCGAAGTCTCGTTTATATGGCTAAACGGTTACGACGCGCTGTGAGGTAACAGGAGCGCTACTATCTCCACGGGCGCGCCCCCTCGAAGGTGTACACGCATGCACGCTAGGCCGTACGGCGGCTGCTGATAGCGGCGGCTTGTTGCTTGTTGCCGATGACGGCGTCAGTGCATGGAGCGTGGTAAGGTGTCTTGAGCGTGAAGCTTCCGCGGTGTGGTGAGACATAGCGCGTCCTGTGCGGCAGGGATTAATTCACCCCCCCCCCAACACCCCTGCAACACCCCCGGGAAGGATTTTGACACCAACGTCAAAAAGATTCCACAGCCACGACTACCCTGCCCAAGGATTTACACACACCCTCCCAACATACCCCCAACACCCCCCCTAGGAGGGCTTCGACACCCCACCAAAATCGAAATTCAGGGTAAACCCCTGCTATGCGGCCTTCGTATTACACTGCTGGCCTGAGTAGAATCGTTATTACCAATAAATCCATCGGTGTAAAGAAGAGATGAAAAGGTGAAGTTACCAAACGTCGTCCAGTCACCGTCATCCCGTCACCCCGTCCCGTCACAGCGTTTCCGCTCCCCTTTCTTTAAGGTTTAGTTCGGAAAGTCGCGAGCAGTGCGAAAATAAATCGGAGAAACAGTGTGTGCTGTTCTCAAGATCCGGTCTTGCTTATTCGTGGGGGTGGAAGGGTAAAAGGAGCTAAGCTATTTGCCGCATGGTTTCCGCACTTCAAGAAAGATCATTTGTGCAAGAAGACTGCAGAAGTGCGCCTGCTTCAAAAGGAGCCAAAACGGCTGTGAGATAGTTCGCTCCGTTCTTTCCAAGTATAGTGTTTCTGTCTGTTTTTTTTGTTTTTTGTTTTTTTTTCGTTTAACGCTCCCTTTCTGACCTATATCACCTCCGCAACCCCCCTTAAGGCCTACCTAGTGTCGTCTGGGTAGCCACGTAACTATTTAACCATTGTAACATTGCAACGATTTAACCCTCATTACAACAAAATTCGCATTGTCACTCTGTTCGATATTTTTACGGTCCCAATTAATTGCAGCGCAAGGAAAGAGAATCTTTCCTGCTTGTAAAGAAGCGGGGATGATTATAACGGGTATCTAATGTGCATCTACGAAAAGTGTCATTAGCACGGACCGTAACTACCCACATCTGATGGGGGTGTCGGCAGCAGTCTCTCATTCAAAGCTACGACGCCATTGGGTCGTGCCGCGTGAAACGCGCCATGCCACACGGCCAGACGAAATAACAAGGACACAATTTGTGTTATCCCGCGCGAATGTGTTAGCCAGCACGGGGGATGTTAATGACACTCATCTTCAGGGTCCCCACAGCGGTGTGAAGATGGGTGCATCAGGCGAGCGTAGTTACTACGGGGCGTGGGTCACGCGATGACCTCACGACCTATTTGGCGTCTGGTCTTACGTGCGTTCGCATTGCAACAATGCGTGATAAATCACCGGGTAACCGCAGCGAAACTCGCACCGTTTTGACTCCGCCCGCGAGCAACTAAAGAAAGCTCTATTACAGAGACCTTGTTCTCGAGCACAGAACGTTTTGTTGAGGTGATAGCACGCATGAACGCCAAGGCACAGAGGCAGGACATTGTATACATACTTGTGTGGTTCTTATTTAATTGTCCAGTTCTGCGTAAAGCGTACACAGGGGGAAGATAGCATGTTTTCCTCTGGTTACATCATTAAATTCTTCAACGGTTTCGGCAGTGGAACTTTTCGTACTGCTAGGCAGTCCAACTGCTTGAACTGTTGGAGAACTAAACAGTGCAACGAAAAGGACGACAACGCGTTACCGTGCCCTCTTTATGCAAAGATGCATGCCAATTCATACGGTAACGCCGTCTCGTCGCTGAAGGGAATGAAAGCCAGTGGTAACGGAACAACAAAAGTAGACAAGGGTACGCAAAGCGTAAAACGAGCACGGGCAGTCTTCCTCTGAAGTATACGTGCTTTGCCCAGCGATGTTAGCTTTACCAAGACAATCTGCGGGTTCCAGGTCGCGCACACTCAACCGTACGGACTGACAAGCTGGCACAGCAACACCGTATGCCCACGGCAAATGCGTGTGCGTGTGAACCGTTGAAGGCCGCAGACACCGATAAACTAAACACTGGAGCGCTCAAACACCACCTAGCCCACAAGGCATCTGGACCTTCTGGAACACGCCTTCGTTGAGGCCTTTCTAGGCCAGCTCACCCTCTTCTCAACTGATGACGTTTCTCGTAATAAATCTCAAGCAAAAAACTCACGCATCTCCACGAAGTGAATCATGTCGAGTGGGTGAAGCACTGGGGATCGTTCTTACCGTAAATCACCCGTGGCATTGCTGACTCGCTCATGTAAATGAGTGTCAATGCGTGTGTACAATATATATCATTCCAATGCAATCCAATCCGATACAACTCAATTTAATCCAATCCAATCCAATCCATTTCAACCCAATCCATTTCAATTCAATTCCAATCCAATACAATCCAATGCTCCTCGCGCATGCGCAACACTATGTACACGGACGCCAAGCCCCGGACAGAGCGAGGTCCTAAGGTGCTTCGCCTCTAAAAGACGTAGATTTAACGCATCCACACTAGAGGTCTCGCGAAACGTGAGCGGTGTTCGCGCATTCCCGTCTACGCCAGATGCTCGCGCAGTAGGGGGGAAGGAGACAAAAAGCGCCTTCGGACAGCCGCAATCAAGCGTTCGCGAATAGCGTGCCCCATCTATCTCGCTGCTGCCGGTAGCGGCAGCACTACAACGCGCGGCGGCGGGAAAAGCGGGTGCGGACGACAGGGAGAGCACGCGTTGCGGACTCTCCCACCACCACCACCGGCGGCGGCTCATTGCGCGCTTAATGAGGATGTTTGGCCGGCGGGCAGCGCAGAGAGACGGCCTTGCGCTGTCATGAGTCGAGCACGATGATCGCTCCGGCCCCGGTGTGGTAGCCGGACGGGCACGCACGCAGCCTCTTTATACAACCGGGCCCGCCGTATCCTCTCGCCGAATTCACAGAGCTTTCAGTTTTGCGAACGGTAATGGATCGAGGCTGCCGGCAGTGCTTGGCGCCAATGGGCCTCGCTTAGCGCCTGCAGCCGGCACGGCGGAACTAGTGCGGGAGGAAGAGGACTTTCTATCGCATGTTAAGAGGAAGAACACAGGCGTTGAGCAGGACATGAGACGGGCCACGAAGGGACCATGCACGAAGAAGAGTGCCGTACCGAGTAACGGTACGAGAGGCGCAGCCGGACAGCTGACAGCCTTCTTTAGGTCATCCCACAACAGCCGGAAAAAAAGGCAATAGGTCGTGATCTTACTAGCCTCCTCAGGAGACTCCAAGGAGTCGATTGAAAGGATACTTCCAGTGCACGAGGCTCTGATGGTTAAGCAATCTGCATTAAAACAAGGTGAAGGGCCGAAGTGATAATATAGACGGTAAAAGAATAGACGAGGATGACGCAAAACTAACCTGACGGTAATTGGGAAGAACTTTTTGGGAAAAAGTAACATCGATTAGGTAGATTAGATAGGTAGATTATATATGCATATTACAGACAGACAGGCAGATAGATATATAGATAGATACTATCATGCTAGTGGTGATGGCAGATAGTGATGATGGCAGTGACAGGGATTTCACGCCCTAATTGTCTCGTTTGACGCCTTGGCTCTAGCCTCATGCACTGTAGCTTGAGCCTTATCCGGACAGAAAAGTCGCTGGGAAGCAATAATCCGGAAATACGCTTGTAACACGCAGAGTTATCAAACGACACACGGCATCCTAGAGCTAGAAAGTTTAGGGTCTCGGACAGCTTAGGCGCAGGAAAAAGCAGGAAGCTCCTGGCAACCTCGGTGGTGTAGTAATTATAGGTTGCTCCGCTCCTAATAAACCAGAACAAGGTGGCGGTTTCGGTACGTCCTAGACCTCGTGCCGGAATACAACTAGGGCGGAATACAACAACGCCTGTGAATGGAAGCATGGACGCCCGTGTGGAATAAACCTATGGGCTAATGTAAATGATTGTGGAATAGTTTCCCCGCTTGACCTAATTTGTTCCGGCCTAATGTCAGACACTAAGCTGCGAGTATTTTGTCCCAAAGCTAAAACTTCAGAGAACATAATTATTCGTGGAAACCATAACTGTTTTATCCTGCAACTGTAAATTGGTGAGCCCCGAACGTTCCACAATTCAGGAATACAATAAACCGCGCCGATGTCGAAATCTTCATGGTCATTTGTGTCGTTCTTAGAAGCACCGGCGGAAGACTGTTCCGGGATTTCATTTTTTTTGTTTAGAAGCACTGCTTAAAGGCTTCGACTTACACGTACTTACACGGTGGCAAATTGAAATGAGCTATCCGTATACATAACATGTTCCCGCGTATACCCCGCCCTTGCGGCAGTGGCCTCGAATTTAAGCGAGCAAGAATGTAAATGGACATTCCCGAAGGTCGCGTGCACTTTTCCAGCAACGCACGACGGCTTCGGCGTATAGCACTCTCGCAGAAAGCAGTTCATGGGACACTCAGCGCCAGAAGTAGAACACTGGGTATATCCCAAGTATGCGTCGCTATTCCCAGGAGACCGAGTTCTGCACATTACGCACGAAAGACTTACAAGGTTCAAGAGAACACGCCTTTCTTGTAAGGTCATCGCATGCAGATGCAGCACCTGTATTTCGACAATCGCGCTAGCGCAAAACGTATCGCGTATGTTGCCGCGCAAGCATAAATGTATCTGATCAGAGCTCGATTTGCATACGAATGAAGGCGCCAGCGTGTATACCACAGAGTATCTCTCTCTCTCTCTTCCGATACATAGTCCATTCTTGACCTGCCGAGGGGACCTGCACTAGACGTAGACGTGTCTTTGGCGGCTGTCAAGGAATGTATCCTTTGTAGAACAGAGACATAGTTTAGCCCTAATAGCTGTGAAATGAACCATGACAGGTACGTGCATATATAGGCAGTGGGCGTCGGCGATTACGGAACTATACCGAACACTGAAGACATCGATAATATTAACAAAGCAAGTAGAGGTGTGCTGGATGTGATGCGGAGGGCCAACTACCCGAAAAACATAATGGCTACTTAGGGACCGGCCGAAGCAATTCTTTGTAGGTATGAGCTAAGAAAAAATTAGCAGTGGCTTAGCTCGGCTATGCCAGGATATACGTAGCGTGAGCTAAGGTTCAGCGGTTATTCTTAGGTTTCCTGGTTGTCTAGGATTAGCTGATTATCATGCTTACTGCCGTTAAAACGATTTTCAATCCAATACAATACAATGCAATTTAATCCAACCCAATTAAATCCAATCCAGGCGCGGTGGTGGCGGCTCCGGCGCACCAGCTGTGCGCCGTGAGACGTCACTGCTCCTCGCGCATGCGCAGCACGGCTCTCCAGGAGCCACGCCAAACTGCTCAACCTCGGCCAGTGTAGCTCACGCTACAAAATCTGGTAAGCTAGAACATCGTTGTCCACAGGAAAAGAATTGGAAAAGTTACACCATTATGAGCAGGCATCGTCATGTATAGCGGCCACCAACAACCTGATGGTTGTGATAATGATACCATCGAATCGCAGTTGACTGCCCGTTACAAGTTTGCAAAATCGCCACAATGCAAGAGAAAATCAACTGAAGCCCACTGTATCCTATTTATATAAATATATACCGTATGCTCTCCCGTATAACTCGTCCCCGAATATAATCCGCACACCCACTTTCCGCCCACCGGAAAAGAAAAGAAATCCTCGGGTATTGCCCGCACTTTGGATACAGGAGAGGCTGCACCAACGCTGTTGCTCAAGCAACACGTCACATACTGTGTAGACAGAAAAAACGTATATTTAGCAAGTAGAATACACTAGGAATAATGGAAGCATGGACGCCTAGTGATACGAGTGATAATCATACGAGTGATAACTTTCAAAATACTTGTTAAAAAAATACTCTTTGAAAAAATGGCATCTGAAAGTTAATTTAGAGTTGAAATGTGTGACAACCTATTCGCAGTGTTGTATTTTATATACCTCACACGACTGCTTTGTTAAATTGTTTACATCAGTTCATGTACAACAAAATTTAGTATCCTAATTTCATTGTTTATGCAATGCCATAAGCAAAAAAACTCCTGATTAAACTGATGTGATAGTTATTTCGGTTCTGCAGTTCTGTACATCTTTTTTGTTGTTGTTTTGTGTGGAAATTGTGAACAAGTGCCACTAGAGTCAAGGTCTTTTTGCGTAGCATATATCTGTTATCATTATACGTTTTTTGTGATTTGTCATTGTTTTTATATAAGCAACAATTGCGTTGATATAGTTTGCCTATGTTGTCATTTGGTTTGTTGCGTGCTCATAATTTCATTGACTGGCGGTTGAATGTGCGTTGCTAGTGCTGCTGTCATTGCGCTACAGCAGGGACGGGGCCTCGTCAGGCGGCCCAATCGGGCTCGATCAATCGGGCTCGATCAAATGGGCTCAACGCCTTTTGCCCCGTTCGCCTTGGCAGAAGATTGGAAAATATTCTGTTTTTTTGCACGGTGTACTTGTACTCTGCCTAAATAAACAAACAAACAAACAAACAAAGAATGCAAGGCGAAAGTCACAATTCACTAACAAATTCAGTTGTTAGAGTGCGCTCGTCCTAGTTTTTCTTCCTTGTCCTTGTATGTTTTGCGCAATCGCTGCCATGGAAGGCTTAGTCAGTGTTGCTGCGTGGGAGCTTCACGGCACAACGCGCATTGCCGTGAAGCTGCACTAAAGGAAAAATCCCGCGTATTACCCGCGCCCCGACTTCGCCGCTGAAATCTTCGCATTTTTGGTGCGGGTTACAGGCGCGAGAATACGGCAGTACCCTACATTCCTTTAACATACTGAGTTATACCGCCGCCACGCACGAATGCACCAGAGAAAAAAAAAATTGCAAGCCACATTATCGTTTTTATTCTTATGTCTTGACCCTTCAAGGACAAATTATAGGAAAAAAGAATCACCAAGCAGAGCTTTCTATAACGAGAGTTGGGAACGGTATATAAGACGGAAAGCCGGTGCAAGAGGATATGTCGACCGACATTAGACACTGTCGCGTCGCGCACCGAACCGTGACTGCACGCGGAGCCGGTGTAACTCGAAACATAGTGACAAAGGCCTTCTTCCTCCAAAGGCTACGTCAGCCTCTGGACTTCTTCCACTTGACATTTTCTCCCGGTGCGTAAAATGTCGATAAACAGGAGGGATATTATTTATTTACAGCTTTGTTCGGCCGGCAGAAAGAAAAAAAGGAGTACAATCGATGTGCACATTTAATTGCTATTTAATTTGGAAGAAAACAAGCATTTTGAAACAAAACTTGGATCAAGGCATCACGCAGCCATGGGAAGACATTGAAGATATGCTAACAGACAGAGAGAGCTCTAAAGGGACCATGCAGACAAAATACAAGCTTGTTTTGTTCGAAAGATTTTTTTGTTTTATAGTGCCCTCAGCGCTTCTCCGGCAGCAAACGATGCTTTATTCACTGAGAAACTAAGCATTGTAAGCCAAAATTTTAATTCTCCCGCTAAATCTTGCGTTTTCGTGACATCGACAATGACGTATCCAGAGAAGGGCGTTAAAACTAAAGAGAGCCTGCTGACCAGGGCTGCCACAATCTCCCAGGCACTTGCGTGGTTATCTGTTTTTATCGCCCTCTTTCATAGATGGCGCTGCAATACAGCTGAAGTGCCAGTGTTCGCATTTTTATAAGGGTTCATACTGATCGTTTCCTAAGACGTAAACTATGACTCGACAAGCATGGTCATGTGTGTGACCGTGCCGCTTATGTCAGTTGGTCAGTGTTGTGCCAGGCAAGTCTAACATCTCCGACGGCTGTGAGGCAGTGTCAGCCGGCAAAGTGCCACAATAACTGATTCTATGTTTGCGTGTTCGTTCGTAGCTTTAATTGTTCACCCCACCATTCCTACTGCTATAAAAATAATGTGCCCTAAATTTAAGCCCAAATAGCTCATTCGGCAAGCCAATCAGCCCTGCCTATAGTTCGTTTGCGTTTGCCGGCTTCAGCCAATCGCACTGATGGGCATAAGACATCGTAGGAGCTATTGCGGAAAATTAGCTAGTGAGTTGCATGACCATTTCATTGTTTTTTTCTAATTATATAGCTTGTTTGAACGAAGCTTACGTTAAAAGTGGTGGCAGTATGATTCAAACGAGGTGATCTTTCAAATGAACCAAATTTGTGTTTTGTCTGCATGGCCCCTTTAATGGGCAGATGAGGTCAGCCAGGATAGCGGCGAGACCTGCTACGCCAGATGGGGATGAAGGTGACATGAAAATATAAGAAAAGATCTCTCACGTACACATGACACGTACGATGGTTTTTTTATTATTATTATTATTATTGCGATAGCATACCCGATGGCATAAAGACTCTGAACGTGACTGTTCTTATTCAAACACACACGCACTAAACGGGAGAAGGCGCACGTGGCAGTTCAGAGAGAAGACTGGGGTAGGAAAGATCGTTGCATTACTCATTTTTTACCAATGGATGAATCGCAAAAGTAGCAGTGCTGTTACCGAGGGGTAGGCGGGTGCATTCAGCAGAAGGAGACGGATATTGTTAACAAAAATTGATTGATTGATTGATTGATTGATTGATTGATTGATTGATTGATTGATTGATTGATTGATTGATTGATTGATTGATTGATTGATTGATTGATTGATTGATTGTAGGGTTTAACGCGCCGACGCAACGCAGGCGATGAGGCGCGCCGTAGTGGAGGGCTCCGGATTAATTCTGAACACCTGGTGATCTTTAACGTGCGTCGAAATATCGAACACGCGGGCGTTTTTGCTTTTCGCCTCCATCAAAAAAGCGGCCGCCGCGGCCATCGTTAACAAAGCACTGCGGCTGCAAGTCTAATAGGTTGCTATGTCGAAACGTCCTCTGAAGCCCCTATTCATTGCGTTTTAAACGCTGTAGTTATCTATTCAAACTGTTTCATTACTTTCTTACTTAAGCCGCGCATCGCGATTACACCACTTGCGTCGCGATTATTCCCCAGCTTGCCTAATCAGTTCCATGAATGATAAAAATGGCGGTGTAACCGTATTTCTGCGTGTCCTCTTAGGAGCGTCAAATTGCCACACACAAAGCCTACAAGAGACACGATCGACCAGACAGAAATCGGACATGTCGTGACGCAAACAACGCGCAAAACGACGTTGGTATCCGCGAAGAAGCAGCGCACGAATATATCGCGCGAAGAACACTCCTTCTTCTCGCAAGAAGAAAGTCAAGAAAAAACGATTCAGACAAACCTGCTTTCTCCTCCATAAATCCTTCCGTACAGACACCGCCAGACCCACACTGATGCGGGCAATATTTTTTCTGCTCGCCGAAAGCCACATCATGACATTTTCGCATTCGTTTCCTCGTAGTCCTTGCAGCTCCTGCACGGACTTAGGCGTAGAGCAAGCGTGTACGCCTACGAGTAGCACTCGTTCAACCCGTGCCTTCGGAGTACAGGCTTCGATAAAGCCACGGGTAAGTTGGCCATGCAATAGGACCCCGCGAATGCTCGAAAAACTTCTACTTCAAGAGCACTTAAGGGAGCCGTTCAGTGAAAAAGCTGGCATCGCCGGTGTCTGCAGCAGCAGAATGGCGCCTAAACGCACGTGACTACGTCGAGTTCGATAGCCCAGAAACAACTCCTGCCCCCTACACCCCCTTCTCCCACTTGACATATGGCCTCTTGCCCAAATAAAACGCTCCCTCTGTCCCTCACGTATACATGCATACATACATACATACATACATACATACATACATACATACATACATACATACATACATACATACATACATGCATACATACATACGTGAATACATACATGCATACATACATACGTGAATACATACATACATGCATACATACATGCATACATACATACATGCATACATGCATACATACATACATACATACATACATACATACATACATACATACATACATACATACAAACATACATACATACATACATACATACATACATACATACATACATACATACATGCATACATACATACGTGAATACATACATACATGCATACATACATACATACATACATACATGCATACATACATGCATACATACATACATGCATACATACATACGTGAATACATACATACATACATACATACATACATACATACATACATGCATTCATACATTCATGCATACATACATGCATTCATGCATACATACATGCATTCATACATACATACATACATACATACATACATGCATGCATGCATACATGCATACATGCATACATATATACATATATACATATATACATATATACATACATGCATACATGCATACATACATACATACATACATACATACATACATACATACATACATACATACATACATACATACATACATACATACACACACACACACACACACACACATACATACATACATACATACATACATACATACATACATACATACATACATACATGCATGCATGCATGCATGCATGCATGCATACATACTGCCGCCACTATCATCACCAGCAAGTCAGGGAAGAAATGCCGCGACTGTCACCATCAGCGAGGGAGAAAAGAAGACGAGAACGCTCGGGCAAGGGCTTGTCCTCGCGGGCTCCGGGGTGCAGCTTTCAGTGTAGCCACATTAAATCTTCTTTATAGCCTTGATCGTTAGAAGTACCGAGTGTCATTCGTGACATTTGTACATACTTACATACATACATACAACAAAACGGCTTACAGGGTAGCGACCACGATTGTCGCCAACGATTAGTTTTTTGTAATGCAGCATCCATCGTTCACTTAATCCTCAAGGAATGCGGCTGGTGCGAGGAAGTTCAAATCATAAAGCCACTCAGAGCAAAATGGCCTCATCACCTGCGTTCTCGCACATAGCAGCCACAAGGCGGCAGCCTCCTTAAGCCCACGTCAGAGATTAAACACGCGCCGTCGATAATACCCACGCGAGTTTGCTATGAAGCCGAACCGTATAACAACGCGGGTGAGAAGCGAATGACAGGCCGTCTACGCGAGCAGCGATCTACCGTGGAAATCGATTCGTTCCGTTAGAGAAACAACGCCTACGAGCTGTCTCACACGGATTCATTCGCCGTGTCCGCATCTAACGCGTAAAACGCCCTGCCGAGCTATGGCTTCGTGTTCATGCATCGAAAACACGGTCGGGTCGCAGCGTTCGGGGGTGAGCGCTCGAGACCAACGGCTCGCTGTACCAGCGGACGACAGGTATGGATTTTTATACAACGAGAATATTTTAGGTAGAACCTATTCCGGCCAAAAATGGTCTCGATGGAAAGTAGATGGTGACCTCATGGAAGTCGGCGATAAGGGAGGCCAGATGCCGAAATTTTCCCTTGCAACCATACTAAAACGTACATACACCATTTGTGAAAATTTTCTATGGCAATCCTAAGCCTTATCGACCACAAAGAATTCTAAGAATAAGCGTTACCTTTAAATTTGACAAAAATATTTTATGACCGCAGGAAAGGATGGTGTTTTCTCTAGCTTTCCGGCATTTCAAACGTTAAAGTCTCGCTCGGAGCGTAAGCTTGTACATTGAATTTTTGGCGAACTGTGCATTTCCGGCTTGGCCTAGAAAATGACAAAGACTGTACGTGTGTGTGTAGGTACGTACGTAAACCGACGCATGCACACATGTACACACTCACGCATGCAATAGGCGTGTGGACATTACTAGAGATTGGCAGGAACGAAGTTCCCTTTGCAAAAGGATCGTTTGTTTCTCGTAACAACGGCCACCGATGCGGCGTGTTAAAGGAACACCGAAGGCAACCAGCAAGTTGATTTCAAGACAAAAGACTTTTACTGTATACCTCTACCCCCCAACGGTTTCATCTCCTTTGGCAAAAACGCCAAGGCGCCAAGAGTGCACTTATGCACTGCATGCTTCGCCCCAGCCCAGGTTTCACATTAGTGGAGATGGTCCACGATTTTTTCAACGGATAAATAACGCCCGTGCCTAGACAGAGAGGAATAGAAAGCCATTGCAATACGCTGCACAAAAATATCAAGACGTGCAAGAAATCACCACCTCATCTGCGCCCTTCCCTTTTTCCGTGATTGTTATACTTGATTCTTTCGCCCCCGAAAAAATACTTCTGTCTGATAATATATTCAATGCGTAGGAACACTCACACAGCAGCCAGGCAATGTGCAACCAGTAAAGACGACCAGAATGCAGACCGAGCAGAGGCCCTTCACGCGTAGGCCAAGTTCTCGATGGAGCGCAGTCCCAAACTCCCTGTTTGACGAGCTAAATCTACCAACGCGAGTCCGCATTGTTCAACCATCAACGTGCATGCGTTGCACTGAGGCAGCGAAACTCTGTATCAGCTCGCTTCAATTTTATCTGCCGCGACAAGTATGCGCTCAACGATGCGTTGCTCGCCACTGGACTTCCCCTGATTTCCCGTGATTGACATGCAAGGTGTGATCAGCGACGCCGGTGAGACCCCACGTATATGCAAGCGCATATGGATAACCGCCAGCAGTTTTCAGGCGTGTACTGGGGAAGTACCGAGACCGATTGCACAAACGTATACCTTCGTCCTTACTAAGAACGCAAAGGTTGCCGTTACGATGTTTACATTGCGGTCTTCTGCAGTACCTTGCTTTCTTTTTAGAAGTGATTTCCACCTACGGAGTCAGCAGGGAGGAAATGAAATTAAACATCCATGGAACACACACCCCTGTTTTAAGTTTATCTGTAACGCTTTCCTATCTTCGTTATGCCAAGAGTTTATCGTTCCATTATTATAGCACTATGCGCAAAGTGCACACGATGCCTTCCACTTTCGCTAAATTCGTTTGTTTCAGTAGTGAGCGGGAGAGAGAGAGAGATACAGCAATCTTTAATGAAGTTGGCGATGTCGGCCGAGTTATAAGCTGCCTAGCTTGCCACGGGATATGAATGCGGTGACGATGATGATTGTAGGGATGAAGAGGAACAGATATGCTTTCAACTATATATACAAGGTCTGATCAAGACTTGTGTCCTTTAGGTACACCAATAAGGCTTTTGTAGTACGTTTGAGTACGTTTTTTAGCACTTTCGTCGCACGATTGAAACTACCCCAGCAACCTATTAATTACCTCATTTCTAGTACTACGGAGAGCGGCCGGTCCAGATACATTGTGAAAGACGCGCTTTGTGTATCATACCAACGGTAACTAACGGCTATTCTGATTAATGAAGTTGCCAAGTGTACACGCTGTCCAGAAACATCCTATAGAGGTGTGTTGCGTGTGAAATGTAGTTAGGGAAATTAAGAGCGAGATCCAGCATATACAGCCAGCACATCCGAGACGATAACGCTATTCTAGTGTTTCGTAACACTGGTGTACGACTTGTTATCTCCGAAATCTGCAAAAGTAAGAACCGCACACTGCGCCCTACTACCCGTGAACCCTTTGGAAATTAAAGAAGCAATAGCTTATGCCAAGAGCAACGAGTGTGTGGGTGTTTTGACTAAGCTGTTCGTGTATGCGCTGTTGAAGCTATTGGCTGAATAGCGTATTTTATAGACGCCGGGCTTGTATAAGGAACTTGGGGCTGGACTGCTAAACAAGCACCGCTTTGCCGACGAAGTGAACAAATGGCTCATGCTGAGAGAGAGAGAGAGAGAGAGCTCTTTATTAGATGAAAGCAGAGAGGTTTGCCGGCATGTTACCGCCTGCATGCTACTCTGCGGGGATGGGGAGAAGGGAGTAAAGGCCCTAAAAGAAGTAGGGCAGAAGAAAGATGGGAAAAGAAGAGATTAAAAGAAAAGTGAACACGAAGCTTTGCGTGGTGACTTAAAAGTCCACACGATCTGACACGTAAAGTTCTAAATTGTCTCTGCGAGGCCGATTCCGTGTAAATAGTCAAATAAAGCAGCCAACACTTTTCTCTGGGACGATGGAGAGGGCCAGGGTCCAAGGAGACCTTTCAAAGATATAGATGCGTTGTTGAGGCACTCAATCTTTTCTGCGAGGTGAGTTCTTTCTTGGATGTATGCCGGGCACTCTAGAAGGACGTGCTCTACTGTTTCGGGCAATCCACAATTATCGCAATAGGGGTTTGCAGTTAGACCGAGGCGATGGCGGTAAGAGTTCGTGAGCGCTGCGTTGAGACGCAACCGGTGGTAAAGGGTTTCAAGCTTACGTGGAATCCGCTCTGGTAGCCTCATTCTGAGTCCAGGGTCTATATGGTGCAGGAAAGGGTGCCGAGTTTCAGGACAAGACCAGAGGCGGTTTCGCTCCGCTAAGGCAAGCTCCTTCGCTAGCGCCGCGGCCTCGTGTTTTGTGAAAAAAATTTTTCTTACATTTCGCAGCTGTAGGCCTCTGCGAGCTGTCTCATCCGCTTTCTCGTTGCCGAGAATGCCGCAATGTGCAGGAATCCATTGTAGGGTCACTCGGTGACCGGCGACGTAGGCGAGATGGTGCAGGTACGTGACGTCACGGGATACATGCTCGTGAAGGCTGAAGCAGCTGGCACGCCGTAAGGTTTGCAACGCCGCCTTCGAGTCCGTGAATATAGCCCATTCGGCTGGTGGCTGCCGAAGAATGTAGCGCAGGGCTTGTTTAAGTTTCTGTACCCCCTCAAGCACGACAAACCATGCCGTCTGATTTCCCTCCCTGGACTCTCTCACCCCTTTGCATAAACATTAGCATACCTGGTCTTAACTCCAAGAAAACTCTGCCACAATTTTGCCTCCTACAACTCGCGCTTGCCCACATCAATGCCCGATATTCACATATGGCCCACATTTTTACTGACGGCTCAACTACGCCTCACGGTAGTTCTTCTGGCGTCTTCATTTCGTCGACCTGCAAAGCGTTGTCCTACCGCCTGGAACGAACAACCTCATCCACGTCTGCCGGGCTCATGCTGACCAAAATGTCGTTTTAATAGAACGCCTGCACAATCGTACAATCTGTAATTTTTTAGAGCTTCAATTTTCGTTCCTGATTTTCGCCCAAGTTATCGTCTTCAGAGTAATATTCGTTCCACACCGCAATCTCCCACCACAGAGCAGTCCTTCAATTTTTTGCACTGACTGCTACGGTACTTTCCCCTACTATTTCTCACGGCCATTATTACACGACTCTTAAGATGCTGTGCTTTCAAACCGCGTGTACTATTAGTGCCGAGTTGGACGTCTGCATTCCATCGGACAAGATGTGCCGCGATAGCCCGACCGCCTGGATTGGAGAACAATAGACGGCGGTCAGGCCGCTACCACAAGCCCGTTGCGCTATTCGCGAAAGTGCTCTCAACGCGCCCTCTTAAGACCGCGGCCGTAAAAGGTGCGCCAGAAGAACGGAGACGAGCCTTATTCTACGCAAGGCGTTGGGTGCTATATATATAATCCCTCACGTGGATTCCTTGCATCTTTCGTTCCTCCGGCGACATCCCTTCGCCTGAGCGGCTAAGAAAAGAACACCTTGGAGAGGCTCTTCTCTTCTACGGGAAAGGAAAGGCGTAGAGACATCAGCTGGTGGAGTGTGAGGTGCCGTGCCACGGCCAGAGAACCGAAAGTAATAACTACAGCGTGAACCCTTGTGGGGTACCACCAAACGAACACCGCGAAGGTGCGCGAAGAGTTCGGCCGAAGACAATGGATGTCTGTGTCTTTATTTAGGCTGCTTAAAACGTAAGTGCGATGGATGTTCGCGCGAAAATGACAGGCTTCAGCAATCACCGGAGGGTGCTGTTTTTGCTTCGGCGCCCGTAGCTTTCCCTTCCTGGTCTCTCAGAGGTATAGGGCATGGAATCGCGCGTAAACGCTTTCCTTTTAAGACAGCTGCACCCAGTACTTATAACACCGTTCTGAATCTGTCTATTTCACTAATTGTCAATTTCCTTTATACCAGGGTACTTTTGAAACATCAGCATGTGTTGCCCAATTAACTAGCCCGGGTCTTCATTCTTTTGCAGCCATACTCACGGTTTTCGGAGAGCCAGTTACCGAATCCTAGGTTGACTACTTCACAAACGTTATATATTGCGTACAGAGTGTTTTAGGGGCGAAGCCCCTTTGGGGCTCGTGCTGTTGGCGTCTCATGTCGTCGTCGTAACCGTCGTCTCATGTAGTCACGGTACTAAAACACCGGGACACTCGTTTACACCTTCCGCTAGAACATAGCGCGTTCTAAAAAAAAAAAACACCGGAGCACTCGTGCACGCCTCGCGCCAGATCGCTTTGTAACGCGTACTAAAAAAATACCGGGACACTCGCTTACGCCTCGCGCTAGAGAGCTTCGTGCTTCACAGACAAGATACTTTTGCAGCAAAGCTGTATACCTCTACCCCCCCCCCCCCAACGATTTCATCTCCGTTGACAAAAACGCCAAGGCGCCAAGAATACACTTATACACCGCATGCTTCGCCCCTCCCCAGGTTTCACATTTGTGGAGATGGCCCGAGATTTTTTTTTTACCTTGAATACTAACTGCTCAAAAAACGCCCCGTAGAACACTCTCCAAACTTGTGGGCGATCGTCGTCCGAAGTTGCTGCGCATATAATAGCCCTGATGACGTCCGCCCCCATAAAACTTGGTAGAATTATCTCCGATGCATGATATTACACAACACGCAAGGTTTCGTGTGAAGTACTAAGTCTACTGGACAACTGTCGTGGAAGCTCGAGGACTTCAGAGTAATTATAGTTGCAAAACTAATGTGATGCCCCGAGATGTTGGACATGATTCAAGGCGTTGGTCTGCAGCGGACACTTTCGCAGAAGACGGTGGACCGTGCACGTCGCACAACTTAGAGTGCCCTATTCTTCGTCACAGCGCAGCTTGCAAAAGCCAGTCCGAATGAGATTCCTCGGTTCTGGATTGTTGTCTGAATTAGACTTCAAGCCAATTATGTTTCTGCACTAACGATACGTGGGAAGTAAGCCAGCTAAAAGCAGCGCGCGCGCGAGCGCGGAGGCAACCATTTCTCGCTAACGTCTCTCTGAGCACCGACGCCCACGAAAGGAATACGTATTCGCAATTACGAAATAATTGTGACTCCAAAAAGAGCATTGCGCAAGCATTCTTTTCCAGAATGTGGTGGCGCAAGACACCGCCGCCTCGAGACGACTAGCCACGGCGACAAAGCTAATTGATTGTGCGCCGAGTCGGAGTGCTCCTTAAAAAGAGTTTCGCAATGCTTTCCCAAACGTTCATTTTCTCGGCTGACTTGAGGACTAACGTGGGCAACTAGGCCGGCAACTAATCACTTTCTGTCGTTTCGCGGGAGCCTACTTCGCAGTTGGTTGACGCTCCGCAAACAGCGTTTTTGCAGCCTCTTTTGAAATGTCCTAGCATTAATGCCTAGTTAAGTTTAGACGGGAACGCACGGCAGAATTTTTTTGTTTTCTAGAATTTCGAAGAAAACTAGCCTGTTCGTTTATGCGATCTAGTTAAGTAGGTCTGAACGAGTTGCCCCGAGGGTCTTAATTTGCGAGCTTGTTTTGTGATTTAGAGCGGGCGACTGTTATCGTTTATTTTTGCTAGGACTATTCCTTCCTTGTTAATGATAACGCCGTCCGTTATTGTCAGCGTCTTCGTTTAGCGCCCACTTCACAACGCAAGCTTCGTCCATACACTCGCTTTAATCTGGCATTTCGACGACATCAGAACGTATGAGACGACTGAGACCAAATAAGCCACCAAATCTGCACCATGGTAATTTTCACCGACACAACCCTTTCACGCACTGCCCAGAGCCAAGGTGCGGAGGTAATTTGGTACAAATTAGGCAGTTACTGCATGCCTTTCTTTGGGTCACGCGTCACGACGGAAGGTAAGCACACCTCTTCGGTCTGGCAGTACAAGCGCTTACGTTCTCATAGTAGCGCACAATACAGACGCGCAAGCGAAAGTAAAAACGGCGTTGCTTTCAAAGCACTGTCAAAGAAGAAAAACAAAAAACGCGTTCAGCAGTGTGTTTTTGGGGGGGAACAATCCAACATACCTAGGCTACAAAACCCCTCTTGCGTACCCTCTACACTCAACGCTCCACAGTGCACCTTATACAGTGCGCTCTATACTGTATACTCTCTAGCGTACTCTCTACAGTGTACTCTCTACAGTGCACTCTCTAGTGTACTCTCTAGTGTACTCTCTAGTGTGCACTCTTAAAAATAAGGTCGTAAAAAGGTAGTAACGGCCGTATTTACTAACTCCTTACGAACCTTACTACCCCGCGGTTTTGTACGTATACGCTCTGCCACTAACAAATGCATGGTTAGGAAATTAACTGAGTGTAGGAAGTAGTATGCACTATATTAAGGTCGTGCTTTGCTTATGACTAGGTTATGCATAGCCAGTTAGTAAACGCATGTAGCTCATAAGAGTGCTATCGCTAGGGCTTTACTAGTGGAGGTAGTGGTGCTTACTGCCTGCTTCAGTTAGTAACCCTGACTAGTGCTAAATTTACTACCTCCAGCTAATAAGTACCTAGTGTATACTGGGACAACTAACTTGTTAGTATTCCATTAGTGAATGCGCCGACCTTTTTTTTAAGAGTGTGTTCTCTACAGCGCACACCCTACAGTGCACTGCCTACAGTGTACTCCCTACAGTGTACTCCCTACAGTGTACTCCTTACAGTGTACTCCTTGCAGTATACTCCTTACAGTATACTCTCTCACTGCGCCCTCTCGGCACCCTCTTCAAGTCTGACCGCGCTGATTAACATTGCCTGTGTGCTGTAATGAAAACGGCACGCAAAGCTATGCAAGCGTACGTATGTCCGAGACGACCGCTCGGATTTCACGCTTCACTCTTCTCCAGATATGCAAACAACGTTCTACTCGACGTCTGTTGAAGAATGCCAACCGCGTACGCACCGACCATCGGTCGGATGTCCGCGTGATTTCACGGGCCGCTGCGAAAGGAAACGGTGGTTAGGGAGGGCTGATCGACGCTGTATACCACAATCGGGTCGCGCGGCATTAACACGCCCGAACGCGTGCACGCAAAAAACAAATTCCGCACGTGTTTCCATTTCTTTCGGCTGCTGCATTTATAGTTAATGCATTAAAACTTCATGCCCAGAAGTTTTGGAAGAAGTCAAAGCGTTTGTGTTTAAGTATTGCGCAACTGAATTAAGAGAAGACACTGTCTATAGCAAAGTCTTCGGGACAGGTTACAAGCTGTTCTTCGTTAAAGCGAACGTGAAAAGCATCTCCTGCATTGCAGTTAGGACCATGAAAAACGTAGAATGAAGCGATAATTCGAATAGGTCGGTTTTGTTATACCACGGGCATACCGTACGTGTCCCCAAAATTGACACCTGGTGTAACAACGCACACACGCAATGCCTTGGCAAGAGTTAGTATTCGCCTCACATCAAAGCAAAGTGGGGGAAGCGCAACTAAAAGAAGCCCTTTCAAACATCCAGGTCACGGACACAAACCGCAACGACTGTCAGGACGTCTGACATATCTCTCTTGAACACACGTGCGCTACTTTATTTCAGTAGTCCTTTTCGTCTGCAAGCTTTCCGCATCAGATGTCGTTTCTAGATTGTCTAAAAAAAAGTTTGCATAAGAACAAAAAAATGTCCAGATAAAAAAAACTCTGAAGTACACTTCTCGGGATGCCCAAAGACCAGGTGGCAGCAAACGCGACAATGTCACGTTTTGACGCGGGACACGCGCTGTCACACTGATTTGCGGCCACATCCTTTTGACAGGCGGACAGGCGCTACACATCGCGTCTCTCCAGTGTGTAGTACTAGTACCATTTTATTTTAACATTGGCTTCAGGGTAAAGGGAGGCGAAAGTCTCCAGTATGCGTACGCTTGGTAGCGTACGCATCACCAGTGTGCGTATGGTTTCCTCAAACCGCAGCTTCTGCTTTGCCTTTTCTTCTTCTTTTTTTCTACTTTACCTTTGCTTCTGCTTTTTTTTTTCAAACCGTTCAAGCTACGCGAGTCTTCCTCTCTGTTGTTTCGTTCCCGCCCCTGTCCTATTTGAAGTCGCGGAGGTTGACGTCACCCCCTTCTGAGAACAGCTGTTGCGTCGCCCTAGCGCAGCTAAGGGCTCTGAGCGTCCAGGACTGAGCAATCTTGCGACCTTGAATGCTCCCAGCGACGCCACCGACGTACGAAGGCTCATGCGGTGCCTGGGCACCGCCAATATGGTTATGTAAACACACCAACATATGTGGGTTCCACAAAATGAAAAGTCATCAAAAGAGCAAGGCATGTCTCTCGGGGAAAGGATGAGTTAAGACCAAGATGTGGATCCTTTATAAGCATGTACAGCTGGTGTTAACTCCCAGCTGTTTGGGAGTCAAGAAGCCCTCGAGAGACGCGCCTTCAATTCCAAATGGGCTCGGCGAAATGTTTGGATTGTTCGCGGAGAAAGGATAAACGAAGGGACGGGAAATAGTGTTGGGAATGGGGCGACTAGCGCGAAGTGTTTACACAAGGAAAAGTACAAGGCGGCGGAAAGAGGTGCGAACTCCAGAGGTCAAACACGAAGCAGCCGCTGGATCCTATCTCCAACACACGTTTGTCATATTTAAGTTACACATATAACTGGGGGCACATCTCCTCGACCTCTCCGATTTACACTTGCTGCCCAGTGGAGGCAAAAATATCAGTTCACAAAAGCGCGAACGGCTAAGACGTCATTGAAACGTTTTGTAGTGCATTTTTTCGTGCTGTTTCTTCGTAATACTACATTTACAGTTTATGCACAGCCTTTTTCAGATTTTTCTATAGGCTAAGCCAAAGACGTCTGGCCACACAAAAAAAAAATCAAAGAAGAAGCTTGACGTTTAACTGTGACTAAATTATTTTATGGCAGTAAAGAAGAAAGGTGTCTTCTCTTTCGTTTGGCAAAAAATGTTTCCGCTCCATTTGAAGGGTAACCTTCTACTTTGATGTTTTTGTGGCCTACGCCCTTTTTGCATGGCCTAGAAAACATTCACAAATGCGTTGTGTTCTAAAAATCAAGCTCATGTGTGCCAGTTCCTCGTCTAGCTTTAAAGACGCCTCATACACCAATAAAACCAGTACACCGACTTACAAAATACTTACTGAACGAGCCCAGTTAACAATGCCGCCGTACAAAGATTCAACTATTAAAACAAGCTCAGTGTAAGCTATGTTGAATGCTTTCATTTCTCCGTTGAAATATTTTCATGCCAAATCAGTAGTATCCAAACAAACAATACTGCCCATTGGGCTTGTGTACTCCTTAAAGATGTCACTTGAACTACAATCTCCCTTTCAATAACGATGACTGGAATCAAACTAGCTCAACAACAGAGCAAGACGCTCACTAGCAACGCATAAATTGTTCGATGGCAAGTAATTATACTCCCATGTGACCCCTACGAGACGGAACAGCATCAAAGCGAAAAGACGCAACATTTCTTATGTTAGTTTGTTACCGGCTACCGGCGCTCTTGAAATACTTTTGAAATAATTTGAAATAACTTGAAATGATTTAAAGAGTGCCAATATCTTTATTCTCTAACGTCGTTCCTTCTCACTTTGTGCATATACGAGCATATAAACACATGCCTTCAGAAAAAACCTCATTTAATTGACAGTCAGTGCCTAAACTCATCTCAATTTACGACCCATCTTTGAACTATTTTACTGCATACGATGCGAAATTCACCAACTTGCCCACCTCATAACTCACGTCAAAGTGCCTTTGAAACAAACTTCTTTCAAAAATGAGGAGTTATAGCCGTAGTATTCTGTCCTCCGTGGTTTTCAAGTACCAGCACACAAAACAGTGAGAGTAAGAGACTGGTCACGAGACAATTCATTATTTGACAGATCATTCGATCAGTCGGTCCACGTGAAAAGACATACCTGTGTCCCACTAAAAATTGACTTAAGCACGCGCAACAACGTGCCCCTACAGAAAACCAACGATGACGCAAGCGCCTCCCCAAGAAATGTACGGCTTGGTAGGTCTTTGGGGTGCACAACCGTCGGAAAGCTTTCAGAATTGACCTTCGCAGCCGAACGACGTTGCTCAGTGCACAAGTGCGCTCTTCGCCACGGACAAACGTACGCGAACCCCGCGACCTAAAACATTCGCGAAGGCGAGTCTGTTTGCGTAAGCGGGTGCGTCATAAGTGTAAAAGCACTGCAAGGTAAAAAGCAACTCAAGGCACTCGCGCAAGCATCGCTCAGAAGGACACAAATTTGTGAGCATCTTTCCTTGTGTCTGTAAGACGAAACAGACCCGGCAGGAGAACAAAATAGAAAAACAGAACACACCGAAAAAAGGGATTACTTAAACAAGGTTCTGCGGCACCAAAAAATAACCATAAAAAAGGCCATCCTTCCAGTCAGAGGAAACGTATTTTATAGCTAGGTCAAAGCAGCAGCCAACAGCTCGAACTAGCCTGTTACGAAATTCCGCTACGTCATTGCACCGCACCGTGCAAAGTAATTCCCATTTGATGCGCTTCCTGTAAATAAACATTAAATAGTGGACAGCTTGCAGGGAGATGAAAATCCCTCTCTTTGGCATTATTCGGTATTATATCCTCAAATACCATTGAAATAATTTTATTCACTGCCGTAGGTTCTTTTGCAACACACATGCCCCTACGGTATAGGTTGTATTCACTGAAGAGGCACGCATGCAGGCAACCATGTCAGTGCGCCATCACTGGTTACGTCGGGCTCCGCGGGATGGCGATACTTGTCCGTGCTAAGCACATGATGTGTGTCGGACGTTCCAAACTCTACCCCACCGAACGCACAGTAATTCCTCGATTGCGATTGTGAGCGCGATTAACAACACCTCTCTTGACACCACCGTTGAGAATCGGGTTCAAACAGAGCAGACAACGCACGCAGGTGCATTTTTCTCTGCGGCGTGCGGGCGCAGTGGCACAAGCCGCACCATGTCCGTGGCCGTTTCCAGCGTTGCCAAGCAAAGAAACTGACAGCTAAATTTTTCAGTGAATACCATCTATAACAAGCTTTCTACAAAAAGGTTTCGTGGCTAAACGTAAGGTGCCGTGAAAGTTTGGTTTTACGTGAGCGAGTTGACATACGACGTTGAGGGCTACGGACCAAGTTACAATCTACGCTTACTGTGTGCGTCTCTTCCCGGCTTGTTCGCGCCTTCTTTTTGAATTAGAATTCATATCGCGTCACCTTTTCCCCCAGGGGGCAAGTTAACACCGAGAACACAATGCCACAGTGTCTGCCCGACTCGTTACAAAAATACCAGGAGGAAAGTTACAACTTAGGATAGGTCAAGGGTCCCCAGCGTTTTATTTCCCCATCGCTGCTTGTTGTTGTTTCTCATGCCTTCATGAAATAAACCGAGGCGGCGCGCAGTGCAGAGCGCCGGCGCATACTGGAGCGGCGGTATTTGCGTAATTGCTCCAATTACGCCACCACCCCGGGGCCCAACGGGACAAATCTCACGGCCCGGGCCACACACAAGCGACGGCGAACGCGCGAAGCTTATCTGCGACGCAGTCGCCGTCGCGCACCCCCGTTCCACGGGAGGGTGTATAACTAGGGCGACGTAAAGTGCGCAGTGTCCCTCGTCTGTCCTCTACGATTACTCAAGAGCAGATGGGGGAGAGGGCAAGCTCGCGCACGTGCGCGCTTAATGCATCGTTTATGCCCCTTTCCATTAAATAGGACACGAAGACATAATGCAAGTTAGGCTCACTAAACCCACTGCTTTATCCATATAACGATTATTACAACTTTGCGGCAGACTTCAAACGAGCAGTCTAGATGCTAAGAGAAAAAAAAATTCCCGCATCTCCACGAAGTTATTCATGACGAGTGGGCGAAGCACTGGGATCGTTCTTACCGTAAATCATCCGTGGCATTGCCCACTCGCGCATGTAAATGAGTGACAACGCATGTGTACAGTATATACAATTGCAATCCAATCGAATACAATTCAATTTAATATAATCCAATCCATTTCAATCCAATCCAATCCAAATCCGATCCAATCCAATGCTCCTCGCGCATGCGCAACACTGTGTACACGGACGCCAAGCCCTGGAGAAAGCGAGGTCCTAAGGTGCTTCGCCCCTAATAAGGGAAGCAGTATCGTCTCATCAACCACTTTCTCTGTGACGTCACAGGACTCTATGACGTCACATAATCTTGTTTGCGCGATTGGAGGACTAAGACGAAATCCACCGCCAAGAAGCAAGACTGAGCGATTGTAGTGGCGCCTCTGGTTCTGTCACATCGTATCACTTGAACACTAACGTGCCGTTGACACACTCGTAACATGTTTTTAGTGCTGGCCTCTATTGCGTCAGTGCTGGCAGCGTGAAGCGCGAAATTTGAATGATTTTCGAAGTTGCTTGGAAGGAAGGAAGGAAGGAAGGAAGGAAGGCAGCAAAGAGAAGGAAGGAATAACATTTTAAGCGAAAGGGGAGAGGGAAACAAAAGTGAGTGGCGTTTTTTTTTTTTTTTGGTAGGAAAACGTTTTTCGTAGCTGGAATGGATCTGAGTGGGTTACCCAACCTTGTTCCCCGAAATTAAAGCAGATTGTATTTTGGCTTCATTCCCCTCTAAAAGGGCCCTGAACCAGATTTAAGTGAAATGAAGTAGACCGAAGAACATTTCTTTCAAATTAAAGCCGGTTGCATTTCGACTTTACGGCCCTTTTAACCGGAACATGAAGACAAACTAGAAACACCTTTAATTTGACGGAACAAGCCTTCGGCAACCAACTCAGCGAACCGTGCCGTTCGCGGTGCAACATTACACCACAAACTCCACGGCTTCGCTCCACCGTTTCCCCCGCTCTAACTTACTCGCGCAGCACAAGCCCACGTTTCCCATACAATAAACGAAACTGCCCGAGGACGCTTATCGACATCAAACACCTTTCCAGTCCCCCTTCGTGCCGTCGAGTCAACGCCGATCCAATAAGAGCCCCGAAACACGTAATTATTTTACCCGGCGCGCGAACCCTTCGAAACGAGAGACATTTAGGACGGTGGGACCCCGAAGAAAGGCGAGACAAAATCGATACGCATCGGTTAATCGACGACCGCGCGGGCATTCTCTGCCTCATAGCGACAGCAGCGTCAAAAGCTCGCCCATCCCCCCTAAAAAAAAATGAACCCTAAGAAAAGAAGTAAAAGCGAGAAACTTAACTGTCGGGGAAAGCCATCAGACCACAGAATAAATGAGCCCTGCTTCGCGGCGAAACTAAAGACAAAGGAACGGTAACTGAGAAGCGAAAGTGTGCAGGATCGACGACGCCTCGGCAAATGAGAATACGGTGAAAAAAAATGAGGCGCGGTAGTTCGAAACGATGAAAACTGCGGGGGATTAAGCACAAAGCGTAAGGATATCTCCGCTCACCCGTGAAAGCCTCCTAATCGCTGATGGCGAGGGAGACTGCACGGGGAAGACAAAAGTAATAAGAGCACCTAAGGACTGGAAGCTGCGCATTAATAACGCTGATAGCCCGTCGGCAGAGGCTGGCGGGTCTCTAGCGATGTTGCTCGTAAAATTCCGCCGCAAGCCCCGTCACGTCCGTGTCAGCGTATGTACACGAGTACAACTTAAAAGCGGAAACGCAAGTTGCCGCTTTTAAGACATGGACGCAATGCTTTGTGTCAGCATTGTTTCCGTGTTTCCTTCCTAAGTCCGGTGGTTTTGTTCAAGCTGAAATTTCAAGTCGATATGAACCAACTCGCCCAAACCCAAGCAATCCTCACGAAGTTAGGTGCAAATTAATCCGTTATGTAGCTCTGTAGGTAAATTTAAAGAGAAACCACTCGAACTTTACGCTCGACTGAGAATATTAGATCGGGGAATTCGTAAAATCGCTTTCTATTTTTTTACACTGCGTTTCATTGAGCCAGCTATAGGTGTGTGATGATATCGATTGAAGGAGTAGTTTTGCCGGCTCATGCGCTAATATAGGCGTGTGGAAATTAATCACTGCAGGAACGGCTCCGGCTAAAAGAAGAAAATAAGAGGGGCTTATTAATGGCCCGACCAAGGTCGGAGATATAACGGTAGCCGACAGGGATATCAGAGGCCTCTAATGACGGCGTTAATTCCTACTGCCTTTTCAGCGTTAAATTACGATAAATGTGCTTAAATTAGTTTTCCGCTCATTCTTTCTTTAGGGAGAAAGTGTTGATGACGGAGGCGAATATAAAGAGTTAGAAGCAGGTCTGGCAGCCTCGATTGATGACGCTTGAGCCATTTTGGTGACTATTTACAGGGCCATATAACCATATGGAACCATATAACTACGGCGAACAGCTCTGTTGGTTATTATCGAATATTTAAAACACGAAGAAGTCGTTTTATCAGAGTACCACCAAAAGATACCAGTCGCATTTCTGCTGCTCCCTTTCAGACTTTCAAATTTCCCACTGCACGATGTCAACAGTGACGTTAAACGAAGAACTCTAAAAACATTTTTATCAGTTAACTGCACGTTAACGTTCAAGTCGTCCATCAAACAAAAGTGGTGGAGCCACTACAACCGCAGTCGACCCGCCGCGGCCTCTCAGTGGCTAAGGCATTGCGCTGCTGAGCACGAGGTCGCGGGTTCGATTCCATGACGCGGCGGCCGCTTTTCTGACGGAGGCGAAAAGCAAAAACGCCGTGTGTACGAGCATTCGGCGCACGTTAAAGATCTCCAGGTGGTTAAAATTAACCCATAGGAGCCCTCCACTACGGCGCGCCTCATTGCCTGCGTTGCGTCGGCGCGTTAAACCCTACAATCAATCAATCACTACAACCGCAGTCATGTTTCTTGGCGATTGCCTTTGTAGGAGGCCTCCAATCGCACAAAACTAGTCCCTGTGACGTCACTAGGTCCTGGAAAGATAGTGGCTAGTGTCACTAGATAAGATACAGAATACCGTAACTGAGGCACGCAAGTGAGCAACGGCGGCTATGTTGGCGTTTACCAGTGTTGCCAGATAACCGCTCGTGCGGCCTCACCGTTAACTTTGACGACGTCATTCGTAAACAACAGCGCCAAAGACGCAGAAACACGGCATCTTCGGACACACTTCTGCACCTGAAAGGCTGCGAAGCGCGTTCGTTATCTTTGATTCGCGTTCGGAACGACGCCAGTCGCGCGCAGCCGCAGAGCAGGGAGGGCAAGCTGAGACAACCACAGTCGACCGACACAAAAAGCATAAACAACAAAAATGGTGGCACCCATGAACCGTCGCGGGGTAAACAAATGTCACGTGATGCGAACTGACCAATGATCACGGCGGCAGCATGGAACAATGGGAGAAAAGAGTGCCGATACTCTGGAACCTTATCTAGTGACACTAACAGTGGCGGGTGAGCTGCCACTGCTTTATCTGTTTCCCTTAACTTCTAGATTATTTGTTCGAAGTTGGCGTTAAAATTACTACCATTGGTATTAGGACAAAGCAGTGCTTCAAACGAACCAAACTTGTATTTTGCCTTAATGGGCACCTTTAATTCAGTGGCACGTCACTGAAGCTATTCGTATATCTCTTCTGCTTGAAGCAGGAACTGTTAGGCCTGCGGACACCACGCCGTATAGAGACGTTTATCTAAATGCTCTCAACGCTCTCGTAAGTAGCGTCCAGATAAGCCGTGCAGTTGAGGCAACTTCTCCGCTGGAGACGCGACCGGAATAACAAAGGTGGGGTCGGCGCCCGGGGGCATACGATTGCGTAGTCGACAGAGTGTTGTTAGGGCTTCGATGTTGCCTCAAACACCACCGCTGGCGTGGGGAGCTTTCCGTAATCAGCGCTGACAATAGCGATAAAATCTGAGCAGTGAGTTTGGCTTCAGCGCATAAACGTCGTATACGTACGAAACGTCCGTGTGGTTTTACTTATTCATTCCTATGCAAGTGCCTACCAAACAGAACTGTACAGGCTTTCTTGGACTGTGCTTGTGTAAGCCTCTGTCAAAAGTAACAGCGAAAGCTAGGCGACTTGGAAAGGGTGCGTGTTGAAATGAAGCGGGGAAAGAAACAACGACAACCTTGAGGAACAAATGCACCAGGACAGGACAAATTCAATACAAACAGTTAATGACGAAAGGCAACATAAGAGGGTTTCCCCTCAGTTGGCTGTTCATGACAGGCTATAGACGTTGGTGTGACGCCCCGGCGGTTGAAAAGAAGGTGCCCTTCTCCCCGTGTCGTCAGAATAGCGCTGGCTACCACCCTCAAGCATCATATACATTTGTGGTAAATATAAACACCCCAGCAAGTGACGGAAAACACAGCCGCCCACATAGCCTTTGGTAAAGCATCCGAGGTAAAATCGGAAGGTGTGGGTTCGTCCCCACTCTGGACGCGTATTTTCCTTTCTTCCTTTCTTTCTTACGAGAATTTTGGAAAATGCTAACTTCACTAACCGTAGTAATAAAAAAAACCTAACCATTCCCGTATGTGTCGATTGGTGTTGTAGACTGTAGACTGCCGGCTTTCTTCTGTATTTCCTCAACGAGCCCCTCATGTTCATGTCTAACAGCGCATACACGCACACACACACACACACACACACACACACGCATATATATATATATATATATATATATATATATATATATATATATATATATATATATATATATATATATATATCAGACAGCGCGAGTAGTGCCCAACGACCTCCCTTCCAGACCCTGACCACCAAACTTTTCATTACGTCTCCTTTTCGCTCAATTCTTCAGCAAACCAGCTCCTCGTGCACGCCCTCTCAGCGCGTGACCGGCCACTTTCACTGCCGGCTGCGCAAACTCTCCCGTCACGACGCTGCCTTCCGTCTTTTCGCAGACTTCCATCCCTTCTACACGCACGCGTCCTCCGCTTGTTCTGCTCTGCTTTCGCCCGGCTCACGACACCGCGAATTCCGTTTTCGCAATCCCTTATTATACTTGCTCCTCCAACGAGCCCCTACCGAGTCAGCGAACGCTTCGCCCTCTCGCGGCGCGTGATGCTCGAACGAGATAACGCGAGAAGAAAGAGAAGCGCCCGCTGCGCTCCGTGGCGGCGACTCTGTTTGTATAGAATACAGCGCGCAGCCAGCCACTGACCCGTTCAGCATGCGTTCGCCGAGCACGTGGGTCGCGAGAAACGTGAGGCAAGTATGAAGCTACCCGTTCACCCGCCGAGGGCAGGGCGATCAATTATTATACTTTCGCTGCTGAGCACGAAAGCACGTTCGCAACGACGCAAGCAATGCCCGCGAAGCCTGAATAATAAACCATTCGAGAGAAAGAGTGCAACAGTGGCAACCAGAAAGAGAAAGGGAAAGTATAGGTAAATAAACAACAATAGACCAAACAGAACACAGTTCAACAGGCTTGAGAATGTGCCCTTCCAAGAAAGCTACCGGTAATTCAAACATGGGGTTCATGTTGCACATGGTGCGCAGTCTGTTGGAGGGCTCTAGAATAGTTTATAATGCGTGGGCTTCATTCACCATCACAATGTTCGTGAACAAATAATGGGAAATGTGGCCAAGTTGTACGCATCCGACGTATTCATCCGGCCTACAGTTCTGCCTGCAGCAATCGCTGTTTTGTGCAATCGCTAGCGACGACAGCGCCACCGGAGTCGCGTTATGAAGAGGTCTACAGCGCCGCGACATCGCGCTTTGAGGTAGTTCAATAGCGTTATTAACACAAGCGTTTGTGTATCGCACAAGCAATATGGGGTGCAGGTTACAAGCGTAGGGAAACATGCAGGGCCCTTCTAATCCAATCTAATATCTATTTTCAAAGCAACAACAATGGAGTTCCATGCTAATGTATACTAGAGGGAAATCTAGAGCTTCAGACGCGGGCCGTCGTGGGTGCCGCCATTTCAGCTAGCGGCGTTCCTCGCCAGCTTGGCATGGCTAGTTACATGGCTTGTTTTTTGTCTCGGAGCCAAAATTGACACAAAAGGGTAACATCGTTTTCTTGTTCATCTTGCATGAAGCTTCTAAATAACGCTTGAGAAATAAATCTTTCTGGAGCTTCAATTTTGTAATTACAAAACCGATTCGATTAATCTTCTACAGTAATATTGATGCATTTTCCAGCCAGAGGCAACTTTTGAGCCTGTTCATGAGCCATGCCAAGGACAAGTGGAACGTGCCTGCCCGGTCCATGACGGAATGCTCGCTTCATGAACGCGGTTCCCATAGACAGTGGCGCCAGATTTCCCTCTAGTATATACTAGTATGAAACTCTAGGGCAATAACGTGGTACTGGAAAGGCGCTTTAAAGCGTTGCTATATGTTAAGTCTTAAAATTTGGCAGTTGAGGCATTATTAAAATCGTCTTTAGTGATTCACATGTCTGAATGGAAAGAGTGGGAAACCATTCATATGATATCGACACGGTAAATTTAATAAAACAACGCCTCATTGAATACTGCTTACTGTTGCATATTACAAAACAGGCATAAAATGCCGCTTGAAAGGAGAATGACGTCATACAAAGCTTCTAGGGGGGAAAGGTCAATGCAACTTAGACAAAAAATTAATAAAGCCGGCAAATGTGAACCGATAACCCCAACTGTCGTGCAGAAGTCAAAGCACGAGGTTTGCATTTCCGATATAACAATGCACAATGGACGTCACGTTGAAAGTGCATGAGCTAACTAAAAGCGCCTCCAAACAACCGTTGCGAACTGTAGAGCGCGGTCGCATTTTCTGACTGGTACCAAATAATAAAGAGAGAATTTTTGTATAGATAAAAAGTGCCTCTTTCGTTACTGTGAATGCACGCCTCAGTTAATAAGTTCAATTGAGCTTCAAACGTCGCCTACAACACATGGAAACGTTACACCGCAATGCATGCGCCTCTATAACTGCAGCGCTACCAAAACATACAAAAAAAATAAGAATATTTCAAGTTCCGGGTTCTGTCCCGCAGTAAATAACCCCTAAAGCAGTATCGCTGAATTTCAAAACACGTCGCAGGCCGCCGCAAGCAGTGCATAGTACAGAACGAAAGCAAATCTATGCCCCCAAAACGTGTCGCCCCATGGGTCCTTTTTCGAGGCTTTCGTAGAAGAACATAAAAAATGGAAAATTAGCCCCGGTCCATGAAAGCGAAAGGCATAAAACGGTTTACGCCCCGCAGGCATGCTCCACCATATATCTGATGGCAGGCTCTACGGCCAATAAATGCCGCCACCGGAATAAATGTTCGGGGTGCCTTCAAACAAGGCCGCCATTGTCGTCCCTTATCTCAGAGAAGCCACTCGCTCAACCTCTTATCTCGTCGTGTCACGCTGTATAACGTCTGGCGGGTGTTCTTTCCGGATGCCGCCACTGCAATGCGGGCGCACGAAAAGAGGATCTCGGCAGGGAGTGGTGTCCTTCTGAGTGTATTTCAAGAAAGGGTATATACCTTTTACTTCTTTAAGGTTTGATAACAATTTCGCATGTACCGGACTGTGCTGCGCATGCGCTGTTAGATGGTCCTGTCGACTGCGCCAATTAGTCGGGATGCATCACGGAAGAGGCGTACCTGAGTGCTCTGAACAAGACAAGACACGAGTTTTGTTTCACCCTGTGTCGTCGTTGTTGGGTGTTGCCGGTAGCTTCATGGGGGCATCGTTCTAAAATTGATCTGGCTGTCACTGGCACCGTCCATCCTACTCGATGCTTCCGGAAGACAAGCACACCCCGTCTTGTAGAGCAAAGTCACCTACAGCTGGTGCAGCGTCACCCTTGTTCTAAAATAGCAAAGAAAACTGCACTAAAGAGACGTTCGGGCACTGTACCAAGTAGGGCACGGTGTTGAGCGAGTTAGCGCATGTTACTAAGTGCGGAACAGCGCTGGCAGCGTGGTTCGCGTTCTTTCCACACTTGTTAGGTGACGGTGCCAACGCTTTTATATAGTAAGCTCGAACTAAATTGTGGGCTTCGTTTCCGTCACTTTTCCGCGGACGACAGGTTCGATACCGTCATATACAGCTGCCTACGGTGGTAAATTACCAAATTAGTGCCACTTAAGACACTACTAAGCACTCGTCGAATAATTAAACCCCGTCTATACCCGAATGAAGAGGTTCATTGTTATTCCAGTAACTCAAATGAGAGAGGAACGGTAAATCTGTGATGGCTGGGAGGTATACAAAGCAGGTTGACGAGGGACTGCCACCGTCTAGTTACGCTCCAGTAGGGTGAGAAATCGGGCTAGTTGGTTTTGCATTATTCTTGTCTGCACTTTGGGTTACAAGGTTTACAAGAGAACAAACGTTGTCCACGTCGTTCATTTTTCCTCCCTAATTTGTGTACCTTGTAACCCAAGGCGCAGTCAACAATAAGAGAGTTACAGCAGAGTACTACACCCGGTACAGCAGAGTACTACACCAGAGTACACCAGAGTACAGCAGAGTACTACACCCGGTACTCCACCCGGTACAACTGCGCATGCGCACAGCCAGTTTTTCCGCCTGCGCGCACGCGCAGTAGCGATGGTCGCCTACCGGGTACTGTGCCGAGACCGGCTCCCCGCTCTGCTGTAACTCTCTAATATAGTTTTGATATTCCGGGGGTACTCGGTTGGTAAAGAGAGCTCAGTGATTGGAGCAAGCGATTGAGAAACGAGCAGACGACTTTCCCCTCTGCTTTCCCCTCAAGATCCGCAGTGATTGTGCACAGATCAAGCGCAATTCGGCAAGACACCCCCCTCTGCTTTTCAGTCCGTTTTACAGACGGAGCGGTGTGCTCAGCGCAGGGAACATGCCGCCTGTGTTTGGGAAAGAGAGAGAGACGGGGAGAGAAAAAACCAAAAGCTAAAGTAGTGCAGGTAAAAACGCACGCCGGAAGCGTATGGTTTAGGAGCCCGCCACCGCACCGGCCATTTCCGGTGGACTAGCACAGCCGGCAGAGGGCCCACAAGCCGCGACCGCACCTCCAGAAAGCCGGGGGATACAGAGAGTGAAACAGATGCACGCATAGTCGTCCGGAAAAGTGCAAAAATCTCGCACGTGTGGTCGAGATCGGGTTTCAAAGCCGGGCCGGTGTGCGTCGTTTCCTTTCCATCTGTGTTTTGCGAGCATGGCAGGGTGCGGACGTGGAGGAGTTCGTCGAACGGGCCTGGGTTGAAGAAGGCTCCCGGCGGCGTTTGAAGATTGCCCAGGCATGCGAACAATGCCGATGGCGCTGGTGGGCGAAATAAGGAATCCCCTTGTGTTCTGCCGTACCGGCGGTGTGATAAAACGCTAACAGAAGCGGTGAGGTCTCAAATAGCGCGTGTTGTGCGGTCGACGCTTACTAAGGCACGTAGGCACGGAATGTGCCGAGCATGCAACAAACGAAACAACAAAGTCAAGTTTAACTTGCAAACGATACCTTATGGGTGTAAGCGCCACGAGTGCGAAACCTTGAACCGATAACGACGTTGAGTTCAACAATCAAAATTAAGTTTATTTTAAAATCTACAAAGCCAAAGGGGCCTAATTTCCCTTAACTATATTTTTGGCCGCAATTTCATTCAAAATAAAACTCTACTGCTGTCACAAAGCACTCGTCTTTTCCTGCTCATGTTAACCTAGCTCTGCCAAAAGACGGTGTAAACTTTATATTTAATAAATAGATTGAACTTTCCGATCTCAGTCACATTAAAGATTCCAAACGCTGTGCGACATTTTTGCATGGATTTGCTACGACTCCATCTGCTTCTCTGCAATATGCTATTGCAAATGCGAGATGTAAGATATAAACATATGAAATATTGAAAGCGCTAAGTGGAAGCCATACGACGCAAGGTGATGTCAATGACACTGGGACGAGAGGGAAAACAGGTGGAAGAACTTTTCACCCAAGCCCCCATAATGGCTAGGTTGACTCCATGGCAGGCACAGCACAGGCATGGGCGCACCCGTGACATACCGAAAGGACACAAGGACACAGCATCGCAAGGACAAGGACGCTTGACGATTCATTAATCCACATGGGTTAATTTTCCTTTAATTGCACCGGTTGAAAGGTGTGCGAAACGGTAAGTTTCTTTGTACATCAAAATTGTTTTTCTCGCCATCTCTATGTGCGGGTATGTGTGCATGTATGTGTAGATATGTCTGATGTGTGCGTATATGTATATGTATAAGTATGCATGAGTATGTATGAATATACATGTGAGCATGCATATGAGTATGCACGAGTATGCATGCACACTACACGCATGCATGAGTAGGCATGAGTATAGTGCATGTATGTATGTGTGTATGTATGAATGCTTATGTATGTATGTATGTATGTATGTATGTATGTATGTATGTATGTATGTATGCATGAATGCATGTATGTATGCATGAATGCATGTATGTATGCATGCATGCATGCATGCATGCATGTATGTATGTATGTATGTATGTATGTATGTATGTATGTATGTATGCATGTATGTGTGCATGTATGTATGCATGAATGCATGTATGTATGTATGCATGCATGCATGCATGCATGCATGTATGTATGCATGCATGCATGCATGTATGTGTGCATGTATGTGTGCATGTATGTATGTATGTATGCATGCATGCATGTATGTATGTGTGCATGTATGTATGCATGTATGTATGTATGTATGCATGTATGTATGTATGCATGTATGTATGCACGTATGTGTGAACATGTGTATATACCTATGTGTATGAGTTTACACGCGTACGCGAGCGAGATCGCAGTTTAGCGCAGCATGTATCCACGTACGTGTATTTAAATAAATATGTATGCGTGCATGTATGTATGCATGTACAGTCACGGACAAATTAAATGCGAACGCGAAAATATGAACTAAAACACGCAAAATTAAAAAAATATACTCTTCGCGGAGGTACAATAATGGCGTGCTATTGGTGCATTTGGGAAGCCACTTTCCCAAACTTTCTTTTTGTATAGTAAGAAATCGCGCTAATTGTGTGTTCTGATTAATATTTTCGTGAGGGCGCTTCATTTGCCCATTACTTTACGTGTGTATGTAAACGTACGTAAGTGTGCATATGCATCGGAACTATGTGCGTATGTATGCGTCTGTGCGAGACGGAGGATTTGGCTGCGACGTTTCGCCTCCTCCAGAAACAACTCGTCCGAGCGTGTGTACTGGCACAGTAATTTACCCTGTGTTTTTCTGACGTGTATCTCGGTGATAATTCGAACCGAACTACAGAATGGCCTTCTCCAGGCGTCCACCACCCCAGAGAAAGACCTTCAGTCAAGCCCGGTGCTGAGAAATCCGACTATCGCTCCAGGCAGTTCCCACGGTAATTCATACGCGTCATTAGTTCTCGGTTGAGCTGCATATGTACCTCGGGCTCTAACCAAGATATGAAATCAAAGGTGCGGCGCCAAGGACCGACAGGTATACGGTATACCTATAGTTAATGTTGCCCACGTGCGCAAATAATCTTCTTCCCACGACTGAGAACAGGACACAGAGACGGGTAGTGGATACCTAAAATTCACCCTTAAGTGGGCCATAAACAGGGAAAGCACCTTCTTTTAATTTGAAATAGCTATCTTTTGGTGTCTCGCACAACTCCGGCACCTAAAGGTACTTTTAACCAAAAGAAAAACGAAATATTTTAAAAGCTTTCAAACTTCACGCTGCGCGACGTTTGCAGCTATGTACTAAGGGATATATATATATATATATACTACAACAGAAGTATCAATGCGTTGTGAAACGCACGGTAGCATAAAGTGATGCTACAAGCGATCAATTAAATCCACCACTGCACTGTGAAATTAATTACATCCTTAAAATGAATCTTTACTGTCTCTATCACCCTGGCACCCTAGTAAAAACGCAACAAAACTCCCTTTTCAAGGGTGTGCAGTATGACTGACACCATTACACCATAACGAAAACACAAGAAAACATGCTTTGTCGTTAAAAGGGACTTTAAAAGGGTGCTTTTCTTTTTTTGCTAGGGTAAATGTAAAGCGTTAGTTATAGAAAAAAAACTGCCCTTAAAGGTATAAATAATTTTATAGAGTACAATCCTTTAGTCGCGTTTCTGATGGATAAATTTTCGGTCGGCGGTTGCCAGTAGAGAAAATAATTCCCTGTGAAGTCATGAGGAACCGAAGAGAAGGTATTGGCGAGCCTCCGCTGCTACACCTGTTTTCCTTAGCGGTTGCAAGTCTGACAATATTGATAAAAATGCTACTGGGTGAGTGCGGTATTTTGAAAAAAAAAAACAAATTTGTGTTTTCTTTTCATGGCCCCTTTTTAAGGAGTCACCAATCCAATCTCTGACAGCCCGAAACTGATCAGCAATAAGATGACCACCCGTGTACAGGCCGCATGCGTATTAGATGTCATGTATCTTGAAATACTGATGTTTAGCGATTGAGTATTCTATTGCTGATTTAGTTAGCTGCGCGCTCCTGACGGTAAAAAAAATGTAGGTGTTCTATTGAAAGTAGCATAACCTTCCAACGATTGTGACTGCCGTGTTTCGCCAAATGACACCTCCCGCGGGAAGTGATTTGTCGGTGTTGCGTACCAGTCACCCGCACAACCACCTCTGGTAAATTAAAGTCGATTCCTAGTTTTTCGTTAAAGCCCAGAAATATTACACTTTAGGTTAAGTTTCGATTCTACTTATCCCAATTTTATTCCCAAGCAGGGCTTCAAACAGTGGCCCCCCTTGTGATTGCCAAATGGTTTTCCGTGTTACAAATATCCCCGAGCTCATCTTGATTGAACGAAATATTGCTAGATCAAAAACAAACAAGAACATTAGTAAACATTTTCGCGTAAACGATTCCCCTCAAAATTGGCGATGAACGTTGCTGCCGAGATTTTGCCGTGGCTATCTAAACCGAAGTCTTGACATACACTTCAACGCCAAATTATTGAGATTGCACCGTCGGCAGGAAAAGCTTAACGACAAGTATAATACCACTTTCCCCTTACACACGCCACACCGGTTTGAATTCTCACATATCCACTTCGCCCGTCAATTACTCTGCCAACAAAACGAGCATACACGCTGAAAGGCTGAGTGCGTCGGGGTAACATTCCCCCCCCCTCGCACTCAAGTGGTTTCTTGACAACTTGGAACTGCCCAAGTGCAAATCTTTGCGGTCTAGTACCGAGGTGGGCGGCGAATCACCGATTGCCAAATCTGCCTGCCCTCCCACGACGCCCGGCGTAAGCTTACGCCCTGAGCAAACTGATCGCGAGCACACTTCGCGCAACGATGTGTAATTACGACAAAGCGTCCAGCGATGTCACCTTGCCTGAAGACTATCCCACGTTGAGCGCCTCGCTCCACGTATACAACAACCCAACAGCTGTCAGCGTATTCTACACGTTTCTTCGTGCTAGCATGCCAGGGTAACGAGGACGGAATGAAGCGTAGGTACGAGGCCGCCGACCTTGAGTGTACTCACACAAGTGACCGAACGATCTCTCTCGGGAAGGACGCGGGCTGGCTCGATCGAACGACAGTGGAGCGTGCAGTTCGTATACGGTGCCGATCAATCAAGACGCGCATCGGGGGCCCTCGGGACGCCCACGTTTTCAATGCGGCCTCAGCAGAGCGACGCACGAAAAGCGGCTGGCATCGTTCCTTGCGGCGTACCCCGACTTCCGGTCGAAAGCGTTCGCGTAGGCCCTGTTTGCTTAAACCTGTATCGAATGGACTGCATATTATATCCTCTCCGGAATGGTGTAAGTTGGAGAGTCGCAAACTTCCAACAAAAAAGCGCGTTCTTGTGGCGTACCCCGACTTCCCTTCGAAAGCGTTCTCGTGTGCTCTGTTTGGTTAAACCTGTATCGAATGGACTGCCGATTTTGTCCTCTTCGAAATGGTATAAGTTGGAGAGCCGCAAAATTTCAACGAAAAAGCGCGTATTTACACATACGTAATAAAAATGCACATTTTTCGGGCCTTTGCGAAAATGGCACACGTGAGCAGCATTCATGATTAAGTGTGGCGACTACTAAACCAGCTATTCACCTCGATGCACTGTTAGAGGTGGACAAAACAATCCAGAGTAGAAAGTAACAAAATCTCGATGGTAAGATATTGTCATTTAAGAAGAGAAGCCTGTGGGTGGCCTATAGAAAACCTCCCGACTATTTCAACCTCTTCTACTGCATAACAATTACACCGACACCGAACGCCACGTAGGTATAAGCAGAAACATTTGCACCGAAATGCGGCTCAGTTCCAGGGGCAGTACCACACGATTTTTTTCAATTTCTTTTTATTCCGCCAATTTCAGTTGTGGGGAGGAATGTATAACTTCGGGCAATAAGACGGGCGCAATTTCGGGCGGATCGAAGAAACGAGAAAGAACATAATACCTGCTTGCTTCGCTGCAAGTTTCATCGAACGATGATAGTCTTCTGCCAACCACAACACGTCACACCCTCCATTATGTTCACCTCACGCTGTTCCACTCAAATTTCTCACATCCATGTCCAACGCAACAGAAGGTTGCCGAATTAGATTTAATTTTCCCGCCTTCGCTCTGCTCGCACGCCTCCGGGACCTTCTGTTTTCATTGTTCTTAAACAGCTCGAAGAGACATCTTTCGTTATTGTTCACATTTATGTCACCTCTCTTTCTTGCACTTTTTCTTTATTTACTGCCACTAAAGGTACCAATCGTGCATCTGTCTTAGTTAAAGGAGTTTTTTTTTTTACTTTCAGTTATGTATACTCATGTCTTGCGTCAAACATGCCCAGTGTTTTTGTTTTGCTGAACAATGTTGACATGTACGACGCATGCCACCAGTTTTAGTACTTTGGAGTAGTCTTGCCTATACTTATTGTTCAACCTCTCGTCGGGTAGTTAAGTGACAGACAGACAGACAGACAGACAGACAGACAGACAGACAGACAGACAGACAGACAGACAGACAGACAGACAGACAGACAGACAGACAGACAGACAGACAGACAGAAATTTTCGCGTTTGAGTAGGCAGGAAAGACTTCCTCGCCGAGAGTCTGAACAGGTTATTCGTGAGTTTTTGTTCTATTCTCTATAATTTTCTCCACCTTTGTCGCCAATATGGAGATCGCAGCTGGTTTTAAGATCCGTAGCATACGAATAAAAAAACAAGCGAACTGCAAAAAGTGATGTATCCAAAACAGCTGTTTTGGATACATCAATTTTGGAAAAGGCAAGTTTGGAAACAGCTGTCACTTAAATCCTTCACCACGTTGCGGTAAGAACGCGAACTTGTCACGTAGAATTTCATCACGGGATCACAGGACCCGACGCGCGTAACGCGTAAACTTCACGCCGCAATGGCGACACGATGGAGGAAGGGTTCCCACCTCCAACCTACCACAATGCGATCGGACACCCAGCCGGCGCTTCTTCCTACTTCCACGCTGAACGGCCTGGTAACCGTGGGGTACAAAAGCGTGCGAAGATCGAGCCTGCCCACTTCCCTGCAACTAGGTCAGCGCCCAATAGCGCCAAGGCGATGCGCCGGTAGAGCTCACAGCGCGTGCCTTGACAGCTGTAGCGTGTTCGACTGTAGACCTTAGCGCGGGGCGATCGCTTTGCCGGTGGCGCACAACACGGAAAGAGATATATACACTTGAGAACAGACTGATTGTGGGTTCCCCGTGCCCACACACGGCAATGGCTATATAAAGCCGCTCTTACTGCAGTACCTACCGCTCTAGCTCCTTGCCCGTGATAGAATGAAGAAGGTTGGAGCAAGAACACCGGCTTGCGGAACCCCCTCTTGCGAACGGCTGTGTTTCTAAAAGCAGCGAATCGTTTAGAAGTTTTCCAATCATGCTGACACAATAAATCCGCCAACCAAACCCCGATATTTCAATATTGGGATTCGAAATTCCTGCCCAAGCATGCACAAGCAAACACACCCTGTATCAGTCAACACCATTCGTGCAGATGCAAATTGTCAGTAAAATGCGGATATCCCGGTGATTATGAACCATTTTTTCGTGTGATTTCATTTCGCCGCGCTGTCAACAGTATCAAACTGTGCATGCCACCAAATAATTTTGCAAAACCGAAACTATAGGAGTCCGGAAAGACCTTTAGAGGCGGAGCCGCACTGTTCCGGGTGAATGCGGTTGAGCCAAAATTCCACAGCGCCTGTCGTTTTGCTCTTTCCGAGTCCTAAATAATGCTGACTTCGACGTTCGTTAAAGAAACCTACACCAAAACTCGCGATATACGGCAAATCGTAGTGTAACCGGCGATATAACAAACCAATAAAAGAAAACGAAGTGCAGGTTTTTCCCATTGTGAAGACGAGCAATTGGAATATAAAATAAATGTTCCCCAGAGGAGCCCATTTGGCTGCTTAATTGCTTCCGCTAGAATCATGTTTAAGGAATGGAGTTTTCTCTTTCATTATTTGAACGGTTTGCAACGCACATGTAAAGAAGCCGCTTTACGTTTAGCGAAGCCACGAAAACAAAGCACAACTTTGTTCAGTGTAAATGAACTAGCATTTCGTAACTCACTCAGCTTCATTCCAGCCACGAAAGACTTCTGGTAATTGAGAAAAACGCAAAAGATGTTGAGAAATTTTCGAATTTCGCGCTACGTTGACGTAATATGCGCACGAGTGACGCATGGGAGCAGCAAATATTGGTTAATTACCAGGTTCAACACGCCGATGCTTCACAGGCGATGAGGCGCGCCGCAGCGGAGGGCTACTGATTAATTTTGGTACCCTTGAGATCTTTAATGAGCGCCGAACTCTCGAACACACGGGCCTTTTCGCTTTTCGCCTCCACCAGAAAAGGGGACGCTGCGGCCTAAGAGCAGTAAGTAGTAAGTGGCGTGGGTGTAGCCACTGCTCGATATGTCTTCTCCATAAAATCTCGATAATTCGTAGTAAGTTCGCGATAACATTGGCATGATTGTTGTTTGAACAAATCTGTATTTTTAATGAACGAAGCTTGTACTTTGTCTTCCCAAGGCCCCTTCAGCGGGCGTGGTATTACCGGGAAACAAAGCATCAGAGATCGCATCAGAGCCCTCTACCAAAAAGGTTGCCGGAAAATATATGTCACAGGCTGTTGTTGCGTGTTTGGCACGGACGCGCACTGGCGAAGTTCCTGCATCTAGAAGTCATTTGGGGCAACCGCCTAAAGTATAAGCCGCCTCGCCCCTGCGATGACAGAAGTGAAAGCTGGCACTACTTCGTTTTTCTAGAGCATCTTCCACGACACGATTCCGACGCTGACAGAGAGTTTAATCTCAGCGGTTGGTTCGCGACAGAAAAGATAACAAGTCACCCCATCCCATGTTTGTTTTTTTTTTTTTTTTTGATTTTTTTTATTCTCGTAGAGAAGCGCTGCTTCTGGCACCCGACATTTCCCAAGTTAACTCGGTTGTGGAACTATGGCGATTTTCTGAACGTTCAACGCAGCAGGAGATTTTCGTCCCCGGAGTAATTTTGCTTAACAGTGCCAAACCACTAAAATAACAAATAATTAGACAAAAAATAAGAGAACAATTAAATAAACAACGAATGAAGAAAAGCTCCTAGGGCAGTTAAGTCTGCTTAAGTGATTTGAAGGCCAAAGACAGCTATTACCTTAGTCTTCTTTAATGCTACATCGTGTTTGATGATGATGATGATTCCCTCAAAGTTTTTGGCGCGTACCCCCAAGGGGGGATTGGCTAGGGCTAAGTACCTTACTCTAATTCATGACACCCTCAAAATACTAATTTATCTCTGGAAAAACAGGGGCCGTAAAATGAAAGCTCGTTATGATTAAAACCCCAATTACCCAATAATTAGTACCCTTGCGTCTCTTCTTTTTTCGCTTACGTATCTTCGTCTTCTGACACGAATTACTCCAACAAGGAGAGTGGCCCCAAATCACGTGGCAGCTGCGCCCCACTAAGAGCTCTCCTCCGCTTTCACTTGTTCTACTCACGTGCAGTCACATTCTCCTGTTACGGCGCATGCACATCAAGCTAATTTTTGTTCCATTCTGGCAGGGTTCTGTGTTAGCGCAAGGGTTAGCGCACCTGACCCCAATTCAATTTTTTATTCATTTGTTTCCTCTTTACACCGGCGGGAATTTCGGTACCATACACGTTGACAAACGAATACTAAGGCCACTTTTCGCGTTTGGTGAGACACCTTAGATTTTAGCCTTAGAAGATAACGTACGCTCTTACTCGTAAGAAGGGTTCCCTTCGATTCCCATCGTGGAATGGCCGTTTCATTTATAATGTTTTTAGTTGCACATTCTTCTCTCTATTTTGCCCATTTCACATCCTTAGCAATACTGCTAGATCTGTCGCATCCTATATCCGAGAAAATAGTTTTCTTAGATGACCGCGCTTTCCCTTTCGTGTTAACTGAGTATAGGGACTGCAAAAACATCGGCGCTCAATTGGCGCCCAACGTGAACGGCTTGTGCGCCATGTACGGCCACGTAAAGCTTCCTGTGGGGAGGCCCACCAACAGTGTCGAATGATTGGCAAACAAATTGCGTTTGCATAAACCCGCTGCTGCGTAGATAAAAGATATGGATAGCTTTAACCGGTTAGGTCTCCGCGGACTTCTTGCGGCGACAAGACTGGAAACCCTTCGCGCGCGCAGGCGCGGGTCATGGCCAAACTATGCACCTCGAAACAACGTTAGAACTGAAGCGCCTTTCCTTAAGCGACCGCTGCAAAGTGCAGCTTACACTGCTGTCAAAAAAAAAAAAATAAAAGGACAACAACACTGCCCCAAGCACCTCTGAACAATTACACCCGGTGTTCGCTCGTTCACTCGAGCCTGGGTGCACCGTCATCGAACTTACCCAACCAAGCCCGCGGCGAAAGTTGAGCGTGCCGGCAACTGAGCGGCGATCCGCTGTCTCGAAGCTCGCGTCAAGGCCGAGGACCTAGATACTTCCGAGCACAAAATGCGCGGTTATCCCCCGCCGACGGCGGGTTCGAATGCCTCCGCACGTCGTGCGTGCCTCGCGCGCTCTCACGCTTTGCGAAAAATGCTGCCGGCACGGCACGCCGCGACACCTCTAAGGAAAGATTGCCTGGAAGAGGACCGCCTGGAAGAGTTGCACCCTTTGTGACATCAGTGTCGAAACCAATTAGTAATGCTATTTGTGAAGCGACAAATCATCTGAGAAGGTAGATGATTGCAAGAGGGGGGAGGTGGAACAAGTCAGCCGGCTTTCACATCTGGGCGGCGTTTTGTGGCAGCGCGACTGGGAGCGCAGAGTGTAACATTGCGCGCCGCGCGGGCATTTAAACATCCATCGCCGGGGTCCTTATCGAGAAAACGGATCACCCTGGGACATTACACGGCGATATTTATTTTCTCTTTTACTTTTGATTGGCGCTCCCTTGTTCCAATCAGTCACGAACGAGAGCCGAGCTGATCTGCGCGCCAATTAGAGCACCCCTCGAAGCGAGGCTGCGCAGCTGTGCACGATTCTGAGGGGGGACGGGAAAAGAAATGAACGCCAAAGGGACGGAGCTTTTTCGACGAGCACAATGAAATGCTCCCGGGACTCCTTTCAGAACCGTTGCCCTTCGAGGTTCGATTAAGGATAGCGGCGCATAGAGCGTGTCGGTCCACGGTGGAAGTATCGATCAGCTAAGGGGGTTCAAAAATTGGAGGCATGTTCGTGTGCGTGAGAGAAAGGATGAAAAGTAACGGGAGCTATCGTGCTGTCTTTCGGCAGCACTGCTGAATATAACCGTAGGAACAAAGAAAGGAGAATTTGAAGGCGCGCACACGGACACACACACACACACACTATATATATATATATATATATATATATATATATATATATATATAGCTTGGAAACATAGATACTCACACAGAGCGCGAAAAAATTAGGTAACTAGAGACAGAGACAAACGAGAAAGACATTAAAAATAGAAAAAATAAAAGTTTACTGACGTTTCAGGAAGAGGAAAGCAAGTCTTCTTCCTGAAACGTCAGAAAACTTATTTTTTGTTTTATTTTTAATGTCTTTCTCGTTTGTCTCTGTCTTTATTATCTTATGTATGTGTGTATATATATATATATATATATATATATATATATATATATATATATATATATATATATATATATATATATATATATATATCCTGTACCCACGTGTGTTTACACTTATGCAGAAATGGGAGGCGTTGATATAGGCCGTCGCAGCGAAGTTCATGTCGTTATGATTACGGGGCGACTGCCGCCACGGCCGTTCGTTATCCTAATAAGACCAAAAAAACAGAAACAAAAGGCATACAGCGCTAGTGATGCCCCAAGTAACGCCCTTAGAGATTAACGGAAGAAGCCTCAGTATCATTTGCGACTTTCTTCTGACAAAATGATACGTGCCATCACCTGTGGTAGCGCCTCCTGTCTGCAATGATAACGCGCAAAACCGTCTCCTAGGTACTCCCGTTATCATTTTATCACCTCACAGTAGCTCGAAAAAACCTGGCACAGAAAAGGCGTATATCAATAAATGCCTGCCATACTTGAAGGAAGTTAGGGGAGGTCAAGGCGGCCTCATTTACTCTCCAACATTGCTCAACTCGTGATGCACGGTTAAATCGAAACCTCGGTTACTTATTAATGCAGACAGCACTGACGCACACTGCGTGCAGATAATGTAGCCAACTGCACTCAGCGCAATAATTTACGAACCGCGGAGTTAAGCGGGATACGCTTAACGCTTAACCTGGATGAATACCACATGAGCTTCGAGGACGAAGCAACGGAGGCATATCTCTTTTTTCAAAAGAAAGTAAGGAAAACATCGGGCTAGTCAGAATCGTCAGAACGTGAAGGAAGCGCGGACCACAGGTTCGGAAAACACATTTTTAAGGTACGTAAATTAGTTCCCCTATGACGTAGTACATGGTTATCGAAAATGATGTCTCGGGTCAGATAAGTTAAACGAAGCTTGAATCAGAACCTATATTGTATATGCGTAGGTGGGTCTTTGGCGCAAGAACGTCTGCGCCCAGGGCGCCAAGTTAATGTGGAATGTCCGTCAGTGTTATGCGGGAGTAAAATACAGCTGCATGATTTCGAAGTAGATCATCATCATCGTCGTCATCATCATCATCACCATCATGGTCCTACTCAGGTCCGCTGCAGGACGATAGCCTATCCCACTGACCTCCAACTGCTCCTGTCCTGCGCTCCTCGAGTCTACCCCCGAAGTTCCGTATTTCACCCTCCATCGGGTTAATGGCTTTCCTCTTCTTCTAGACCCATCCCTTGGTATCCACTCCGTTACCCTAATTGTTCACCGGTTGTCGCTGAACAGCCCAAGTCCATTTATTTTTCTTTATTTCGACTGTGATATCTTCTACTCTAGTTCATCCTCTGATATAGATAGCTCGTTTCCTGTCCCTGAGTGTTACCCCTAACATTATTTGCCCCATGGCCCTTTTGAGCCGACCTAACTTTGCTTTCTAGTTGTTTAGTAAGGCACCAAGTTTCAGCACCGTATTTCATCTCCAGCAGTATGCACTGGTTGTATTTTTTTTTTTGTGACAGAGGTAGCTTAGTTTTCATTGTTTGGGAGTGCTTGCTGAATGCTCCCCAACTCATACCTATTCTGCGCCAGATTTCTCTTTCGTGGTTGTGGTCATAGAAATCATTAATATGCGCGTGTATACAGGGCCCTTATCCTAAAACTTGAAGGTGGTGGTAATGAGAAATGAAATGGCGCGGGCTAAGAGCCTCAAATAATGAGCCTTGACGTAGCAAAGTTAGTCAAGGTACCGGTGGGAATGATGGTGTCCTCGCAGCACCTCACTTATTCATTATCGGGTCTGAAGTCGCGAACGGTATGAAATTAGCTTTAAAATAGAACGTCCAAGCAAACATAAAGGCGTCGATTTCTAACCATGGCTTTATGAGCTAAGATAAATGATGGATGCAATGGCACTTTATGGCTGTCAAATACCATACTAAAGATTTTCAAGTTTGGCGCCCATGGTCGCGATTGACTGGCGAATACTGGAACCCCCCAAAGTTGATGATGATAGTTGAATGTTAATGGTGCAAGGTCAACTGGGGCAAAGAGCGCCAAAACAGTGGTTATAAGTGAGAGATGAAGACAGAAACACTAAAGCCGGTTAACAAGAACAAAAGTAAAATCAATCAAAGACGATGAGGATTGTTCGTGTGGAAGGCCAAGTTGTGATTCTGCGTGGTACGAAATCAGGTCTAAAAGTTTCACTTCTGCTAAATAGTTAAAAAATGCGCTCGACAGAAAACATTGGATCGTCAGCCAGGAAGAACGCTGGGTGTGGTGGGATGTGTTGTCTGTAGAGTTGGGTGAAGTGTTTGTGTTGTGTTGTGACGAGTGCTTTGCATTGAAGCAGTACGTGAATCGCGGATAGACAGTCTCCACTTCTGCTACGAAGTGGTCTTGGAGATTTCGTGAGCAAGTGGGAATGCGTTACATGTGTGTGGCCTATCCGTAATCTAGTCAAGGTAACTTCAGTGTGCCTGTTGCGTGTGTCAATGGTATATGTTCGTAATAGTGGCTTTATTACGTGTAGTTTGTTATCTGTCTGTTCATTCCTGTGCGCTTGCCATGTTTTGCGAAGGTGTTGCTTGATGTGTGACTTGAGGTCGGTGCAGGGTACTGTTGTTATGTCAACTGTATTTGTAAGTGTTGTATTTGTAAGTGTTGTATTTGTAACTGTATTTGTAAGTGTTGCAATAATCTTCGCATAATTTTTTTTAAGTTCCTTCTGTTGTGATTGCTTGAACTTCATATTTTAATACTGTTCATTTACAAGAGGTCCCACCGCAATGCCACACTTCGGGACAGTTAAATTTCGCCTCTCCATCTTCTTGGCGAACTGATGGAGGCGAAATAGTGATGTTCTTTTGATGCGCGAGCCGAGAGGACGATCTCGACTCGCTCCGATGACCGACGACCGAAGCTTGGAGCGGGTGAGGGATGAGGACTGCCTTCTTTGCTGGATATTAGGTTTATTTACATTATTTACAAAACTCCAACTTTACATCAGGTCAGAGTGACGGTTACATTGTCACTCTGACAGCAGCAGCCTGTTCGGCCGAGATCTATACTAAACTAGATCCCCTCTCGACCGACCCTCGAGAAAACCCAACACTCCGGTTTTGATAGCAAAAACCCCGCCTCCAAAAAGGGGGCGTTCAAGAAAGAGAGAAAAACCTTTCAAAACAATTATTACAAACCATTGATTGGCCACAGTAACCAGCCAATCACACACATGTCCTCACCTGCGGTCACGTGACCTAACCCTCTCTCTTATGCACTCAAAGTGCGTTTCCTACGCACGCTGTTACACCCGGCCAGAAAATACAGGACATCTGCGGCCTTAAGTGAACCATCAATTACGTTAAGCGGGCGGCACCTGCACAAACAACAGCCAAGCCGAGGGCCCGGAGCGGTCCTCGCGCGGCTGACCTCCCTCCGCGCGACGCCTCCCACGACGTGGGGCGTCTGCACGCGCGGCGTGACAATGAGGATTGCTAATTCCCTCCCAGACTAAAGGGGCGCCGCCGGCCACCTGAACAGACCACGGGGAGAGACGCTGCCAGCCGAGGCGACCATCGTCGAGGCGAACGACCCGTCGACGAAGAGCGCCCGCCGCCGGAGTCGAAGATTTTCCAAACTTACACCGCGCGCGCTTTCAACACTAAGAGATACGATCATCTGGCCTCCCGTCAGCTTGTTATGCCGAATGACCCAGCCACCTCCAGCGCGACAGAGGTACTCAGGCTAAGCACCCCCGTCCTTTGACACACAAAAGGACGGGCACGACACACGCTCTCCGCGGCCCCGAACTTGGCGTCCGTGCGGGTACATGAAAGGGACACGGGAAAGTAGCTACCAGATGAAGCGACGCCAATACATGGGCCACCGGCGGCGTTCAATAATTACATGCGGAGCCCGAACTTAACAGGGACCTCTTTCTGTAATATCAATCCCGATGCACTGTATCCTTGTTATCTATTTCAAATAAACAGCAGCACCGGCCATTTGATATGCTTCTCATTCCCTGCGACCCCAGAGCGACCTGGCACCCAGAACATAGTCCCTTCAAGGTTTAACACATATAAAGACATAGTGGCCTTAATGAGAACCCCACAATACCCGCAATGAATGCCGGGAACACGCGCTTCTTGGCAAGGAAAAAGGACCTCTCCAAGCTGAGTGTCAACCAGTACGATTATACGCATAAAAATGCCTTGGACCCTAGATCGCCACATCCGGCAAGAGCGCATACTGGGGACTCATAGGATGTCTCAAAGACATCCTTACCGAGGTAATAGCTATCAGGCTCGAAGTAGATTCAGAACACACGTGAATCTAAGGAACGCCCTCACAATGTAGCAACACCATATGCCCTGGTTTTGCTCCAAGCTCATTTCGCAACACGACGAAGAAAATGCTTCTACTGGAACAAAGACAATGTCCAGAAACTTCGGGCTGATGGGCAGCCGTATCGATTCCTAATTGTTTCGCGATCGTGCCACGACACGTTCGTATCGCGTTAAAATGCCACATAGCAGGATCTGGAAGGACGAGCGGAGCGCGCCATTTGTGAAAGAAAATTGCACTAAAAATACGTACCATTCGAAAAGTATTGTCCTTTATTTCGTCAACCTCCGAGCGCCTCGAAAGAAAAAAAAATCTCGCTCAATAGATTCGACAGAACCAGGTCGCGGTCTCGAGCATTTTTAACAATAGAAAAATGCCGTCGAGAAAAGCGCTCGGTCATTATACAAAGTGTTCCTACCTTTTGTTTCCGCGACGCGCGGGGGACGGCGGTCAAAAACGGCGCCGAAAGTGGGGCACAACCCGCCGTCAAACACGGCGCCACATCATCAGGCCGAGCCGAGCCATTACCGCAGCCGAGACAACCCGGGGCCACAAAGGGTGAAGTAAATCTAAACAACGAGCCGAGCCAAGCGCCGAGAAGGAAATGTCCTCTGGACGCACACTGGGCGGGAGGGAGGCGGCGACCCGACGGGTCGCAGCTCGCGATGACCTTGTCCCCCACCGACCGGATGACGCCACCATCCGACCTAGAGATCATCATCAACATCGCGCCAGAGGCGAACGTTACGGCATACCGCTAAGCCTAGCAGGATTCTATTTCGAGAAGAAGGATGTTAGGAGAATATATAGGCGCAAACGGGGCTTCCATTGGAGGTGATTAGCCGCGAGTGGCCGTCGAGCACAGGCTCTCGGTTACACCTCTCCGAAGTCGTAACAATGCGCCACGCAAGAAAATGGATATAAAGGATCCTCGTTCTAGCGTGCATCAAGGTTTTTCCACGAGGAAGTGTGCAGACGGGCGGAAAAGACGGGACTGTATACACTTTGCCGCTCTTGGGGGTCTGAGCAACTCGCCGACACGTTCCTGAAACTTCAAGGAAGGACTGCGGCCAGCGCGGTGAAGTGTTAGTACAATAAAGATGTGGCTTGAAGCACCAAATTTTCTCCGCTGCGTATTGCCAGTTAAGCGTTCATGAATTCGTCTACCTCCCAGATTTGGCGGGAAATGACTGACCGGAACCTGTATACATTTCGCCGCTCCTGGAGGACTCTCAGCAACTCGCCGACGCGTGCCTGAAACTTCAATTGAGGACTGCGGCCCGCGCGGTGAAGTGTTAGTACAAGAAAGATGTGGCTTGAAGCACCAAATTCTCTCCGCCGCTTATTGTCAGTTAAGCGTTCATGAATTCGTCTACCTCCCAGATTTGGCGGTAAATGACTGACCGGAACCTGTATACATTTCGCCGCTCTTGGAGGGCTCTCAGCAACTCGCCGACGCGTGCCTGAAACTTCAATTGAGGACTGCGGCCCGAGCGGTGAAGTGTTAGTACAAGAAAGATGTGGCTTGAAGCACCAAATTCTCTCCGCCGCTTATTGCCAGTTAAGCGTTCATGAATTCGTCTACCTCCCAGATTTGGCGGGAAATGACTGACCGTAACCTGTATACATTTCGCCACTCTTGGAGGACTCTCAGCAACTCGCCGACGCGTGCCTGAAACTTCAATTGAGGACTGCGGCCCGCGTGGTGAAGTGTTAGTACAAGAAAGATGTGGCTTGAAGCACCAAATTCTCTCCGCCGCTTATTGCCAGTTAAGCGTTCATGAATTCGTCTACCTCCCAGATTTGGCGGGAAATGACTGACCGGAACCTGTATACATTTCGCCGCTCTTGGAGGACTCTCAGAAACTCGCCAACGCGTGCCTGAAACTTCAAGGACGGACTGCGGCCCGCGTGGTGAAGTGTTAGTACAAGAAAGATGTGGCTTGAAGCACCAAATTCTCTCCGCCGCTTATTGTCAGTTAAGCGTTCATGAATGCGTCTATCTCCCAGATTTGGCGGGGAATTACTGACCGGAAATTACCAAGACCATCGGGCATTTCAAATTTCCATTTCTGGGGAATTACTGTGGAGCAGGAATCCGAACCTTCTTAGTCGATGGTTCAGCTAGGACGGGCTGTATTTTCCTGTTAATCAGATCAGGAAACAGTAGAATATCAGTCCGATTTCATGGCACAAGCTAATGCAGGGAAACGAAATGTTCTGCAAGAAAAACAACCCCCGTTAACAGCAATGGACTTGTAAACACTACCAGCGTTTGACGCATTCGTACTTCAGCGGCGACGTGAGAGGTAGTTCGGGAAACATTCCGTACTAGAGTGTGAAGACGAGCTAGTTCGTTTATACTAATGGCACAAAACAGCGAAAAGAAACTGAACCGAAGACGAGGAAGAGACAAACACGGGCGCTGACTAACAATTGAATAAATTTTATTGTGCGCAGGCAATATAAGAAAATGCAGAAAGAACACAAAAGGAAGATACAGTTAAGTTTGTAGAACTGCTATCTCCTTGGATAACAAGTCGACTGACGGTTTGCTGGCGCATGCGCCCGCTCGTTCGTGCATCAGAAAAACTTCAAAGGTCTCCCGTGTTCTCTGGTCACCGTAGCGCTTAAGGACATGACATTGCTCAAACAAGGGCTCGTATCAGGGTTCGTTCGCGCATGAAGCGACTAGTGTGGCAAGGTTACCCACCTATAGCGGATTTGGTGGCATTAGAGTTCTCGCGAAGACGATCATTCACTCATTCCGTTCAGTTTCTCTGCGCTGTTTTGTGCCATCGGAAACATTCCCCTTGGTCAAATCAGGAATGCAGCTCCACCGGAATGTAAACAGCATTTTGCCAGACACCACTTCAATACAAAACAGCTGCCCTTCTGGATTAAGTGCTCTAGGTAACTTGTGAAACTTCTCCCACAATTCATACCACAGACAACTGTAAAAGTATAATGACCAGAAGAGGAATACCTACTAAGTCAGCGTTTACTAGTCTACTATCAAGCTATTCGAACATCCTCTCCCTGCAAATATTTTCTTACAGGTTATGAGAGACGCCTTGACATCCCATCTTAAAATACATGGTGATGGGTTTTCTCGTGAAATAACGCAAAACACTATAGTGTTTTGCGTTATTACAGCGCACAGCAAACAGTGGGCAGTGCAGGTACATCTATCACCGTGTTCCTCCCCAACAGCAGTCTCTACCGCTCTCGCGAATAAGAACACGAAAACCACCCCCAGCGAAACATTAACTACCCTAAACTAACCTACGAAGTTCACGAATGCTTAACTGCCAGTCAAGTGCAGACTAACCAGCCGGCCGGCACGACGAAGACGAAGATGCGGGCACAGCGGTTACATAGCGTGACAGCCACGTACGCATAGAGGTAAAGATCCGCGCCGCGGGGTGACCAGGTACAAATGCAACACACACGCCCATCAGTGGTGCCAAAACTGAACGCTCAGACGTGGCGTCCTCGACAGGGCGCCGCACTTGACTGCACTCCAGAGCGGAACGCACTTCAGACGTCACGAGAACGGCGGGAGGGCCAGAGGCGCGTAAATATAAAACCGAAAAACAACAAAAAAACAGCACGGAGCGAATAAAGAGGCAAGGCAGAGCGTGGAGGTGATTTTAGAGTCGTGCCGGAGGTCTCAATCCCGCTAGGCGCGGAGCGGCGATAACGTCCGTGAAAAAGGGCGGCAAGGATGGACCGCTTCGGACTCGTCTTCCGCCTGTGCGACCAGCCGGTTCGGGAGAGCGGCCCGCTAGCGGCCACCAACCGGCCCCCACAGCGGACCGCAAGTCAGGTGACTGGCCCCTACTGTCCGGCCGAAGGCAAAGAAAGGGCGCTGCTGTAGAGCGAGCCGAACAGCACTGACAGCGGCGCTTCTTCTTGGCGATGCGTGATAGAAATCAATGTCACGCATCCGTCTGGAAGAAGAAAACGGAATGCGACGACGCCTTGGCGGTCGTGAAAAGCGCGCGTTGCAGAGAGGGCGCGTTGATCGCGGGTCGGGGCTGCTTGCTTGCGCGCATTCCTTTGTGATGCGCTTTCCACGGCAGGAAACCCCCCTTTGTCGGGCCGGTTACGCCTTTGGGAGTTGAAAGCGAAGCTGTGTAAATGTTTGAACAGCAAACAAGCACACACACAAAAAATACGAGTAGATGAACCTCGAGGCACTTCCATTGTCAGAGAAGATGGTACGAGTCATTAGTTTTTTTCAGGCACTTTCATCTTTTACGTGGTGTACTGGGGGGCAGAGAACCCCAGTCTAGACAGTTCTTCTGGCTTTCACTTCGAGGAGTGTGGCTTTGTAAACGCTCGCAGCATAAGACCATATTCGGCGCAAGCCCTTTCGCTGCTCCGGGCCTGCTCGGCAGCGCATGCGCATTAAGTAACGCGAAAGTCCCTATTTTAAGGCGCTGCTTATTCAGCGCATGATCATATGAAGGAGAAACTCACTGACTGACTTAAAGAAGTACTGAAGAGAGTTGCAAAAATATTGAATTTTTGATAAGATTAAACCGTAGGTCCGGCAAGCCATCTTCCGGGTTTCCTAGACCGAAGTGCCTTATATAGCCTTATGAAGTAGGAGTGGTTCCTCACAGGACATAAAAAACATGTGCGGCGCCCCTGGGGTAGTTTTTCAGGTTGCGCGAAGAGCTGACAATGTTCGCTCTTGTCATTGGCTTTATAAGTGAAGTAGTGTTTTGTTTACTACTGTCGATAGCCATATAAATAATTACGTGAGTTAACTCTACTCTGCGAGCGTAAATAAATAAGTATGCTATGTACGAGTAGAAGGACCAACAGCCACTCGGGGTTAATAGGAAAATTTCAAACTGCGTTGTATTTCAATCTTCCAAGATCGAGTATCTGCGAGCTCCGGGAGTTTTCTATATGCTACCTAAAATGTGTGATTTATGTGTTGTATATGCATATTCCTCATTCATAAATCAAAGCAAGGCTAGAGCAATACGTCTCGCTGGCCATGATCAATATTTATAACCACGTACACTCGCCGGTGGTACTCCCGGTCAGAAAGTTACCTCATTATGTGCCAACTTCTTAGACTATACAATAGCAGCAGACCATTACATCCCGCAGCTTGGAGGCTATATATGTGAACAGCATTGCCCCCTAATGGCCCCGACGCCCATAGCATACCGCAGAAACCGTAGTAGCTCATTACGGCGCGCCACACCGGAGCAAAAATACATCTCGTGTTCAGTTTTGAGCAAGTGAAAGCAAGAGCGAATGGAGATCAGAGCAGGTAGATAATTTTAATCAGCGCAACCCCATACACGGCCACAAGGAAGTCAGCGTCCCACTCAGCGGGAGTGTTCGGGGAGCTCGCCGCACCAGCACTACAACAACACCCGCTTCGCGCGCTAATCTAAAAAGGCCCTGTCCGTACGGTACGAACGCCCGAAGGCAAAGCTGCGCCAAGACCGATGGTACGGGACGCGAGATGCTTCCGCAATCTCCGGCATACGTAATGACGCCGTGCCATAACCGAACGTAAGCCGCGGAGAGGAAAAACTCGAACACTTCCGCTCGTTAGAACGAGGGCGGCGAGCCGAAGCCGAGACAAGCCGAACGGACCCGCGCCGCGACCGAACACGCGAGCACCCTCCGCCGGCTTATAGTTCGCGGACGGGTCATCTACGACGGTGTCTCTGGCGCGCCGCGTTCTGAAATTGAGTTCGGGGGCTGCACACGCGGGCTCCCTGGGGGCGACAACGTTGTCCGAGCAGGTACGAGCGCTGTGCAAGACTACCGGGCAGTTTGGGTCGGCCTGCGGGTCAACACCGCATAGTCGTTAGATCGTGTTATCAGCGTAGGTTCAGTTACTGCGAAGCCACCTTCCCATTGGAAAAGGTAAAAAACGTCATCAACAGCGCTGCCCAATAACCATTTACGGCACCGGGAAAACGCTGCGAAGGAGGGAGTGTCCGGGCCTTTTTTTTAGTGACGTCGAGTAAAGGGAGGCTGGCTTTACATAAGCTACGTGCGTTTACCTAACCCGTTTCCCCCTCGAAGGAGCCGAAACTTCCTCAAATGAAAATTGCCCGGCATTCAATTACCTCGCGGCATGCGCCCGGAGCGTCGGTCGTTGTCTTATAAGCTTCGTGCCGACGCTGTTTATTTGGGCCACGGGTAATGCTTGAAGAGAAGGGGAGCCTGCCACTTTCGTTAGTTAATTGTCAACCCTGCGACACCCATTCCGCTTTTTCTGCGCTCGTTCCACCCGTTGTAATATGCGCCCGTCGGAATTTTCTTTTCCGTCGGATGTAACGGTTTGTTGGATCACAAGATAATTACTATTTGCATGTGATAAAACAGACGAATCGTACGCGTCCCGAATCGAACACACTACGAGACACGCGAGGGGCGCCAATGCTTCCCTCGACGCACCTGGGCTCAAACTAAGTAAGAAGTGACAACTGGGGTAGTTGGTATTGGATTTGTAACATCTTGATTTGATGGTAGCGCACTTACACAAGGATACTAAGGAAAGAGGCGGTGTGGTTTGTCGGCACTTTTCTAAGTGTCCGTGTGCAAGTGCGCTACTATCAAGATGTCCCAAATCATTAACTAGGATTCAAACGTCGTGTAATTGACAACTTTTACATCTCCCACGTTAATCAGCAAAATTCCGCCATATAATGAGTTAAAGACAATGTGGGTCTACAGGAAACACGCGCGGAGCAGTATATAGAGTGTCTTGACCATTACGCCGCGGCAACGTGATGGTCTAACTGAAACGGAACGCCGTCATCACAAACATCATCACGTAAATTTGCAACATTTATTATAAGTTGCCATTATATCTTATGGGTACACGTTCTACGTAGACGCACTCTATAAGTGACGTCGAGGTCCTCTCCCATTGGTTGTTTGCATGCCACCTCTCCCGGCATCTCCTTTTGCCATCCGCTTCCATTTTCGTCAACTTTCTAGTAGAGTTGCATTTCCTTTCCATTGCGTGGCTGAACCGTCCCTGCCTTCCTCCTTGGACTGCCTCCAAATATCCTCGCATTTCAGATCCAGTGCTTCTGACATTACTTCCCCAAACCTGGGAGAAGCGTGGACAAACCTAAGGCATCTTCACACGATCCTGTAGTAGCATTTCCTATGATGCAGCCAAATGCTTTGCAGATCCGGACCTCTTTCCTGCTCGATCTGTGTCATGTATTGAACTACTGTTTTCTGTGCTCGCGACCAACAGGCCTAGAGCTTAGACATCACAATGAGCTAAGAGGTTATACATAATGGCATTAGAAAAAACGCACACAGAACTCCCGTCTTTTTGTACACCAAGCTAACTAGCACGTAAGCTATTAAGTATTTTCGCATCTGTCGATTTTTCTAACTGCCATGGGCTAGAACTAAACCAGTGGTTCTGGTGACTTAGCTGCTACAGGCCATCGTGGCGGGAACGCTTCCAAGAAAAATATATGTACACTCTTCTGTAAATACAGCGCAAGTGAAAGCAAGATCATATTGTGCATTTACTTGCAGAATTTAAATGCATTTACTTTGCACTTAAAGAGCAGAAATAGTTCATCTAATAAATAAAACCTGTGTTTCATAGACAAAATACAAAAGACAAAAAAAACGGCTCTTTTTGTCTTTATTCTCCGAACACCCATAATATCCTTTTTTAATGAAGGCATCGCTTTCCAAGGCCATTCGGTTTGCTGCCATACTCTTCAAACAATGTACCTGACGTTAATGTAGTCAAGCAGGAAGTGTAGGTGGGCGAATTTGACTGGCTACAAGACTAAATGAATGCTTTTGAGCCCATTGGATACGCACCACTATACTCCTGCTACTGCTTTCTAGTGCACGCGCAGAGTTCGCTTGTGGAAATCATGTAATAAATGTAATAAAATCATTTTTAGTGATCCGGTGCAACGGAACCGACCGATACCTTCCCCTCCACGAACCACAATGTAACTCCCCATGTTCTGATTCATTGGGGGAAAAGTAGAGCCCGACTCAGACAATGACAAACAGGGAGACGCGGGACAAGCTCTCATCGCCTCCCTGTTTGTCGCTGTCTTATTCACGCTATAATTTTAACACGACAGTGTTTTATTCCGGGATACACGAAGATTTCACTGACGTCATATCCGTCACGGAAATGACGCCAGTACAATGAAGCAAGCAGCCTGTAAAGGGTGCATCCCTGCACACAGGGTCTTCTTGCGGTGAAGCAACCTTTAGTACTAAATAGTACATTATACTTAGGGTTGTTCATTTTCAGGTTTTATATTTTAACACGAAAGTCTTTTATGACGCGATACCCCAAGATTTCATTGACGTCTTATCCGTCACGGAAATGATGCCGGTACACCTTTGCCGAAGCGACCCGTCAGCGGGACGTCGCTCGCCAAGCACACCCACAAGACGGCCGCCGACCCGCAAATCATGCTCAGCTGTAGATTTCGCTCCACATTTCACTTTCGTGGTTTACCGATTCCTGTGACAGAGGAATCAACCACAGTTTCTCACCAATTATGCACCAACTTGTCCAACAGTGTGTTCTCTGATTCATGTTATCACGTTCGTGTATAATTTGCCCCTACTGCACAGTGCACTCAGGTTGATTTACTTTCCCCGCACATTGCGCTAACAAACTAGCGCGACGAAGACCTGGAATTACCTGCTACACTTCATGAGACTACTGCATCGCAAGCTTTAAATCAATTACTCCAGTCGAAGCTTGCCGCTCTATGCCGACGAGATCCGGCACCGTCACACCAGCTGGTGGAAAAGGGTGGGTGTAAAAGCGGGTAGGTGTCAAAGGAAGCGTCTTATCCTTTCCATTGAACTAATACATATCGCCCCCTCGCCTCACAGCAAACAATTACCATACACAGGTTTGGAAGTCCCAACAATGAGCGTCTCATGGAGGAGACCATATTCCATGGAGGGGTTCATATGGAGGATCGAGCTTTCTGTCCTCCATGGAGCATCCCTGCAGCATTATTACAAAGCGCTCAAAAGGTGCCAATGCAGGAATTTTTTTTCGCTTTCATACGGTGTTTGCACAGGTTCCCAATAACAATGCACGCATTATGGCACACTAAATATATGTTCGTCCTTGAAAAAATGCACAAAGAGCAACTGCGAAACTTCACAGCACCGAATCCCCATTGCGTAACGCAGGCATCATAGGGGTGCAGAGCGAGTCCTCGGTAGAATGCGAGCGGGGCATGCGCTCGTCTCGCTTGGCTTGACTGCTAAAGAGCCCAAGAGGGAGCCACACAGGAGAAAGGGGGGTCTACAAACATGGGCGCCCTCTATCACCGAATGTCAGAAGCTCTGTGCGGCATGCCTATTTTTCTCTTCGTCCCTTCCGCTTGCCTGCCTCCTTTGTGCCCCGCCTCGTGTTGCGGAAGAAACAAATCACCGCGGGCCAGACGGGCTCACGGGAGGACGCGCCGACGCTCACGGCGGGCTCAAACTTCGCATGCGGGTCTGTGATAAAAGGCAGACGCGTTGCGTCGTCTGCTACTCTACTTCTGCTGTCTGCATTTATGTGTCGTCTGCTTCTCTCCTTCAACAGAGCTCGGCGCTACTGCTTTTTTCGCGAAGCGTGCAACGGACAATACTTACAGAAAATGCAGTGGGAATTCTGGCTGGTTGCTTTTTGTGGCAATTACAGAACAGAAGTGATGCAGAGGGATACCGTCAGGACGGAGAGGACGGGAGGAAGGGGGGGGGGGGGTGCTTGTTCCTATTTGCCTAGTTATTTTCATATCATAGGACTGTTTATTGTCCAGAACCAAATCACAATAAAAGTGGTAATCACGTAGGTGAGCGTGCTCTCTCTCTCTCTCTCTCTCTCTCTCTCTATATATATATATATATATATATATATATATATATATATATATATATATATATATATATATATATATATATATATATATATATATATATATATATATATAATCAAAGAATGCGTCCTTCTTGCCAGTGCTATTCGGATATACCTGAAGGTGCTTTGTAGCGCCGAATAAGGTATTTTTTTATATTGGGATAAAGACATCACAGACGGGAAAAAATCAGCTATGATCGGAATATATGTACTTGCGTGCGTGCATGCGTGTGCGTGTGCATGTGTGTGCGTGCGTGCGCGTGTGGGCGTGCGCGTATGTGCGTGTCAAATTTAGCAGAGGCAGCCATGCACCGTGTCTGTTGCAACACGGCACATTGCGTAAAAGAAGTTGAGTAACGTTTGAGGCCTCGCTGCTGGACGAGAAATTGCATCACATAGCATGAAAGAGTTGCTGCGCGAACGCCGAGCTCGCTTATAGTTATTTGAGCAAATAAAAGTGACGGCCTTTCGTACTTGCATCACATACGTTTCGAACGCCGTCACGGGTCATAAACGTTGCCTGCAACATTGTAGTGCATCCTGTTAAGTCCTCCTACACGAACTTAAACATGACATTACACTCCGAAAAAATAACTTTAAAACAGCCACGTCAAGAACTCCAGCCGGTAGTATATTTTTCGAACTTGCTCAAACAGCCGATGAGTTGATATTTTGAGAAATGATCGCCAACTTAAAAATAGAACAAAACATATTGTTTCTTTCGTTCATCTTGAGGTTAGTGGTTGTAGTCACTACTATACCTGTTCCATCGGGCGGCCAGCAGGCCTGTCACAAGACTTTCATGTGCGTTCCTTCAATCCCTCGCCAAGCAAACCACCAACCGAGATTCCGTATGAAATCCTTGTTTACTACATCTCTTCGACGTAGATACTCACTCCACTTCGTTAGCATATGCTTTTTTTTAATTAGAGGCGAAGCCACTTAGAGGCTGGGGCTGACGACGTTTCATGTCTCGTAAGCGTCGTCTCATGTAGTCACGGTACTAAACCACCGGGAAACTCGTTTACGCCTGACGCTAGAACGTAACGCGTACTAAAAGAACGCCGGGATACTCGTTTACGCCTCGCGCTACAGAGCTTCGCGCTTCAAAGGCACGCGACTCTTACAGCAAAGCTGTATACCTGTTTCCCCCAACGGTTTCATATCCGTGGACTAAAACGCCAAGACGCCGAGAATACACGTATACACCGCATGCTTCGCCCCTCCCCATGCAGGTTTCACGTCAGTGGAGATGGCCCGGGATTTCTTTTTGCGCACTTCCCTTTCCGTTTCACAGTAATCAAGTCACGACGTAGTAGCGCGACCGTTTTTGTAATTGTTTCCTTGTGGAAGCTAACGTGGTTATCATTTACGTTTCCGTCACCCAGGCAGCCACCGTGGACACCTTCAGGGGAAGCGTTACGCACCAATCTTATAAGTGTATCCAGCTTCCTGCAGTAGCGGTCCCAGAGATTGGTTTTAGGGGGGGGGCGACTTTTTTTTTTGGGGGGGGGGGGGGGGGAGGGGGGGCAAGTCTTATCGACACAGTGGTTTTTGGCGCCCCTTAGGCGGTGCAACGGCTGTCTCGAGCCCGCATTTCTGGCGGTCGCAACGCGTTTGCGGCCTCGCACAAGTGGGATTTAACTTCGCGCAAGTGGAATGCTTAAAAAAACTAAAAATAAGAAACTGAGGACCTCTTTGGGGGGGGCGACCACCCCCTTCGCACCCCCCTTGGGACCGCCACTGGCTTCCTGCATTGAGCTAGATAGAAAATAATCATCGGCCTTTCAAAAAGCAAAAGAACAAGTAATGGGCGCCATAAACTTGTCAAGCCTGCAAGTACCGCCAATATATATAGAAGTACAAACTTTGGAAAAGTTACCAAACTCAGACTGGTGCACACGTATCGGTAGGAGGACTTGTCATCGTCATATACATTTTTTGCTCCAGCGCTTGTCAGAAGCAGGCGCACTAAATCGTTTGCGTGTCGCGGAGAGAAAGGCCCGAACAAGAGGCCCGGCAAGTGATCGAAGCTTAGCCGCAACAAACAATAACAAAAAATATGAAACGCCGTCTCCACAGCCGGGGGTGTGCGTCAATGTCGGCCAGAGCTGGTCTTACGTCTGGCGCGGTCTTCCGGAAAGCTGGGCCTGGCCATCTTATCTTATGGTAAGGACACTTCGACTAGAAAAAAAAAGCGGAGCAAAAGTAAAAAGAGCCCGCGGATCAATACAAGAGCATGAGCTGCTTCGTTTTAGTATTTTCTGGTATTTGCTTTTTTTTTTTTTTGCACAACCGCGGCGGTGATTAAAGGAGAGCACAAGCGTTCTTTGTGGCGCCGCGTCTCAACATCATTATAGAGAACAAAATCTCACACAAAGCGCGTGAGACAGAATGGTAAATAGTAGGCGACAGAACTGATACTCTGGACGTGACACTTACTCATATTTAAAGAAGAACTCATCTATGTACTCGCGCGAGAAACAGCTGTTGGCCAGCCATATGAAATATGTTACACCACTTGAACCGAAAGTATAGTATAGCCATTATTCCATTGTTTTTGTTTTCAGTGCGACTCTTTGCTGTGCGGAGAAAAAAAAAACTATATGTGAAAATAAACCGCAGATTGCTAGAAGAGATTTAATCACGGAATTAAGGTGTAGGCCGGAAACGAAAAACAGGGGAATGAAGTGTACAAGTGTGTATCCATCGCATTTATTATGAGTCTATGGCAGAAGGTTAGCAACCCGTCGGCATCATTTCAGCCACATTGTCGTAACAGGGGGTCCGGGATCGCGGGATGGCTACTTGTTTATTAAAGTATCCCATAATCGTCACCATCAAAAACAAAATCAGTAGCAGCAGCATCAGTTCGTTGATTTCCCCTCCAGGACGAAGGCCTCTCCCTCAGAATTCCTGTCCATTCCAATCCGACCTTTTCGTCGTTCGAATTCATTTTCTCATTTCCCCCTTCCACCGTGTTTACAAACTTATCACCACGTCCCTCGTAACCACATCCGTTACTCAAGAACCCCAGTGACGGTCAGTCCTCCGTTTCTTCGTGAGAGTAATCACAAGCTTAAAAGTAACCTCGCTGTCTTACCCAAGCCGGATAATCCACCTTCTGGCGGAAAGACAGCATAATCCTCAAAAAGCTTCACATCGAGAACAACCCGAAACGCCAGGTACCCCAAAGACGAGTAAAAACAGGAACAGGAACGGAGCAACAGTTGATCCCTGCGGCACGCCAGCAGGGTAAGCCAGCCTGTCAGCCAGACACTGTTCCTTGGGCCGTCCGCCAGCCCTCTGCTTGCACCCCTAGCTTGCCTTGGAGCGCGCCCCCGTCGGCCGGCCCGACAGTTCCATTAATTCCGCCTTTCCTTCTTTCACCGGCGCAGAAGAGCGGACGAGTGGCCAAGGCAAGGCGCGTGCGCGGAACCCGCCGTGAAGCGGCGGCAGGCCTGTCTCTGGCTTGTCCTGGAGGGGGAGCCTCCGCACCTTCTGCCAGTGACCTCCTCTCTACATTCCGGGTATGCCATCGCAGGTTTGGAGAGAACGAAAAAAAAAAAAAAACACTCCCAACGCGAAAGACAGAGACGAAGCCCGCAAAACCGAAACTGGTCTCGGGAGAAGAAGCCAACCGGGCGTCTTCCAGCCTTGGAGGCTGCTCGTGACGACCCGGGTGGCGGCGAGATGGAGTTTTTGTTTAGACCTTCTCTGATCGTTCCTTCCTTTCCGGAGGGACCTCCGAGCCAACTTCTGGTTCCTGAGTTTCTCCAGCGTTAATTCTGCGCCTACTAGTGGTCCCTGTTCGGCGGTTAATTCGCTGACATCCAGGTGCCTGCCTCTCCCGGTCTTTTGCATTCCCCCTCCCCTCCACTCCGTTTTTGCGTTTTGGCTTCTCGGAGCACCACCCCTTCTCACTCCGGGTAGAAGGCCCCCTGCCATCACTTTCGCGGCGGCTTATGCTCATTAAAACCTCCGGTGGTGCTCCGTCGTTCGACCCCCTCCATTGGGGCGCGGTGCGCCCCTGCCCGCAGCAGGCACGCCACGTTTACGTAAGGGCAGGGGGGAAGAATTTGCGAGGTGGTAGATATTCTCTTTCGAGTACGCGTTCGCAGGCGGTGATACGGCGCCACAGCTGCCTTTTCGGGCTGATGTCCTCTTGCGTAACCAAGGGATGTTCCCGGTGAAATACAGTTCCGTGAAGGCAGATTTCCTGGTACTCTATAGAGAGAGCTAGAGACGAAAAGAAGGAGGATGATCTAAATAGACATAATTTCCTATTATCTGTCTGTCTATTCAGAAATATTGAAGCGTATTTAAATTTGCATCGAAATAAATGCCGACAAAAGGAGAGGTTTTAGGTAAAACTCAAGAAGGAAGCAGCTGCTGATGAGTTCTTAAAGCAACAACGGCATGAACATGCCGACGTTGTTGCCATTTGGTGGAATAAATAATCTTCTTAGCGTATACCTTATATTTAAGGAATAGCTAGCACAACTTCGCTGATTACTTGTTTACTAGCCCGTCTGTCAGCTACAGACGTCGGTGCCGCTCCTCCTTGTGTACTCTTCGCGCTCCTCGTTGAAGACGTCAGCTGGGAGAGTTTATTTCACCTGGCATTCAGCTCCGATTAAAAGACATTACTCCTCGTTGTGTACTGTTCCCGTTCCTCGTTGAAGACGTCAACTGGGAGAGCTTATTTTACCTGGAATTCAGCTGCGATTAAACGGTTTCTTTTAGTATCCAGTTGCTCGCGATTGGTGACTTTTATCATTGCTATTTTTAATGAGCTGAGTGTTCCCAGCGTGATGACTCCTGCCATCAATGCCGGAACAACTTTCTCGCTGCGCACCTTTCCCTAAACTGTAGCGAGCTACGTGCAATAATAATTACTGCAGCCTAATTTGCGACCCCCCAAACAATGTCGCCCTAATGGCGGCACACGCTCCACAGGGAGCCAGCGTTAAGCGATGCGCAGCGGTGGCGGCGCTGGTAGATGGAGGAAGGCAAAGCCCCAAATGAGCAATAATTAAGATGGCTCGCCCTCTCTCCACGCTGCTGATGACATCATTATACAACGCAGGAGACCCCTCCGAACCACGGGAGCGCAGGGCTAACTGAGCCCCAGCTATGCACGCTGGGAAACGTTGTGTTATCGAGTGGTATGCGTGGGGCTGGCGTAATAGCCTCGGATGAGTCAGTGGAATCAGAGGGAACGGGAGCTTGCAGCCAATAGAGGGGGCGAATATATGGGGACGCAGTCGGGCTGCCGGTGGACCTACCACGGTTTTTGAAGTTGCGTTCAGCGCGCTGGAAGCTTAAGGAATACGTCGAGGAAACGGGCGCCTGTACATGCATGAGACGTTTACGGAGTTTATGTAGAATCTCTACGTTTATGCAGTTTATGTAGAGTTTGTTTTTATGTGGAGTTTATGTAGTATATGTAGTGTATGTAGAATCTCAGGTAGAAGTTTACTAAATCAGGGTTCCGTCCTGTCACCCCTTCTGTTTGTGTACAGTCCCGCTGTGGCTTCGAAACTTCTCCACCCGTTGAACGTGAACAGATTTCCAGAATTTTTCGTCGTGTTCCTGTCGCTACACGGTTTCGACGTTCTTCCCAGCGGGATGGAAGCTTGTGGAATACGTCGGGGAAACGGGCTTCTGTACATGGGGAAGTTTACGGAGTTCAAGTGTATGTAGTATCTCAGGAAGGAGTTTACTAAATCAAGGTTTCGTCCTGTCGCCTCTTTTGTTTGTGTATAGTCCCGCTGTGGCTTCGAAACTTCGCCACCCGTCGAACGTTGAAGAGGAGATTTCCGTATTTTTCGACGTGTTCTTGTCGTTACACGGTTCTTGAAGTTGCGTTCAGCGGGATGGAAGCTTATGGGATACCTCGAGGAAACCGGGATCTGCACACGGGGACGTTCACGGAGTTTACGTTTGTACGGGATCTCAAATGGGAAGCTACCAAACCTCTAGGTTTGCCTACAATCCCGCCGTGGCTTCGAAACTTCACCAGCCGTTGAACATTGAAGAGGAAATATCCCGGTGTTTCGTCATGTTCTTGTCGCTAATATGCAAGACAGCCACTGCTGCACGCCTGCAAAAGCGGTACCACGCACAGATTCGAATAGTCGTAGCTTTTGTACTCAATAAAAACCCACATTTCTTTCCTTTAAGACCGTCAAAGACATGCGACGTCGGAACAATTGTGTAGGGCGCTTGGGCATGAGCGGTGGTTGCCACTGAAAGCGTAAATCTTGCGGAGAGCATACGAGCGTACAAGGGCGAGTAATCCCAACTCTAAGTCACTGAAAGATAATTTCCAGCTCTGCCCCTCGGGAACTCGACTTTCTCTGAGGTCCCTCAAATGATGTTCTAGCGCTTCATATCACCTGAGGCCATGCGGTGTCATCACAAAACGTCACGAAGGCGTCCGACGATAGCTTCTTCTATTATCGACCACACTCCTGTTTTTTCACGCATCTTCTCCCTAAGTCGCGAAGCACGAACTCATGTAGGGAAGATAACGCCGTTTTTAAACTTTCTTGCGGATGCCAAGCGAAGTAGCCCTGAGCCACGGTCACCTCTGTCATGCTAGATATTGCGAGATATAGGCCGGGTAACAAAATGTTACAGAAAGAAATCCAGGCTTCGACGGAGGCCAGTCTTGTCGGGAATGATTATAAAATATATAGTAAAGAAGACGCCGACCACAACAGAAATTAAAACAATGAGCCTTGTTCACACTCTTCGCCCTGGGTGATCGATTGCGCCTGACTACACCCAAAGCTTTGACCCTAGAAATTAGCGCCAACGCACAGTAATACCATCCACAGTTCGCCGTTTTTAAATTGTTTACGAACTGGAAGCGTTGCTCTTCAAGGATTAGCGCACCTTCCACGCAGCCTCGAGCGAAGGACCTCACCATTCCTCAAGTAATGCGGAATTACAGCGCCCTTGGCACGTGACGCGCTTATCCGGCACTGTACAGAAGCGCGGGAGTTTCCCAGTACGGTTTCAGCCGAAGTCTCGCATAGAGCTCAGAGCCCAGCGGGCTTCACTGCCCAAATAGGCCGAGCAAACAGGAGAAGAGGACCCGCGGAAGAAAGGGTGTCCTCGACGGGGAAAAACGCGCTGCTCGGGAACACGGAGGGAATAAGCGCCCCTGGAAACGTAATACCCATCCCGAACGTTCCCGCGGAGCGCCAGTCGAGGGGAAGAGTAGGGGGGCTAGGGACGATGCCCTCGGGGAATCGGGACATGACGCGCCCTGTGCAACCGAGCGCACGTCCGACTACGCCCACTGCTCCTTTTTGTAGGTATTTTAGCGCTGCGCCGGCACCGACGCAATGTCGCCATTGGCGCGCGAATAATTGCGCACGCGACGGCCGAGAGCGCGGGTTCAGTGGCGCGCGCCTGCTGTCTGTGCAGAAAGCGCGCGCACTCCTGGAAAGCGCGGGAAAAAGGGGGAGCCGCGCTTACGAGCGCGCGGTCTCAAATGGCGGCGACTGGCGGGAAATAGGGATGCGAAATGGGGAGAGACGTACGACAGACGTGAAATGAGCGCATTTGCGCAATTTGTCGTCGGCTCCTCCTTTCTTGATCGAGTTTTCCGGAGGCCGTGCCGTAACCGGTGCAGCAGTTGGGAAAGAATTGCGCTGAGTGGTGCATTTGGGATTGCCGAATGCGCCGACTTTCAAGCCGGCGAAGCGAATCGAAAGTTGTTCTCAAGCCGATGGCCGTTCGACGCGTGCAAAAAAAAAAGGAGGGCACGGTACCTGCCTGGCAGTGATTAGGAATTATCGCCGCGGGACATTGACGGCCAGCGACATATACGCCTATAGGACCCAGCTTTGTGCTCATATACATCAGAAAGCATTTACCGTAGCCGAAAGGATTTTGTCTCCGAACGCTGAAAAACGAACAAAATGCGTGGTGGAGTAGGAGGAACAAACGTTTATTAGACCAATAAAAGTTGCTTAGTTGGTCGCCAGGTGGGGGAACTCCTTAGTCCAGGAAGCCCTGAGTCTGGGATGCCTGTCTCACCAGGTCTACTGTGTGTTGCTGATGATCCTGGTTGGAGCTAATCATCGACCCTTTCACTGCTCAAATAAAGGCTACTCTGTTGTTTTTGTATGAACGGAATTAAATAAATGCGTGACGTTGGCTGAAGACCACTTTCCAATGGCGTGGAAGCTTTCTGTGGTTAGCTTGCATTTAATAATAATAAAAGACCCAGTTTTCGGAGTATTCACAATGGTATTGTTTCAAATAGGAACGTTTCCGATCCTCCAATTACCAATACGTTGATGTCCTTCTTACCCCTACGCTTCTACGATCCTCTTACGCGTTCAGACATATTTAACCCCAGCTAACTGATCCACTCACTTATAACTAGCTCAGAAGCACGCCAGAAGGTGTGGTGATGTTGCCTTGGCAGGCTTAATGCCACTGTAGGCTTCGCGCATACGACGCACGGAAGAGCGACAACCGCAGCATATCTAGTTCCCAAAGGCAATCGCTTCCTCCAGGCGCGCAGAAACAGTATCCGGCGTTCAATCAGGCGCAGACGTCACCTTCCAAACATTTCACAACGATACTAAAAAAAAGTGTTGCTGCTCTTGAGACCTGCAATAAAAAACACATTGCGAGAAAGGGGAACGCTGCGAAGTATGATTGAACCCCGCACTCTGGGAGAAGCGTTTTGAATCCGAACTTCACACATGCAGACAATCAGGCAGAGACGTGTATGAGACAGAGCTCCGCCAACATCGGTAGGGTTAACGCAAGAAGAGAACTCGAGCCGTCGCAAGCCAAGAAGCGACCACCATAATCCAACAGCGCATCCGGAGTGAGAAGAAGCAGACGACAGATCAAAGTTCCATTTCAAGCCATCCATCAGACGGTATCCACCCCAGGCCCCGAAGAAGAGCTTTACGTGTTCAACGCATCAGCAGCAAAACGCGACCGCGAGGCATCCATCACCGGACGATTTCGACACGCCGCGAGAAGTTTGAGCGAAGGGTGGAACTGGAATGGACCCACGGCGGTTGCGACGATGACGACAATGAGAGACGGGCCTTGCAGCGGTTTCGCGCTCGCTGATCGATCGCAGACGACACGGCGCCAGTCGGCGTGTCGCTGCCCGCTCGTTCAACCCGAAGCAAACACGAAACAAAGAAGCGCCTGGAGAGGAAGGGAAGCGCGGGTACGCCGTCACCGTGCTGGTGACGTCAGACCACTTCCGTGCGGAGGTTCCCGTGACTTCCGGTCGCGGGCTTACGGCCATAGAGGAGCGCTCGGGATTTGGGATGATCTCTCGGGGAAAGTCGTTAGCCAACTCTATCCAGTCCCGGTGATCAACCATTGTTCCGTTCTTGGGAAAGCGCTTGGAGGAAATGATTGGGATCTGTGAACCCTCCGCTGGTGCGGGAAGATGGTATAATGGGGAGGATGCACCGTACGCTAACCTATAACCGGAACAGGCATGCGCGAGATAAATTGGCTTCAAAGATTAGGACTAATCGTCATAAGAATGCTTATAAGAAACATAAGAATAAGACTCGATATAAGAATACTTATATCGGCAGCCAGTACACGGAAGTTTTTTACTGCTCCGCCGGATCGTAACAGCTGTTTTTACTTTTACGTCGGATCGTACACCTTATTTACGCCATTATGCGGCCACCGCTTCGTATTGGAATAGCAATTACGTGCATAGCGTACAAGTTTGTATTCATATTGGCTTTTAACAACCTGAAGTTTTTTTAACGCACGATAGAAAGCTCTTGCCACCAAGCAAGAGCTTCAGCCACGGCAGGCATCACGGTAGCCCACGGCAGGCGTCAGTCGTAGTAGCCTGATGTCAACAAGCAAGTCGACGACACACAATGCACATGTACGTTTCCCTTCCAGCCAGACGGCGAAACACTAGAATAGCTGGAAACTTGACCTCGGACACAGCTGGCTGGCTTAGACGTGGAGGCGGGCAAGAGCTTTCTAAACGTAAACAACAACAATTAACTCCGTTCACGTATCAACTGAATGCTATTTTCAGTGCCCTACCAAAACGCAGAGATGAAATATTGGGGGTATATCAATCTATGTCATGCCAGTTTTTAAGTCTGGAAACTCGGATCAACTCGACGTTTCGAAATTCGCACTACTAAACACGGGGTCAATCAACACTTTACGCTTCGAAATACAGTTATTTGCACAACTAACACCATTACGGCCATTTTTCGACGCCCACCACCGCTGAAATATTTGTCCCGACATGCTCTTGAAGGTACGTTGCGTTTGTTATAACAGAGACGGGCACAGCAAAGAAACGTACACTTTCACCAGAAGGCAGCGCCGTCTTCTTTTTAAAGTCTGCGTTTTTTTCCGGTGTCCGTCTCTGTTATCATAACAAGCGCAACTTACCTTCAAGAGCATGTTACACAAATTAGCCGGACATCAAGCTTTACTGAACTTCATTGCCCCGACAAGAGTAATGACTGGCAATTAACTTCCGCCTTTCCGACAAATTTGTTCGGAGCCTTCGCGGAAACCGACAACATATCGTCTTACAAGCGCACCACGCCGCAGACGACCAGCAATTAATACCCACGCTTCTCCGCTCCTATCTTGTTGCCTTTCGGCTTGTCCTTTTCCCATCTCTCCACCACAAGTCCGACACGGCGTCGCGCGCAAGCGCGGAAACGCAGTGCGCAATCGCCGGAGCGGTCACGTACACTTCGTACCGTCATCCCAGAGCAATAAAACCGGGCTTTCGGCGGCCCGCTATTGAAGAGCAGAGGCCGCCGAGGGGGGCCGAACACTCGGAAGGGGATTTCGCTTGTCCGGCCACGCGGAGAAAAGCGCACGTGCCGAGGAGGGAGGGCGCTGCGAGGGAACCATCGGAACTAGTTCGCCCAGGCGACCGAACGACCCGACACTGCAGCGGCGTTGCGGGCCAGCCGTTCGCTGCGCTGCTGCTGCCGAATGCGAGAGATTTGGGAATCGATTGCTTTTCCTCTTCCTATCCTCACCCTGCTTCACTGCGCTGTTACTTTTACCGCTTCTTTTTTAGTGGCGAAGCGCTTTAAGGCCGACGCTTGTCCGTCCGGCGTCCGTCCGGCGTCCGTGCTCACGGCACAGCACCGTGTAAATCGAAATATCTGTGAACAAAAGGTTCACAAAAGGTTAACAACCACAAAATAAAAGGTTCACAAAAGGTTAGAGAGAGAGAGAGAGAGAGAGAGAGAGAGAGAGAGAGAGAGAGAGAGAGAGAGAGAGAGAGAGAAGAGAGAGAGAGAGAGAGAGAGAGAGAGAGAGATGGGGAGAGAGTGCTCCTGGAGAGCCATGCTGCGCATGCGCGAGGGGTATCGGATTGGATTGGATTGGATTGGATTGAATTGTATTGGATGGAAAATGGGTGGGATTGCATTAAATTGAATTGAATTGAATTGAATTGGAAACCGTTTTAGAAGCGGTAAGGACTCTCACGGGTGATTTACGGCAAGAACGATCCCCAGTACTTCGCCCACTCGTCATGATTCACTCCGTAGAGATGCGTGAACTTTTTTTATTCATCTTGTAACCTTGTTTAGAGAAGCCTGCAGGTGGTAGGGGACCTCGTAAATCTGCGGTGTCAGCGCTGGGAGGGTCGTTCGTTTCTTGCAGAGAGGTTTGGAATTTAAGCGAGACTAGGATATAACGGAAGTTAACAACTTTCGAATCGTTGAGGGGGGTATCAATAGTCACCCAGAAAGATAACCTAATAGAACGAACTAATATTTTCTTGCGAGCGCATTTTGATGTTGATTTTAGGGTTTAACGCGCCGACGAAACGCAGGCGATGAGGCGCGCCGTAGTGGAGGGGCTCCAGATTAATTTTGACCACCTTGGGATCTTTACGTGCACTGAAATCTCGTACACACGGGCGTTTTTTTTGCTTTGCGCCTCCATCAGAAAAGCGTCCGCCGCGGCCGGTAATCGAACCATGGCGCACCTGGTTATCGGTCCAAATAGTCTGAAGCATTTTTCCCGTCTTGTGATAACAAAGCTCTTGATTGATTGATTGATTGATTGATTGATTGATTGATTGATTGATTGATTGATTGATTGATTGATTGATTGATTGATTGATTGATTGATTGATTGATTGATTGATTGATTGATTGATTGATTGATTGATTGACCCCGCGTCCTCGTGCTCAGCAGCGCAACGTCTTAGCCACTGAGGCGAGCGCATTTTTTAAGTTAAAATGCAATGGGGGAGCACGGAGCCAGTAAACAAATTATCGGATAGAGGAGAGTGCGAAAGAAAAGAAGGAGGAGGTGTGGACGTCATAAATATGTCACTGTAAGGAGAACAAAATGAGAAAGTGCTAATGATTTTCAAACGAACCAAGATTTTAAAAGGTCAGGAAAAAAAGAAACTCCCAACAAAAGAATACTGAGTTGTAACAAGTTTCAACAAAGCCTGAATTGTTTCGGAACCTATTAAAACAATCACTCAGTCGTGATACTTTGTAGTTAGCTAGCTCTGATCTTTTAAAAACAAATAAGCGGAAGAACACACTGCACTGCATTCGATTACTTCTATCTAATTAGCCGCTAAATGCGGCAGGACTACGCACATAGGGCTAAGCGCCACTCGGCAACGGCTGAAGGTGTTCCGGAAAGTGAGGTCGACTCTAATTCGATAATTTCTGCGATCTAGAACAACCCCACTGCTACAACCAAGACAGAAACAAAAACACGGAAAAAGTATGCGTAAATGCTTCAAGAAACGCGATGAGAAACTAGATTAGCCTTGTGCACAGCGTAATGTGCATGTACCGAAGAAAGGTTACTCTCTCGTTTCTTGTTTGCGCGCTAGAGCGCGTGTAGGAGAGAGAGAGAGAGAGAGAGAGAGAGAGAGAGAGAGAGAGAGAGAGAGAGAGAGAGAGAGGAGAGAGAGAGAGAGAGAGAGAGAGAGAATGTGAGTGTGATTGATTTATTGACTGACTGACGCTGACTGACTGGCTGGCTGGCTGATTGATTGGTTGATTGATTGATTGATTGATTGATTGATTGATTGATTGATTGATTGATTGATTGATTGATTGATTGATTGATTGATTGATTGATTGATTGATTGATTGATTGATTGATTGATCGATCGATCGAGCAATGGAGAGAGCTAGTGTGTGAGTAAGTGATGAATTAAAGCAACAATTCCTCGTTTGAAACACCCTATAGTTTGGGCGACCTGAGCCGTGCTCTTGCGACCACGTGATACCAAGGACCTGCTGAATACCACTCTCTCGCCGGTACCACCTGAATTATCCTGACACGCCTTAATTGTAGTAATAAATCTTCTTACGTCAAATCAATGCATTGAAGAAAGTTCGGGATAATAAAGAAAAGCCCAAGATTGCCCTCCGTTAAAATACTACCGCTTCAGGCAAGAATCGTTGGAACACTTCAGGGCGCACCTCTGTCCCCGCCCTCATTGCTGTGCGCGTTTTCTGACGGAGGCCATGCCTTAATTCTCGCTACATTAATAACAGTCGGCTCAAATTTATAGCAAACGTTTGGTGGTGGGACCTTTTTAACCCAACCCACCTTCCCAGCTTCAGGCTCTCTGTTTAGAGCATGCCCACTCGTCGCGGGCTGACCTGGCACTACGAAGACTAAGGAAGGAAAGAACCAAAATACAACGCTGTAGCCATCGTTTGAATAAACCTACAAGAGAAATTTCGAGGGCAACGCTCAGGAAGGGCACGTCCACGCGACCCAAAAACTAAACGAAGGCTAAACCGCTACCCTATATACGCCGACGCCACAACTAAAGTAACGGACGAAGAAAGAAGGGCTTCGGGTCCGACAGTCCTTCGCGCCGAAAACGAGCCACTGACGGCGAAACAATAGGGCAGCAGACGGGGCTTGTTCCAGTTGGGACCGCTAATCGTCATCAAGATCACCAACGAGCAAAGAAAGGCGCGGTTATTTTTAACTCCTCGCCGACGCCAGCCATTATGAAGAGGCCACGGCGAAAGTGGAAGGTCAGGGCTCGCACGGGAACTCAATTGCTTGTATATTTCCTCAGTTCATGCCCTGCATGTCGTTAAGGAAAAGTGAAAGGCACAACGCATAGGCCCAATTTTTTTCTCATTTTACCTTTTTTCATTTCTACGTACTCCTACCAGTGAGCGCCACCAGCAGCTACTGGGCTGTTTAGAGAGCTTGCCTCGTCCCGTGATTTTCTAAAAGCGGCACAGCTCATTAAGCAATTTGTCTTCAAATGCGAATGGATAAAGGCCAGGGCACGATTAAGCACTAGCGTAGCGTTAAACGTTAGCTTTCAACATTGTCGGGTATCTAAATGCACTATAGTCGTCTATGGCTTCAGGCGGCTGAAGGGTCTATGGAGCCACGCATGTCCAAGTACCACAGGCATCTATAGAGCTACGGGCATCTATGGAGCCACTGGCATTTATGGGGCCACAGGCGACCATGGATCCACCAGCGCAGATAAAACCACAGAAGTCTACAGAACGACAAGCATCTATGGAGCCACAGGCAACTATGGATCCACAGGCATCTGTGGAGCCGTAAGCAACCATGGAGCCATAAGTGGCCATAGAACCATAGGCGGCCTAGGAACTATAACCACCCTTAGAGCCACAGGCATCTATGGGGCCAACCACAGGCATCCATGGAGTCATGAATGGGATGCCATGGAGCCTCAAGTGTTCATAAAGCCACAGGCGCCCATGGTAGCTTGGGCGTCCATGGCGGCACGGGCGACTAATGTAACTTAGTCTCAACCAACGGAACCATAGTCTATCGCTTCATGGAGACTGCAGACGACACGAAGGCGCTTATACCTTCGCTAAATTTTAATCGTTGTAAGCTCTCCTTATGGCACTCACGCACCAACCAGTTCCACTTTCTTCAAAACTACACTGCCATTTCGGCACGATTTCGCTATATCGGGTCTGTAGCCCACAAAGTGAAACGCTGTCGTTTACCAACAAGCAGGTCTCTTATTGTAACACGTTTAACGGCTCAATCTATCAACGCCAGCGAAAACCCGTTATTTATCATCAGATATGCAAGGCGTTAATGCACGAACGTTTTCAAACTACGCACAATCCATCTTGTGTAAGCGCAGTGAATGCAACCTGCTCCGCTTAACAGTGAAGCACACTACACGTTGACGCAGGCTGCTACGTGGATGACGGCGCCAGATATCCTTATTAAAATAACGTACAAAGTACGTCTTCGGAAATTGCAGCCATAGGAATGCATGAGCTGCTGCAAACGCATTCCTTGGATTAAACTCCAAACCAGGTTAAACGGTGTCTCTCTAGAGCGTCTAGAGCGTAAGGCATATCCTTTGACCATCGGTGAGAACGACCGGGTCAGACGATGCTCATGCAAAGGCCGTTTCGCACGCGGCCTCTTCAGCACCCTTGGCTGCGATACGTGCCGCGAATCGAATACGAGAAGCGCGAATTAATGCGACGAGGAAACAGATCGGCTACACCGGTACACACGGCCACTCGGACAAGCGAAGCTGCTTCCGAGGACAGGGGAGGGTCAAACGGAAAGTGTGTATACCTGTTCCGCCTGCGTGGTCGGAACGTTATTGCAGGCGAACTGGATTTATAACCAGCCACCCAATACAGGTAAAGGTCGTTCTAGTTTGAATACGGTTAGCTAAAAAACTGCCCGCGAAGGGAAATAAATCGACGTCGGCGCAAGCGACGACTCGGTTTTATACGAGGTCGACGAGCCGTAGGAAGCATTTTTACATCAACGCCGGCTGATTTGTTGCAGTGTATTTCGCTCGCTTCTGTGAAGTCGGTTAGCCGACATCGTGTGACTAAGAACAATTTTATGCACCCATCCAGGGTTGTAATACCGATATCACCAAAGGAACCTAAAAACAAACGACCCTACTCGCACTCACAAAGAAAAATAATCAACTATAAATTTAGAACATATTCGTGAGGTTACGGATCAGACCTACAAGTGAAAATTCAAGTTTCCTTTTTTTTTTTCGTCAAACGAGTGATGAAGATACAAATAGCGAAGTACTGCATTTTGAAAACCTTCGGTCTTGCAGCTTTTCCTATGAGGCATAACGGTAATTAGCATCACCTAAATTTTATAAATTTGCATTTCCAATTCGCGCATGCCTGCTAGTTAAAATCATTGCCCTATGTATGCTCCTCGTCGCAAATTAGTGTGAGCCTTCAAAGGCCAGCTTCCCAATTGTTCATGTGTAGGCGCCCATTGTCATCACCGATGTATACTCGTTGTAACTACCGAGCTTCATCAGACTCGGGCTTTTCAAGAAGCATTGGCCGTCCACAATATGTATGCATATACATATCGGTTTGTTACCTAAATATTCGACAGAACGCAAATCCACTCGCTGGATTAAGAATACACACAGGTAATTTAATTTAACTGCTCTAGGAGGCATGTCCTCGAGTATTACTGCGAAAAATCAGCTTTAGGAAGTCGGCACTGTAAAACTGGGCTACGCAATTGCAGAATACTGCAGCGCCACCAATTGAAAATGGAATTCTAAAAAAAGAAACGACTATTACGCGAGTTTCCTCGACGACCTTGCCGCTTCCGCAGTCAGTGCGGAAAGCTTCACTTCCCTGAAAGCTTACTTTCATTTTTCTCCAGATATAGGGCGCGAGTTTTGAAGTCGTTCAACCGAACGGCATTTCATAATAAGCCGCTAGATTACCAAATGTGCTAAGATTTAACCTCCCCCATAGCTGCGGCCTGTGCGACACTCATACACTGGTAGCCCCCCTATGACAGCTGATTTTTTTTTTTTTCTCTGGCCGCGTCGCCCTCCTCATAACGCAGAACAGAAAATAGGAAACGTGTCAACGTTCCACCGCCAATTCATTTTACCCAGCAAAAACACTACATCAAACGGGCATTTTGTCGCACGATACTGTTCAACGCTTTACGTCGTCTGAGGTGGCTTATCGGTATCTCCGTACTCGCACTGAAGTGCAATCTCGTACAATATAGAGATTTAACGTTTGCCTAACTCCATACAACTCGTCGTTGACATCGTATCTGGCACAAGTCCAGTACGGTCGCGCGTAGCGCCTCGACGCGTACGACAGTCAATGAATGCGTGCCATTATGCATGCGGCCCTGAGCTGCTCGGCTTCTTTTATGGGGTGACGACACCACCGCACGGAGGCGAGCTTTGAATCCAGATAAGACATCTTTGGGTATACGTCGCGTAAGGTTTGCGTAACGAATCGTTATTGCCGGTAGACCTCGGCGAAGCCGTGTCGCCGCTTACCATGGCGTGAATCATTTGCCTGTCGGAGCCCCTCGAAGGGTCCAGGACCTTTGCCATTTGTCTAAGCCGACGAAGGCTGATGCAGCTAGCCGTCTAAAACTGAATTTGTTGCAGGCAGAACTTGTTAAAACGAGTACTTTTAATCTCCGCTACGGAGCGAAACTGCAAAGGGCAAATGAGATGAGGCAGGTCAGTAGGTGGAAGGTAACGATGCCCTCTGGGTTGCAGTAAAGACTGGTTCACTTTTCATTTTCTACCGCACTTTCAACCTGACTATGCGAGCGTTTATTCGAGGTCGTGTCGCATCTTTGCCCGCAATATCGAACGAAATGTACCATGCATGCTTCAGCAATCATAAAACAGGTCTTTACCGGCCTTCTAAGGAACGGTGTCCAGTACACTCTTTCCAGAAGCCGTTATTTAGCCCCCCTTTTTAAAAAAAGTGCTCTGCGTGGTCACTTCATATACAACGTTGAAAAATATACTGCCACACCATCACGCCCTCACGCCCTAAGACAATAATTTTCCTCAAAGTTAAAAGATATCCCATTATTCCACAAATGACCGCCAGTGCGACCTGACGAAGGACTGACGCCACTACCTCGTCCAAAGTTTTTGTACATACGTATACACATTGAGATATATATATATATATATAGATATATATATATATATATATATATATATATATATATATAGAGAGAGAGAGAGAGAGAGAGAGAGAGAGAGAGATGCAACTTAGCAGATGGTGGGCAAGCAAGAGACAAAAAATTTGGTCAAGGTACCGGCCTCAGTCAGGTGTCGTCCTTTGCAGTAAACCTTCGTTAACGAAAACCCCCTTTGGACAGGAAACTGACTTCGCTATAAGCGGTACTACGCTAAAAGCGGTGATGAACTGCTCTCTCCGCACTGAAGCTGGGGCCGTTTAAAACTTCCAACAAAGCCCGAATTCGAATACAGTGAGTTCATTACAACGAGGGTTTTCTGCACATATGTGTATCGGGCACCAAAACACGCACACGTGCTCTACGAGCAACCCGTCACGTGGCACTGATTTCATCGCTGTTCGATGAGACTACACCCCGCTTTCGCACTGGGTAGCCCTCGCTCACCGCGCACAGCACGGTCCAACGATGGCCGCTGCCAGCCAACTCTTCCCCAACGGAAGTGCGCGGAGAAAAACGCCGCATTTGGTTCCCATGGACGTGTCGACGAGGGTGGGGCGGCGTCCCGCAAAAACAAAAAAGAAGAATCCCCCCCCCCCCCCCCCCCCAACGCAAGGCCCCCCCCCCCCGTAGTTCAGCACGGCCTCACCCTCTGGTGTACACCAGTGCTGCCGTTTCCGTACGTACGGAAGAAGACCACGGCAGCGAGGGATGTCTGGGGGCGGAGGGGGAGGACGCGTAAAACGGCGGGCGGAACCCGGCTGCTGGAAAAAGCGCATAGCTGCTCGTTGGGGCGTTGAGAAGGCCCCGCGCCCATGCTCTTCTTCTTGCTCCCAGATGTAAACGTACCACGCGCCAGGGAGCAGGCATGCCGCCGTAAAAGCGGTAGTACGCACGGCGCCATTGGCGCCGTAAAAAGTGCATATCGCGGGGATGTCGTCGCCCGGGAAACACAAATGGGGACGGACGGCGAAAAGAAAAAAAACGTCGCGAAATGGTCCCTGACATCGTAAATCGCGTTTCGAGGTCTCGATGACACGATGAAGACCGCGGGCTTGGGGGGAACGGTTTCAAGACGACTCGAAGCTGGGCCGAAGCTGTTACTTGGAATGTTTGCCGGTAGAAAGAAAAAGAGGAACGTTTACGAATCGATCTGGGTAACTGCGGAGAGCTTCTTTGGTCGATAGCGTTTGATGCGAATTGGTTCGCTCAGCCGGATGCCGCTGTCCCGGTGGGTCGGCCGTAAGCAGCCATAGCAAAGCCCACAGCGTATGGCTGCTTCTGGAGAGGACTCAGTAAAACATGGTGTTGAGTGATTGATTCGGTGAGGAAAGAACTCGATGCAGAGAGAACATACTTCGTCCCAATGCCCAATCTTCTTGTTTTGCCTAAAATCCTTTCCTAGAGATTGTAGGAAGTCATCGAGCTCCCACATTCTTTCTACGGCTCCGATTAGGCAGCACTGGTTACCCGTTGGATTTCTAGGTTTTATTTTTTTCTCGGTTAAATGTCATCCCATATGCACGGGTAGGCTGCCAGACAAAAGGAAACAGAAGTCGTTTAGAGCGGTATTCGACGCCGACGAGAGGAAAAGAAAGACAAAAACAAAAAAGCTCAACGAGTAAAAACAAAGCACGAGAACAAAAAAAAATTGAGCCTGACGTCACAATCAACCCCCCAATACACGCAAAACGCGCCGTTGTATAAAATGAATAGTACTGCACACTGTCCTTAGAACAAAAACCCCTTATTCACAGTAGTTCACTGTTCCCGATGCTGTGCATCCCATAGAGCAAATCGTTTTCGCTTTTACGAAATACCGCTTATACCGAATTCAGTTTCTTGTCATGAGGGCATTGTCATAACGATGATTTGTGTTCATGTAGTCAACAAATGTCGCGTGAAGATGCGTTGCACGGTATAGGTGCGGAACAGTTGCAGGGATGCGGAATATGTACCCTGCGGATTAAAAAACGGACAAATTGGAGGCATCCTATTCAGAAACGTAGAGTGGCGCTTCAACGAACGCTTGCCGGAAAAGAGTTCCGGCAACGTAGGCTGAGGAGCGGCAGACCAAAACATCTACCGACAGCCTCTTTGGTGCCATTGTGACGGGCCCGGGGAATCAACACAACGCGAGAAGCCGATACAAGATGCTGCAAGATAACGGCCCCATCACAGATCCAGCTCTTCCTTTGATCCTCCGAGCGGTCGGCTGAAACCGGTATTGAGGCTAACGGTGAAATCGCCGCAGCTGTATTTATAGAGAGGAATGGCGCATCATTGATTCAGGCGTCTGAGAGGGACGACACCAGGACTGTATCGGCCGCTCGGTGACCGCGAATTACTGCGGCAGGCGTCAAAACCCTTCAACTCGTGCGCCTTTGGCATACGCGTGGCCTTTGCGTTTTCAAAAGAAGCGCGCCGTCCTCGACGAAGTATAGGCATTTCCGCCTACGGGCACGCACTTAATAAACACCACCTAGAGCGACGGGAAGCCTTCAGGCCTGTTTTGTCGTGGTGCCGTTGGCCTTGCCACACACAGGTGAGAGCCCCACCCCATAGGTGGCGTTATCCTGAGGCGGTATTCTCGTGTTTTGTCCGTTTTGTGTCCGTTTCAAAAGTGTCCGTTTTGAGCAAGCCATCATTGGCTAAAAGCGAACACCCGGATATGACGCTATGCAAGCACGGCGGAGCTATGAGCCGCGGCTTCTCGGAGCAGACGATATGGAGCAGACGATTTTTCGTCGCGCTGTTGTTGGTTCGCTGGCGGAACAATAAAGACATAAAAGATTGTATAAAGTAGCTTTAGTCGTTTAAAATGTGTTTACAACAATAGCTACGCAAAATTCAACCCAAAGCCTGCCCACGACTGGAAGTACGTAACAATAAAACAGACCCAAAACGGATGCTTTAAAAACGGACAAACACGAGAATACCGACCCTGATTTCGAGTCCCGACTACCAGCGTACACCCATTAATACCTCCACATGACGCGAAGCTTGTGGGCATGTTCCGTCACCTTCGGGCTGGCTTTGCAACATACGCATGTGAGATTCCATCGTGTCGGTTTTATTTGCGCCTGTGAGCACGCACCACTGAATACCAGCTAGAACGCGAATACTCTCGAACCGGCTGCTTCACCGTACCTTTGGGTTGACGCACATAGACAAGATGGCACTATTTTATTCCCGCCTACACGTACGCACCCCAAAAAAATTAAAGCCGTTCCACTCAATGTGGAAGCTGTCGGAAGTGCACTGCAGAGCAGTGATTCGCCATAATGGGCTCTAGCGCCGTTATCCACTCACTGCTATTACCCAATGCAATTAAAATTTCCCGCCTTCGCAGTGCTCGTGCACTGTCTCGTATGCAAGGCCTAAGGTCCTACTTCGCCTTGCAGTAGTTGGTTTTGCGGCGCACACGGGCGAAATAAAGTCGTTAAATGCAAGCCGTGCTTGCAGGTCCATATATCCGAGTCGTTTTCTCTGGGTTTAACTGAGCGGAGAGGGAGATAGCCTCGAGACCAGGTGGCATAGCATGCTCTCAAAAAAATTCCTTCGCGCTACGAAGCTGCGCCTAGGCAATAAGTCGTGCTGTTAGCATTGAGCCATATACGAATTATCTTTGGGGCCATCGGTGTTCCTCGACATTGGCTGAAACACCGTATACACAGGAGGTGTTACATTTCCCTTCCGTCGGATTTTATGCTGCCGCCTTAAAGATATAAACCCACGACCTTGTGTACCTTCGGTAAGGCCTCATTTACAGAGCGGCTTATCAACGGTCACGTGTCTATGGACCGTGAGTGTTGGCCATTGAAAACTTAGCCTTTGAACCTTAACAAGTGGGCGTTCCAGGCATTAGTGTTGACTCGGCCCACCTGCAGCCTTGCGTAAAACCCGAAATGGGGCTTCACAGCCTGTTTAACAGCCACCGTGTTGCTGCTATGCAAATTAAGGCTATGCACGAGCCATAAAACGAGCCATTCTGCTATAGCACGTAGAGACCAATGGTATAAGAGGAAGCTGCAAGGTTTGTTCAGAGCCGAGTGATGTTGGCCGCCTTGCACAGAAAAGATTTAGTATGCACGTCGCAGTCGGAATGCAGGAAGCCCAAAAAGAGCGATCACGCAATCTAATTAGCGCACTGCACTGGCTCTAATTCTAGCCCGGCGGAAATGGCCAGCAGGCGTCTATATGCAAAGTTGGTCTCACCCAAAAACGGAAATAGCAGAACCCTTCTTAACACATGGCATATCAGTGACACGCCAGGCTAAAATTAAACTCGCACGACGCGACTTCCTCTCGACCAGCTTCTTCTATACCAAGCTCTATATCCGTTGGCCGTGCCCATGCATGCCGTTATGGTTCGAAACTATAAAGGGGGAAATCGGGAGACATCGACGCGACAGCACGGAGCTACACACGTTATTTTCCCTGACTGCTCATACAAGTCGCCTTGATCGGCAACACCAAGCTGATGAAACGCATCCTTCCTCAATGGCGCCTAGGACGCACGTTTAAAGACGATCGAAGCGGGTTCAGACGCAGTCCTGTCCATCGCTAAGCCGCCGGTGATATATTCCACGTGTCGTTGCTTTCACACGTCGCCACTGCCCGTTTTCCGTTCCAGCAAAGCGTGTCGGGTACACACCGGCGCCTTGCACTGGACGGAACATGTTCGCGCGTGCGCGGAGGCTGACGTTTAGACAGTCGACGCTCACGCCCCCTTACGAGGCTTTGCACCAACGTCCCCCGGGCAACTTCGCAGGGCGAGCGCCGCCTTCCGTCTTGCCTACACCGGCAATTGTGTTTGTCGGAGCCGATGCGTCGGGCTTCCTTGCGAAAGTACCGCACGAGAACGGCGGTCAACCGTGAAGTGAACGCACGGGCACGACCGCTACGACTCCAGGAACAACACGACGACGACGACGCGATGTCCGCCGATGAGAAGGCGGGACAGTGGAAAGACGTGCTGAACAGAGAGGGAGAAAGAGAGAGACCCTGGAGGCTACCGAGAAGAAACCAGTGGCCGATTTTTCCCGGAAGCCAGAGGAGAGTCCATGGAAGGTGCAGCGTTGGAACGCAAGTCATGCGTGCGGAGATGGGTGCCGAAGTCCCGTTGGCGGCCGGACGACGGCCGGGAAGACAATGTCAAGAGACGTGACTTAAGAAGCGTGGGATAAGCAGCCTCTCGCTGAAAACGAGCGCCGAGAGGAAAGACGAAAAAAAAAAAAAAAACGAGGATACGTTTGTGAAGGTCGACGCACTTGGTTGAACCTTAACGCGCCTCCGATTAGAGAGACTGCAGAGGGAGTCTGCGACCCACAAATGCTGTTGTGAGTGGGGCCTTGCGGGGGTTATAATAGTGCGAATGAACGGGCTGTTGTAACGCCGTTCAGTTTACACGTCATTTCCTGCAGAAGGGCAGTAGTTGGAAAATAATAGCACCTGTGGTTCAATGCACCGTTTAGTACGTTGGCTGAAAAAAAAAAAAAATCTAAGCGGAGGCCCGCGCAGTAAAGCACAAAGAGGGGAAAAACGGAAAATCTGCATCAACTAACAATGGAGAGTTCAGTGTAACTAACAGAAGTAAGGAAGCAAGGTAAGGATTGATTGCTTTGCAAACAACGTAGACGACGACTTAGAAGGCGACATTTGGTGTCCTGTATTTGTCACTTTGGACTGCTTCATTTTTTTTTGCCCATAGTATGTTTATTTCGGGACCAGTTTTTGACTGCCCAGGAAGTGGCACTCACAACTTTTCCGTACAAATAAAAGAGACCCTTAGACTACGTATCAGATATCAAATGGATAGCAGACGTAGTGAGACAGCAGACGATCATTGTCACCACTTTCTAATCAGGCGTCAAGGAAAGCGCACGCGTGAGACAGAAGCCATGCGTATAAAGTAATGCAAGAGGGCTTCCTCACAGACGACAGTGAACTCGAGCAGACGACAGGAAAGTCTAAGCCGTAAGCAGCAGCGAGTCCGCCGCTAGATTAGCAGACTATTTGCGAGGCAAACGACAGAGCAGCGCGCAAGGGAAAAAGACGGCCAGAAAGCGACGAGGGTCGATGTCTCAGTACCGACTGATACAATGAACATAACCCCGCCGAGCAGTCAACATGGGCTAAATATGCTATCCTCCGTAGAAAGTGCGCATCGCTAACGGTAGCCGGCAAGCTTGCTTGGCGCAAGCCTTTTGCATGTCAACAAGAATCGCGCTTAACTGTGGAAGAACGGTTGCAGTGCTAGGCCTTAAATTTGTGTGTAGGGTACACATTAGAACGGCTTCGGCGGCCACGAAGGGTTGTATGCGAGAAAGGAACAAGTAGACCGAATCGGTCGGGTCACTACCAGAAGTTTGCGAGATACACTCGCAAGCACTCTAAAGCGATACTGGTCGACCAAGGATATCCAAACCGTACGTTTGGGCGTTTAGCCTAAGCTCACGTTGCTCCTTAGCTGCAACAAAGGAAGAGTGCGCTGTAGACCGATGCACAGAGCCTCCTGATGCGTGTACTAAGAAAAGCGAACTATCCGCTTCGCTCACAACTGGCCCAGTTTCCACATTCAAGCGATGCCGTCTACTAGCCGCAAGGAAGACTCTAAGCAAACGAGCCCGTGGGTCCGTTCCGCTCCAGTACCCCGGGGCACTGAGAAAACGTGGGGGGAAATTCAACGCGTACGGAGGTACGAAGCCCACGATGCTGGCGGGAATATACCGAGACGATACGCTTAGGCGAGGCCCACTAACTAGTTTAGACCATACACGGAGGTAAACGAACTTTCTCAACGGGCGCGCGTCTTTGACAAAACCGCACGGGTCGTGTGATCTGGAATTAATTTCTGGGCAGCGATGCTTGCGGAGCAGTTTATTATTCCGGCCGCTGATGTAGCGTCCCCTAAACTCTTGACCACGACAGCACAGCAGGCCGCGGCAGATGGGGGAAGGAATGGAACATTGCTTTGACTTGTCATACTCCGATTACGCTGATAAAGCCAGCTGGGCTGGGAGAACCACAAGCGTCCATCGACAACCGCTTAGAACAGCCAATACGAGCTACTTCACGAACATCCTAGACACTGTTTTCAAGGGATCAAATTGTGAATAGCAGGTGGCTGTGCCCACACAGTATTTCCCGTTTATACAGAAGACATTCCTGCAAACGTTTTTTTTTTTTTTCTGGGAAATTTTCGCTTCTTTGGGCACGTGGGAGGAAACCAATAACGTTTAAGTGTCCAGTCAACAAAGTTATTCCTTAGCGCAGCACTCACGAGGTTTTAATCAGTTTCGGTTAGCATGCAGTCTCGGTTCATCTGAGATCATTCGCCGTGTCTGTTTAATTTGCACATGGAGCTGTATATACACTTCGATCTGTAGTTAGATATCGATATAATCATTGATATCGGTATCCCCTTCGATATCAAAGATGATGCAGTTTTTGTTGTAGCGATATTTTCGCTTCGACGAAGTCGATATCCCGTCCCCCGAAACTGAATCTGGGCTCTCCGGTTTTCCTCATATGTCGCTGAAGCTGCTCCAGCAACAGCTCACCCGAGTACGTCTTCCGCCTCACTTATTCCGTTCTTCGCGCTAATGGCTATCCGATGGGTAGCAGGGGAATCGGGAGTCGTGCGCCGCTAATCACGGAGAGAGAGAGAGAGAGAGAGAGAGAGAGAGAGAGAGAGAGAGAGAGAGAGAGAGAGAGAGAGAGAGAGATGATCCCCGCATTACGCCCGGCAGCAACCGACGCCGTGGGCCGAACGAGCAAACGATGCCTGCAAGGAAACTACAACACCACCCAAAGACCGAAAAAGCCTCAGTGTGGCAACACTCCAGGGGCTGTCAATGCCTGAATCCGGTCTCTTGATCGGCATCCATCACAGAAACGTCATTGTGTGAAGCTTTACATTCGTGGACCCTAAGTCACTCCACGACAGTGGACAAGGAAGGTCATGGCCCAAGCGGACCTTTCTAGCTCGGCGTTGTTTGAAGAACCCCTATGCGCGTATCACGCAACCATGCGGCATTTCCGAGTGCTTACGGCATCGTGCGCTGCGCTCGCCCTGAGAGGTTAACGTGCCAGCACGTCCTGCGCTCTCCAGGAGTGCGGCTTGGGTCCGCGTCGCTTCTACAGTAGCTGCCTGCTTTAGGCACGCCGGGAGGCACGGAATGGATGGCCTCCGCAGGGTCAACGATTAATTTCGTTTTCGCTTCTCGAGTTCGCGCTTGGAGCGTAAGGCATATTGAATTTACTAGGTGGGTGTTTTCAAGCAATCGGACAAGCAGTCGGAGGGCGTCGCCGGGGTCCAGTTCAGATTCATGGTGAAAAAAACAGCGGAAGAAACACAGGGACAAAGAGAACAGGGTGCGACGCACAGCGCTGTGCGCCGTCCCCTCTTATTTTTGTCCCTGTGTTTTGTTGCGCCGTTTTTTCACCGTGAATCTGAATCTGCACCAACTAGCCCAACTTCCTATCTTAGTCCAGTTTCAGGGTGCAGCTGTAGCCATTTCATCGAGGACACCGATGACGAAGCAAAGCGGGCAAATCAAACTTTGAAAAATTCGACTTTTTTGTGGGCTTTAGGCGCCAAAGCTACACGTGGAGAAGTGGAGGGGTCCGTAGGGGCCATAGTGGAGAGGTCATAGTGGAGGGGCCATAGAGGGAGGGTCCGGATCCATTTCGACTACTGGAAAGCTTAACGTGCGCCCAAATTTTTACAGATGCATTTAAAGTGACTAAATTGGCGCCCTTAACGGTTTGCCTTCACCAAAGTAATCTAAGGAGGTAGTTGGGTTGTTTTTTTTTATCAGTCTAGAATGAAACCAAACCTTAACTGCATAAGAGAAAAAATTCCCCCGCATTTCCCCGAGGGGGAGAATGTGAAAGTGCGAATGCACGGTTGTCGGCCCGCTTGCGGCGCTTGCGCTCGGCCCCCGCAGCCCACCGCCTCGCCGCCTTATTCTCTTCCATCTCTTCCATCGGGTTTGTAGTATCACGTGTACACCACGCAGTTATCAAGCCGCTATAACGCTGCTGAGTCGCCAACGCACACCGCTGACGACGTAGTTTGAATGCGTTAAAGATATAAGGCGCGTCACTAACACTGATATCAGCGTCGCGTCCGTGGCTTGGTCGGTAGAGCGTCGCGCTGCGGCCGCAAAGTCCTCGGATCGAAACCTGGCGCCGGATGCTGTTTCTTTTTTAAATATAGAGGAGCACTGCGGTCGCCGCCGCCGCCGACGCCGACGCCGCCGCCGCCGCCGCCGCCGGCGGTGGATGGTTTGGGGTTGCTTATAAAGTGCATTCGCACTTAAAACACCGTTAGCTCCCTGGAAAGTAAGAGCGACCTCAGAGCGCTATCGAAATCAGCGCACATCCAAGCGGCGACTAAAAGCACCCTTGCCTTCCAACATCCTTCTGACTGCGAACCGTTCCAAGTGGCTCCGGGAATAGAATTGCTGGCACCGAGCTCCCCGAAAGGAGCAGAGAAATATTGCGCGTCGCTTAGCGGCCGGATACTAATTGCGAAAGCGTTTATATAACGCGGCAATGTGCTTCGCACGTTGGAGTGCGTAGGACGTGTCACTCTCTTCGTAGGCTGAAGGGATGCCAAGAAAGAATTCCCTCCTCTCTCTCTCTCTCTCTCTCTCTCTCTCTCTCTCTCTCTCCTCTCTCTCTCTCTCTCTCTCTCTCTCTCTCTCTCTCTCTCTCTCTCTCTCTCTCTCTCTCTCTCTCTCTCTCTCTCTCTCTCTCTCTCTCCCCCCCCCCCCCCCCCACCCCCCGTAGGATGCTGGTTGGAGGAAAGTGCTCATCTATTGCCATTTCCGCATTTGTGAGCCGCTTTGGAAGATCTGGCAGAGTTGTTGACGACCATGGATATTCGTCGAAAAAAAAAAGGCAGCAATATTCCGCAACCGATCGTTATTAGGACTTCAGAGCAATCGGTGACATCTTACTAAGCTCCGACCCGGAGACTCAACCAGACGCCGTCCAAATGGCCGACGATGCCGCCCAGGTTCAGGGGCTTTCGACCGTCATTTAATTAAGGATAAATGACTTGTGAAGGCTCCCACCCATCTCTCCTTCCTTACTTTATTTTGGGGACGATTATAGTTTACCTTCCCCCCTCCCCTCCCCTCCCCGCTCCTCTCTCTCTCTCTCTCGTCGGAAGTGATTAGTGATGAACCTTGTCAAATAAGAGGCTCTCCATTAGGGTCTCGTGTACACAGTGAATTTGGCTCGCAATCAATAACTACTCGTCGTCTCCGTCGTCATCATCATAATCATCATCATCATGTTTTATGCCCAGTGCACGATGGAGATCTATCTAACCGTCTACCGACTGATCCTATCCTCCGTTTCCCGAATCACTTCTTAACAACCAACTTTCCTTAGCTCATCCCGCCAACTAGTTTCCGGTCTCAATCCACTTCTAGTTCCGTCTCATGGAATGGCCCACCGGTTAGAACTGCTCAACTTCTTTTATTTTTAATTTACGCTACGATGATAATCGATAACTAACTTGAGATATTTCATGTTTAGCATGTATACTCATCCGACACAGTCAAACATTGCGCTAGTTTCCCTGTCCCCCCCTTAGCGCTAAGCTGCACGCTTCACCGCAGTGCACGCAACTAGCGCGGAAGAACAGTCCCGCGTCAAACCGGGGAGGCTCTCTTCCTCCGATCGACTAGCGCAGGGGGCAGCGTCAGTTGGCCACCGCCCGGGCGGCTTACAGAGCGGGGCGACCCGGAGGGAGGTCAACGCGCACGTCGACTCCGCCGCGTGGGTACCTAATCACAGAGGGCGCTTCGATGACGACGCTCCTCCTGGAACGGTCACTGTTCTCACCCTCCACAGCGGTGCGGGCGAACCATCGCTCGATGTTTGTGCGTTGTCTCCCTGCAGCGTAATCCGTCAGCTGCGGACGACAAGCTCCATCATCTCAGAAGCACGTGACCGCATGATACTCTCGATAAGCAGCTCCCACCCCAGCGGAGTCATTCCAGAACCGAAAGCGATGCTGGAGGCCCTGCTCGTCGTGCCTCTGTGGACGCCAGAGCGGGAAAATACCATGGGCCGAGCAAAACGTCGATTATACCCCGAGCCACCGGTATTCGTAGAGGGCGAGGGTGTCCTTTGTTGATCTCGTTTTTTTTTTTTTTTTTGCGCTGTCTTCATGGGATCTCCCTCCTGGCAGAAAAACAAGACCGATGGGCAGGCAGCGTTGTGTTGCAATACGGCGTGATACGCAGTTACTCTGTCAACATGTCGCCTGTGAGTGAGACGTTTCGCAGACGCTGTCCGAGTTTTGACCGGTCTTCTTCGTTCGTTCCGAACGAGCACCGTTTGCTGTGCGAACAACTTTTGTCCTTGCGCATGTCCTCGCTACGAACTTGAGCGTACCCCGGCAAAGCATTCTCTGGGCCTGCCCGCGTCCGCCCAGATCTCTTCGAGTCACTTCCTTGGGCCCTGGCTTACAACCGGCATGGCAAGTCGCGCAACAAAAGTGCTCTTAACGTTCCTCCGGAGCACTGGACTTGTCAGTGAGCTATGAACTCTCAGACAAATGACTATATCGCCTGATTGTGTGTGTGCTTTTCGTGTGCGTCTGTGTGTTTGATATTCATGTGTAAGTGAGAGTTCTTTTCATATATTTTCATCACACCTTCACCCCCATTCGGCGTAGCCCAGCCTGGGGAGCCCAGTCGGGAGCCCAGCCTGGCTGACCTCACTTGCCCATTAAAGATGTTTCTCTCTCTCTCTCTCTCCTCTCTCTCTCTCCTCTCTCTCTCTCTCTCTCTCTCTCTCTCTCTCTCTCTCTCTCTCTCTCTCTCTCTCTCTCTCTCTCTCTTGTCCTTGTGCATAGAGTGCCGCGGACGTGCGGTGGACGTGGTTGCTCTTTGATTTACGTTCGATGAAAACAGGAGCCTGGTAAGGACGCTGTTAAGTCGGCCTGAAGGCATCGACAGCGTGTGTCGGACGTGCACGTATTTCCGTTTTGTGGAATACACGGAACACGTGATGTCTTCAGTGATAAGTGCAATCGCTCACAAGGACGGAATGTGTGTGTTCTTCCTCTACCAACTTAAAACGTACGAAACCAACCCAACTTCCACAGTTAGTAGTAAAAAATGTGATACAGTGACACTAGCCCTAAAAAATCTATCACCGGGTGATCATCATCAACAGTCCATTCGTGTCCACTGCAGGACGAAAGCTCCTGCCATGTTTTTTCACCCAGTGAGTGAGTGAGTGAGTGAGTGAGTGAGTGAGTGAGTGAGTGAGTGAGTGAAGAATGTGTAGAGTGAGTGAGTGAGTGAGTGAGTGAGTGAGTGAGTGAGTGAGTGAGTGAGTGAGTGAGTGAGTGAGTGAGTGAGCGCCGCCAGCCTAATTTTAATTCCATTTGTGTTTCAGCTAACCGAAAGCGGACAGGAAGATATGAAACATAAACATACTCAATAGGAATTTGTTGCCCTCAGAAGAAACGATGGGTGGTTTTCAATTGAATTACGCTGCAATAGCAAAAGCAGATGCTACGAAAAGAAACTGAAGTACGAAAATCAATCCACTGCACATCGATCCAGTTTTGTTTATTCTACTCCGGGCACCTCCCTTTCGAAAGCAGACACCTTCCGCGTGCAAGAGATTCAGTTCTCACGAGCGCTTCCTCTTACCGGAACAGTTGTCGCGTGTATGCGGAGAGTGAGAACAACTTTTCACTGCTGCCACGCACCGAACGAGACAATGCCGGCCAAAACGGTCGAGACAATCGAACTCCTGCTCCCAGGCTCTAATGACGCAACCCTCTTCCGGTATACGTAACCGCTATATTTGTGACGGAAGGACAGTGGTTAAAACGAGAACTACGAAGACACTCCATCTTGTTGTTGCTTCTGTTGTTGCTGCTCCTGTTGTCTCTGCTGTTGCTGTTGCTGGTGTAGGGGTTGAAAATGTTTTGTCGTTGTGTTTGCGTTTATTTAATAGCCTCAAGGCTTAGTAGACATTAAGCGAATCCGATCTATGTACAGGAACCTAAGCCTCCCGGATAAAGTCCAACAAAGAACAGTAGGGAGCGCCATTGAGCCACTGGTGGTAATGGGCGTCTTGCCGCAAATTTAGGCATGCTGCCATCAGACGTTTCCTTCGAATGTCCTTTGTTCCAGGGCATGTCCATAATAGGTGGCGAAAGTCTGCCGGAACTGTTTCTACGGTCTACTTCTCGACAAGCTCCCAAAAACATTCGCGTCTACCTATTCATGTCCTTTCACAGGAAAGCGAGGAACGACTTTCAGGAATTCTTTAAGCCCTCAGTTCGGAATGGGTTAGGGTCTTACATGATGATTTGTAGTTGAAAAACTGGTCGCCGACCATTCGTGAATTCTCTTGGAACCAATTTTCAGATACACTACGATCACACAAAAATACCTGCACAAAATTTGTTCAGGAATTTTATGACAATCTTAAACGAATTAAATAAAATATATTTAATCAAGTAATTGTAAACGAAATGTTAATGCTCACATTTTCCAGACGTCGCCACGAATTTCCTCTTTTTAGAAAACAAAGAAGTCACTCCGCAAGTCAGAAAAAAAGGAAAGATGGCGATGATGACTAGCGTTTATCGAAGCCAAAAAAAAAAAGAAACAAAAATAATGAAAGGTGGATGGGAAAATCATTTTGACATGTCAGCCTTCGCGTACGACTCACGGAATGAATTAAGGGTTGACGCGCGTAAGAGCATCTGTCTTCGGTTAACCGCCTGTTCTGCTGTGAACGAGGTTACATTTAGATGCGCTCAAAATAAACTAAAGCAGGCTTCACCGCGAAGCATGTGGGAGCTTTGGTGACTTCTGCGATAGCATGTTGTCTACCAGGGACAGCGTAAGTACATAAGTGGCCTTCTCGGTTGAGTCATAGCCCGCCATAGAACTGACTACTTTTGGGTAAACGGTTACCCAGAACGTGAATAAATTGCATATAACTAACTACTTCATTTATTAATTCATCAGTTAAAGCAAGCGCCGTGCAAGTAGCTTCATAAATGAGAGCCCAGCATTGCGCAAACGTTTCGCCAGACGTGGTTCGCAGAATATAATTACCTATTCAATTAAAACGGACGTATGGAATGGCGTATTTCTGCTTTAGCCAGGGAGATCTCACGTTCGGTTGAAAAAATAAACGGGCGAGCGTCTGCACTGCGGAAGTCGGCTGGCATTGTCACCGCACAAAACACCGCTACTGGCCACGACGTGAAGACCCGTAACTGCACCGCACGCCTTCTCATTCCTACCATATAACCGCCCGAGTACAAAGTAAAAAGCCGAGACAGGCACAAAGACAAAGTCAAATGCCTCAGACACCTCCTTTAGAAAGTCGATGCATGAACAAAAAAAAAAAAGGGTTGTCGTGACTCTTTCAATGAATGGAGTGTGCGGGCGTAGCAAGCCTACACCAAGACAAGTAAGGAATTCAATTTCTTTTTTTCTGGCAAAAGGCTAAGCCAGGGTGTCGAACCGGAACCGAACCGAACCGAAAACCGGAACCGAACCGGTATTTTTTCCGGAACTGAACCCGAACCCGAACCGTTATTTTTTGAGCACGCTGAACCCGAACCGGAACTGAACCGGAAAAAGAAATAACGGTTACCGGTTCATGTCGAAACGGTTCGACCCTCTGTTGTTGATATTGCACAGCCAATGCAATTCAGGCCTTTTTTTTATTTCACGTACCATCAACTTCGTACTTGCTCGCGCACTTTCCCCTCCAGACAATTGAACACTATCACGCTCTATGTAACAACAGGGGAAATGAATGAGCACCAATGTAGCATTGGTCTGTTGCTGCTGGAGGCGCGAGCGTAGTGCAAGCTGACCAAACGAAATGTCATTCTCGGCAGCTTGCAGGGGATATAAAACGACTTTGCCCTTCCCTAGCTGCGACTTCACTGGAGCAATCAGGCTGCAGGAGTGCTCCACTGCGCAACAGCGAAAGCTCACACCCGATGTGTGCAAACTTTTTGCATTTCATAATTTGTTTAAAAGGTCCGACACCTGCAAATTATTACTACTTGACAAGTGTGACCGCAGGAGCTGCTCAGTGGCTAAGCCGTTTGCTAAGCCGTTTGCCCAACTCGCTACATTGCTTCTACTGCTACTCGTTCCGGAGGGGAGTACTGCTGTGGACGAATTAAAGAGCGTCTACCCAAAAAGTCCCATCTCATGCTCCGCGTGTCAAATTTCCCTTTCATTTTGTAACCGCATTATCTGTTATAAGATTCCGCAATGTAGCACACGGAACGATGGTAGGGGTTCAGGCGGTGCGATGACATACTGATTGTAATGCACACTTTCGGTATCGCAAAAGGAATTGCAGTGGTCAGAGCAATAATGCAGTGACTGAGCGTTAACTAAAGCTTTATTTTAACAAAAGTGTGGCTAACAGATTCGATAAGGTGACAGCTAACAAATTATTCAGGGTGACCAAATATTCTAATTCATTGGTAGTATTTATGTGCCTGTTGTAGGATTTTTCTGTTTTGTTACAAATATAAAAAAATGTGCTCCATTGGTATTGAGTGCTGGTATTTGAACACGCCAGTACGCAGGACTAAATTTAAGGCTTCAAGGTTAGCGTGATGGGCGATTGTATAGCGACAATTGCGATTTCAACAAAAAAGGAAAGGACAGAAAATATATCCCACCATCATATCTCTTGGCGTTGGCTTTATGAATAGTTGCTAGGACAACATAAAGTCTGAGCGATAAAGAAGGTGGTAAATCGTCGCCACTTCATGTGTTTTTTTAATATCTCCTAATTGTTTAAAGTTTCCTTTGCAATTGCGCCACTGCCCTTGGGGAGCAGCACCATTTTGAATGTTAGTTTGTGTTTTGATTTGACGGTCGTTTTAAACTAGTAAATGTTTTTTTTCTAATTTCAGTGATAATTCAACTCATCGAACCGGTTCGCGAACCGGTTCAAGCTCCCGAACCGGTTCGCGAACCGGTTCGGTACGTGATTTTGTCGAACCGGAACTGAACCGGAACGAAATTATTTCACCCGAACCCGAACCGTAACCGAACCGGTATTTTTTTCGGTTCGACACCCTGGGCTAAGCGCTACCACAAACACATCACGAGAGAAAGAAGGAAGGAAGGACGGAAGGAAGGAACAAAAAAAAAGTTAGAAGGCAAGGACAGGGCGTGAAAGGACCAAGGGCCCAGGACAAGGCACGGTCCTCTTTGAGCGCGGCGCGGCTTTTGAAGCGCGCTAAGTGCGCAATCTTCTCTTCCGAGGAGAAGGCGCCCGGGCGGCTGGAACAAAGGGTTCCGTGCGCCGAGAGAGCGCCGGAAGTGGGTCGCCGGAAGTGTACGACAAAGGGGTTCGCCTGTGTGCAAGGTATACAGCCGCCCCTGCTGCCACTACGTCTCCATCAACAGCTTGTGGTGGTGGGGGACTTTGGGCCGCCTTTCGCTGTCATACTCCGAAGTCCCCCCCCTGCCTCCCACGCAGATGCGGCACCTCGTAGTCGACCAATGGCGGCTGGTCCTGGGGCGCCGTGATGACGTCTTTGTTCGACACTGCGCTAAGCTCCGTCTTGTACGGCGGCGCTGCGGTGTGCTAGTGAAACAAAGTGAGGGGCGTGCATTGACGAGGGTGGCTACAATCAATGAATGTCGCACGCTGTGCTACTGGCCCTTCGTTTTCAATTTGCCTTCGAGGAGCGCTGCGTTCAGCTGCCGAAGCTGTGCCGGTGTCGCGACCCCGCAAGTCGACACGTCTATTCCGGAATGCTGTCCCGCTGGTTTTGCTTTTGGTATTTCCGGCTTCTGGAAGTGTAGGATAATTGTTATTAATTCAATTAATGGTACAAGTTCTGCCCATATGAATGCTTGTTGAATTTGCCTTCTGTTATTATCCACTGTGACAAATACCCCGTTCTTGATGTCTATCTTTCCCTGGAAAGGATTCGAAGCTGCTAATTTTATACACACTAAAAAGTACTGTTCTTTTTATTTCGTACGACCTTCCTTATCAGGAAAGGTGTTACCGCTCAAAAAGCGGGCTTTTCGAACGATTCACGACAGCACTTTTTTTTAGGAGACATAAACTTGAACTACAGTTTCCCGTACCTTTTTCATAGAAAACGCCAGAGAGCCTTCTCGTTTGTTCTCACTGTAAGCGCTGAAAGTTGTTCGAGAAGTCTCAGAAGCAAAGCTTCACGCAGAAGCACTCTGAATTGTGTATCCTGTGAGATCATCCACTAGCGAATTTCAACATGGGCATAATATAGTCGAAGCTCTGCTTAGCCACACTTTATAGTCGACTGATATATCTCAAATAACGCGTAGAAAATTGTTTGTAGCTACGGAGTGAAGATATCTCGCTCCTACACTTTATCTCAACCCGTACCCGTTACACATATTTCCAAAATAGCTTCTCAAGCGGGACAAAGGTAATAACCTTCCTGTCCTCCTTTAGACGCTATCGGTCAGAGGGCTTCAAGTGCACGCACTCCACTAAGGGCACGCGTACTGATAAAGAGCTTCCACACACTATGCGCTCTTTCGTTGGACAAAACATTTTAGTACGTACGGGAGTTTTTGACACAAAGGCTATAGGAAAACATGTACTATCCATTAAAGTTTCTAAAAAATAAATGCGTGCGTGTGCGCTGCAGGGGACTAGAACAGTACGTCTGGGTTTGCTATAAGGAACGAGCAGTAAGTGGTAAAGTAAGACGCAGGTGTGCAGTGGCCTATCAGTAACCCCGTGAAAATGTTGCTCAGGCGTTCCTACTCGTGCCCTTTAGATGTTCTGACAACGCCTCGATCAAAATGTCAAGCATGCATTCGATTCATCTAGCTATTACTACACATCATGAAATGCCGTCTTCATTTTGTTTTGCCGGTTGCCATAACTCTGCCCGGATAACGTAATGTACAGCCCTTTTGAGCTGTCCAGCCCCTTTGAGCTGTCACTATTCTGATAGCAGCCATCTTGATTTAATTGATGCAGCCGACAGGTATCCCGAAGTCGACAGAACTGGCGCAGTCGACAGGGCTTGAGTCGACTTATTTGGCGCAGTCGACTGGACAGTAATGCGCATGCGCAGTGCTTTCTGGACTCACGTGTTATGGGACTTGCTACTTCATGACCCGCGGACTTAAAAAAAAACACCGTGCACCAAAACAAAAAACGTTTACAAATACATATCAATGCTCACAACGGCTTAGTTTGCTTATTTTAGAGATATGTCACTTCTGTACTGAAATAAAAAAAAAAACCTCCCGCTTTTTTGGCAGCTAGCGCCATCTAGTGTAAATTGAATAAACCAAAATGTGTTTCGTGATTATTTTTTATCTCGTAAAAGAAGTTATGTATTCCTTGAAAAAATAGCAGTGGCTTAGCTCGGCTATGCCAGGATCTACGTAGCGTGAGCGAAGGTTCAGCTGGTTATTCCTAGGCTCCCTGGTTGTCTAGGATTAGCTGATTATCATGCATATGCTTACTGCTGCTAAAACGATTTCCAATTCAATCCAATCAAATCCAATTTAATCCAATCCAATACACTACAATTTAACCCAATCCAATCTAATCCAGTCGCAGCGGCGGCGGCTCCGGCGCGCCAGCTGTGCTCCGTGTGACGTCACTGCTCCTCACGCATGCGCAGCACGGCTCTCCAGAAGCCACGCGAAACTGCTCAACCTCGGTTAGTGTAGCTCACGCTATAAAAGACGCAAACTTAGCCGTTGCGAACAGTTCTATGAATTTCTAAAGCTTTTCTTGTCGGCACTCGATGCTTTTCAAGCCAGTGGATCATAAAGTAGAGAGTTCCATAGGAATGTGATCAGGTGTGTCCCCCTTAAAGAATGATGCGGTCTATATGCAATTCTTAGTATGCAAGCGGCATGCGGAACACCCTTCTGGCTCGCCCGTGGAGCGGACAACGGAAAAAAAGAGCCCGAACGTGGAGTGACGATTGAGGTCAATCACTTTCCAGCCTTCTGTTTCTGAGTTCTCTTTATCGCTTTTCTTTAAAAAAAGCTAACGGCGCAGCGTCCGAGAAGATAGACTCCACAATAGCACGGGGGCTCTGCCGCGGTGCAATGACCACGTGAGCGTCGCAGCCTCTTAACGATGCCCGAAGAACACTCGCCGCCCTGTAGAGTTAGGAATCAGCTGCTCTGGGAGACGCAGTGCAGAAGCTACGCGGCCGGCCACCTGTGGTATTGCTACGCAGAAGCAGCGGTGGGCGTGTCTACTGGCGAATATGTCCGTGTCGTTGACCAACTTTGTGTTCCGAGTAGAAAGCAGATAGAGTGTGCAGGAGAAAGTGATTCAGCTTCTGGGTCATTCGGTCGTGGCGGCCGGCTATAAAGTGAATGACATCCGTGAATGCGGAAAAGAAAAAAAAAATTGAGTTTGCTTTAGGGTGCATGACGACGGTATACATCCACGCCCGTTGACGATGTCACAAATATCCGGGTTCGCGTGCGTGTCCGCGCCAGAAGGGAAGAATGGGGGCACCTTGCAAATTTGCGAATGAAGATCGAAAAGAGAGAAAGAGAGTCAGAAATTTAAGAGCACACGCGTGTTCCTTTCAGTGGAAGGCGAATTTTTAACGAAGGCTCGAGAAAGAAACATTAAAAACATGCGGACATATTCCTCGTTTAAACTTCTCAGACGTTGCACTTGTGTTACGTGCTCGATTTTCATTCTCATTAATACTACTTCGAAGGTAGACGCTTTCTTGCTTTCTCAGGCTTTGATTGATTGATTGATTGATTGATTGATTGATTGATTGATTGATTGATTGATTGATTGATTGATTGATTGATTGATTGATTGATTGATTGATTGATTGATTGTACGGTTTAACGTGCCGACGCTTTACAGATGATGAGGCACGCCGTAGTGGAGGGCTCTGGATTAATTTTGAGCAGCTGGGGACCTTTAATGCGCGCCGAATCTCAGGCTTCCTAAATATCCCACCAACCAAAAGTGTTCCATTTTTTTCGGAGTTGACAAGAGCTTTTCGGAGAGAAGCGCCAAAAAAGGATGGTGATCCTTCAGGGCACGACCACTGCGAGTTTGACGCCGTGGACTTAGCAGTGCTGGTTTCAGAAGGTGTCCCGGCATGCCGGGTCCTCCCGGCAACCATCATCACCTCAATATTCGTCACTGGTTGTGAACCGGCATAGTCATCGTCACTACAAATACAAAAGAACGCGCAGGATGATTTACGGCAGACAGCTTCAGCCTAACGAGTAAGAGACGCTATTTCTAGTATCCCTGTACCCAGCCACCACGTCCTCCCTAGGAAGAATCAAGGCGGCAACGATGTTGCTTACAAACTACACCTCACGTAATACGTCGGTGAATAGTAACGTCTCGTTACAACGAAGCCACCGGTACGGGGAAACTGACTTCGTTATAATCAGGCACCTTCGTTAAAAACGTTCAAAATCTGCAGTTGGTACCGCGAAAAACTATGAAAAGAGCGGGAATTTCAATAAAGCGATTTCGTTATAGCGACGCAGCTATGGCCCATCACAGCACGCACAATCTTGGCAACTTCGATGCCTGAAGAAGGCCTGCGAATAAAACCACTCATTTTCTTTCTCTTTCAGGATGTGATAGCTATATTCAAAGAAGTTTCGCAACGTCATCTTTTCTGTGTTGACAAAGAAGGCAGTCACCGATTGTACGATTATTCCGCCATAGGGATCCATTCTTGTCTTACGAGGTCCTCCTCTTACAAGCGTAAGCGGAACCTGCTCTCGGCCGCATAAGTATAGAAGCCGAAATTTTGGCTTGTACGGTAGAGGCATGCGCTTCATCGCAGCCCCAGGACCGGCAGCGCCCTCACATAAGAGCGAAAGAACCAAGAAACGAAACCTTCGCAGGGGAGGAAGAGACGATCAATTTTCGCCTTCACTGTAATTTGTAGAACGCTCCGCATTATCAAATTGCGCCTCCAGGCGCCGCACTACTCGGGCGAGGACGCTCTGAAAGAGCCAAAAAAGTACAAGCTTTCATCAATCGAAGCGAAGCGTTCGAAAATAACCCATGCCCGACTCCGTGTAAACACAGAGAGAGTTCCGTGCGTTACGTAATCGCTCGATGTGTGATCACGACGGTGAGAGTCTATTGCCCCCAACGGCTACGAAGGCATTGAAGAAGAGCCATCGAGAATGTCGTAAGGCGGTCGATCGCTCGACGTAAAAGGCCGCCTATAAGCGGTCGTAGGCCTTTCGAACTTGAGGGCATCGCGGCGCCGTCGCCGTTTAACGTTTCAAACGGCGATTCGTCTTTAGCCCGTAAACGCTTCAAAGGATCCCGAGGGCACTTAATCTTCCTCGGCTGAGTGCGTCCATCCGAGCGCGACGGGAAACACTTTTGGGAGGCCAAGCCCGAGATAAGCCTCGACTAACTCTAAAGTGAGGTGACGTAATCCCGATGTAATCAATCAAAAGTTGCCTCAGATCAGCCGAGGACGATAACATCTCCTGGCACTTGCCCCGACAACAACGACGCCTGTTTTGAGGAAGGCCGTTGGATCTCGTATATTTCGGCGAACATTGGGGTGCGATACCGTACTTTTGAAGGATGCGGGGTGTTAGGACTCCGGGAGCGGAAGATAAACGTTTAAAGGGACGAACAACCGATTTTCCTCGAGTACATTTTCTTTATCCCAAATGTAAGGGCATCGCTTAAAATACCTTAACCCGGGACGGTCTTGCCGCTAGCGCCCTACAACTTCTTAAATCGGAATTCTAAGCTTTACCAGCCATGCATGTCCCGCCAAAAAGAATGTTGGCAACCATGTGAGTGAGACGCGTGGCAATATACTTTTAACTGCATGTAAGGTTAAAAGAGGTATTTAAAAACTTTTCCCCGGCTAAAATAACAATAATGTGCAACCTTTCTTATTCCTTCATGCGGTTCTTGAATCACGCGTTGAAACCGACGGCGTTGTTTCTTTTGGCTTCTTCGAATAAAGGATTGATTGTTTAGACGCGTAAGGTAGTGTCACGTTCGGACACTACACGGCGCCACCTTTCCGACTTCGGAAATTCTGGCGCAAAATTAAAATTATTTCCGCCTGTTTATTTAGAAATTCATCGCGGTTACTCCAGTATATAAAACGCTGGCTTTCATATGAGCCAGAGGACATGCACTCTACAAAAATCGGTTTTCTGTCCCTTTAAAGATGGTTGATTCCTCTGTCACAGGAATCACCAAAACACGAAAGTGAAATGTGCAGCGAAAACTGAAGCTGAGCATGTTTAGCGGGTCGGCAGCTGTCTCGTGGGTGTGCTTGGCGAGCGACGTCCTGCTGGAGGGCCGTTTCGGCAAAGGTGCACTGGCGTCATTTCCGTGACGGAAATGACGTCAGTGAAATCTTGGGGTATCGCGGCATAAAACACTTTCGTGTTGAAATATAAAAGCCGAAAACGAACATCCCTAAGTATAAGGTACTCTTTAACTAAAGGTTGCTTCCCCGCAAGGAGACCCTGTGTGCAGGGGTGCACCCTTTACAGGCCGCTTGCTTCGTTGTACTGGCGTCACTTCCGTGACGGATATGACGTCAGCGAAATCTCGGTGTATCCGAGAATAAAACACTTTCGTGTTAAAAAAAATGAAGTGTGCAGAAACCGATCAAGCGAACACAGATCCAATCAGGCGTTCAGCAGAGACAAAGTGAGACATTGTATTTGCTCATGCATTAGAGCGTGTACTTCGGCTTCGAAGCACCGACCTGTTTGCACGGACATTAACAATTGGCATTCGGGCGTGAAGACATTGTATGCCTAAGACGCGGGAGAGTAACGAGGCATGGAGAATGCTTTCGCCCACTTTGAGTCCTGTGTGTTCACTGGTAAGGCCCGAAGACGACGGCATCACTCAGCTCCCAAAGGTTTACTGCCGGCAGTAAGCACAGTAGCAGCCCTAAAACACACACGCGCCCATATAATATATATGTGGGCACCATACTCGTCAAATTCTTCGCGCGACATGCCGGACACGGATTCTATTTAATTGATAACATTACCGTAATTCTGGGACATCACGCAGCTCAGAAACAAAATTCCGTACGCAACTTTTGATTACTATACACATTGCACAAAATGTCCTCAAAATTCCTACTCAAACTTCAATGGGAAATGTTGACGCCGTTGCTGGAGTCAAACCCAAGACCTCAGCAGGAGAACGCCTCAGGCCCAACGCCTCACCGTATGGCGACAATACTTAATCCTACAAACACCGTTCTTTGAGCTCCTGTTTGCTCCACGGGTAACAAGTTTGAGAAAGTACCCCATCTCTGTAAAGTGATTATCTCCAAACTTCGCGTTCTGAAAGCACAGAGCGCGCGAAACCGAATAAACTCGGGCCGCTCGAGCAAACAGAGGCTGCATCTGTTTGGGAAGAAAGCGCGCGAAGTACAAACAGAGCGAACGAGAACGACCGCAGGCGACGCGAGAACCACGGCACGTCGTTTCCCCAACCAAGACGCAGCAAAACAGCTCGCAATCAATGGAGCCAACGTCTCGCGAGTTACTCCGACTCCTCGACGAACAAAGAGCCCTCTTGCAATCCGTCCGCGCTGTGCGGAACACACATAAACCAATGGTGCGAGTTCGCATTGCGAAGCGGGAAAGCGAGGTGGGGAGGGGCGCGCAGTTTCGGTAAGAAACAAAGGATGATTGAACGGTCAATCCGTCTTTCCACCGGCGCGATGGATACCTTTCGCTCGGCGAAGCTGACAGCGCAGCCAGCGGAGGCGACGTCTCCTAACCGGGCCGACGGTAACCCTGTTGGCGAGATATGAGAAGCAGCAGCCGCAGCCGCGGGAATCGAACCACAAAGACAGGCTGAAAACGCAGGCGGAGGGGTTCGGTAGCCCTACGAAAGGGGAGGAGCATGTACTCGAATAGCCACGGAGCCCGAAAATACCAGCCATACTTGAACCAGATAGCAGTAGCACTTGGATAAGAAGAGCACACCATCGTCGTCATGCTTGCTCCTATCAAAGCAGGTCGAAGGCCTCCCGCATAGATGTACACACCCACTCCTATCTATAGCTTTTTTAGAGTCCATTCTTTGCGGCCAAATTTTTTTGTTCCATTCCTAGACAAGGACCCTACGATCTAGCTTGACCTGGTGAAGGGGGCACGAGCAACGAGCCGTAGTCAAGAGATCCCGGACTAAGGAATTCCTCCTTCGGGCGGGTGCCCTAACAGCAGCTCCTGTTGTTCAAAAGACTGTACACATTAATTCACGTCATCAATTAAACCATCTATTCGAACATATTTTCACCGTCGACCACTTTGTGAACTTCGGACATGCTTCGGTGATGACTTCAAGACACGGGGTTATCCACAGCAAGAAAAAAAAAAAAAAACGTTGACAAGTGTGTTGAGGTAGGTGGCTGGCACAAGCGTACAAGTAATTGACTATACGCGGAATATGCCAGCAAATAATGACGCCACGAATATGCGGCTTTGCCTCTGGGCATGACTCGAGATCGGATTAGATTTGCGGAGTTCAACCGGCCGAAGCTACCGTGACCTGGGTTATGAGGCGCGCCGTAGCGGAGGGCTCCGGACTAATCTTGACACGCAGGGGTTTTTAACGCCCGCCGACATCTCGACAAACGGGCGTGATCACTTCTCGCCTACATCTGAAAAGCGGCAACTGCGGCCGGAATCGAACCGCCGTCTTTGAGGTCAGCAGCGCACCTTAGCCACAAAGCTACCGCGGGGGGTCGTCTCGGGATTGGGAGGCTTCTAAGCGGAGAAAAGCGGGACCCCAGCACCGTCGGTCCCCGGCGAAGAGTAGAGTCAGAGACAAGGGCCGGGCATTACAGGGGTGGCTTCGCGACCTTGCGATGGGCTAACCCCATCAGGCTGCCGCCGCGCGGTACATCACATTGTTTCTCGCGTGCCTCGTGCACGGCCAAAGTTGCGGGCAGCGCTCTAAAAGCCTGCGCGTAGCACTCGGGAGAAGAACGGAGGCAAAGTGACCGGCCTAGTGACATACAGAGGGGGTCAAGTTGCGGCTGCTGCGCGGCGTCTGCTAGAACAGTATACGTGAAAGAATGGCACATTGGGGAATACCGTAAGCGGTGCGCAGGCGGTGGTCCCAAGCGCAACGTGAAAGGGCGCGAAATTCTGCCAGGAAAAGGTGAGCGAGTGTGCCGAAAAGAACGCGGAAAAGAAATAGTGCGTAAAACGGCAGACGTGCGAGATTAAAAAAAAAAAGATAGGTTCGTTGACGTTTCGGCCAGCGACTAAAGAAAAACCCCGGTCGGTCCACTACCGAAACGTGAGAAATTTTGCTGCTTTTTCCCTTCGTCTATTGAATTGTATAGTTAACGTAGTAGCCAAAAACACATATATATATATATATATATATATATATATATATATATATATATATATATATATATATATATATATATTCATAAGGTAAGTAGTACCTTATTTTTTCGCGCTCTGTGTGAGTTTTTATGTTTCCAGACTATATATATATATATATATATATATATATATATATATATATATATATATATATATATATATATATATATATAGACCGTTCCTGCCAGGCGCAAACACACCACCTATGAAACGGTCTTTTTGTCGGCTCATAGATCCCGAATATAAAAGAACACGGGCGATTTCCAGGCTCCATCCAATACGCCTGAGCGTGCAGAAAGCTATGGCCTAACCGACCGGCGAAAGGAAGGATACAAAAAAAGTACTTCAAAATAGGCGCGGACTGACGCTAACAGCCGTTCACGCACCTGCGCCCAGTCGACATTGAACAGCTTTTGTTTTTTTTTCTCGGTACGCTATTCCGACGTTGGATCACTCGGATTTCCCCGGTAGACGAAATGCGACAGCAAAGCCGAACACCTGCGAATTGTACACGCTCACGACTGCGTTTTTAATGGCTATTTTTGCCCAGGAGGAACCGCTCACGACTCAGGCACATGTGTTTGCAACCCGCAGACTGGGAATTAAGCTTGGACAGGAGCTTGCACGTGAACCTTCTGCTTTTTTTTTCGTTTTTTTTTTTTTGCGTGTCATGTGTACAAATTTATGCGTGTGGTGTCCCATGCGATACAGTTCAACTTACCCTTGCATACTGGGTACGGTAACAACTGTTCCGATCCCCATCACTGACGTCTATTGCAGCTCCAGGTTAAAAAAAAAAAACGAGAAAATTTTTTTCTTCTTTATTTCCGACCACCGCTGAAACACCATCAAACAAAGTCGACGGTAGCCGAACATTATGTAGCTCACCAATTTCGTTAAGCGGCGGTAATAAAATAATTTCCACCAGAATACAAAATGTTGTTCATTAAAAGGGGTCATGAAAACAATATGCAACTTTAATTTGCGAGGATTTTCCTTTGGTAATTCGCTCGACTTCACTCGACTCCATCCCTGAAAGAGGTTTTGTCTCATGACTGGAACTGCGCACACAAAACGGGACCAGAAAAGAGAACACACAACACGCTTCGTTGTGTTTTTGTTCTCTTCCCTGGTCCCGTTTTTTGGGTGCAGTTCAAGTCACGAATCATGTTCAACTAGCCCGGCTTTCATGCTGATCAAGGCAGCTCTCATGTTCAACTGATATATGGGCAGCCAGTGCCCAGTGCTTCCCAGTACCCAGTGTGTCCTAGTGTCCGTCCTAATGAACCAAATGTTCTTCTGACTTCATATTTGTGATCTCGGAAGTTCTTTTAAATCATGAAAATGTTTTCACGCACTTAAGCAAAAAAAAAAAACAGTTTTGGGCATCAAAGCGAATTGTTTCAAGTTTGCATTAAAATTGCCGCTATTGTTATAGGGCTAAATCAGTCTTGCGAATGAACAAAATCGTATTTTGTTTACACATCTGCTCTAAACCAACTTCAAATGACGAAAATCTCTTCGCTAAATCCACTACAACCAGTATGTCCATATACTAAACGGCTTGAGGGGATTGTTTAAAAGAATACAACTACCCTGTTTATTGAATAGATGTACGGCTAACTTCAACACTTCATACAGCGTATAAACACTGTTTGCTTGTTTGCACATGATTAATAGTTGTGACCCCATTCGTACGTGCCAAAGAGCTGTTGGGATGACAAAGCGTTTTGTTTTTGCTGAAGGCCAGCAAAAGGCGATATGCGCTTATGAATAAAATACATGGGCGCCAGCCTGTTGACACAAGCCTCCAAGTGACTCTGTTGACAATGTTTCCGGCTTGGAAACAACACCGCAGATGGCAGCAAAAAGCTGTGACCTTTCGATGCGGGTGCGGATTAGAAACAGGTGTTGTTTGCATAAGCAGCTGAACAAAAACGAAACAGATCGCGCAATTGTCTATAAAAACTTAGAAAGCATGTCTAAATTTGTTTTCTTGGCGGTCAAGCACTCTGACATTGGCCGAGTTCAATGAACTCGTCAAAATCATGCCATCTTCGTTCGCAAAAGATGTTTACTTCATTTTGGACGCTTAAGTCGAACAAAGCTTTAATAAAGCGTTCTCTGAAATCTCGAAGCCTACAGTGTTTAATTTATATCAGCCATATTTATAAACACTTAACCCAGTGTGTAGGCCCGCACCTGAAGCGAGATTTGGCACAGCTATGCCCTTTGATGTTAATCCTGGTGTTGTTCTTGCGCGCAATAATTTGTTCCACTCCACACATGATTCTAGTTGAACACAATAAAAATCGCATACACAATAAACACACCATTTTTGTTTGTTGGATAATTCTGGCGCGACACGGTACCTTTACAAGCTCTTAAATTCTGTTTTAGGGGTTTCTTTTTTTTTTAGGGGCGAGGCCCCTTAGTGGCTGGGGCTGTTGGCATCTCCTGTCGTCGTTGTAAGGGTCGTCTCATGTTGTCACGGTACTAAAACACCAGGAAACTCGTTTAATCCTCGTGCTTGAACGTAACGAGTGCTAGAAAAAGCTAAACAGCTTCGCGCTTCAAAGGCAAGAGACTTTTACAGCAAAGCTGTATACCTCTGCCTCCCAACGGTTTCATCTCAATTGGAAAAACCACCAAGGCGCCAAGGATACACTTTTACACTGCATGCTTCGCCCCTCCCCAGCTTTCCCGTTAGTGGAGATGGCCGAGGATTGTTTTATTTCAGCGTTAAAACCACCACTACAACTTCAGTGCAACTGAAAAAAGAGCGCTTACCTCCAGCGCGGTAGAGCTTGTTCCCAATCGTTGCACGCCATGTCTGCACTAAGCTTTCATCTGCGCGTCAACCTTTACGCCGATACTGAGAAACAACGAACTGGTTTCGCCGATTAGAGACACAAGCTTTCTTTTAATGAACACACGATACCCTCTGTCCCATACGTGCGCACTGGAAAAATGTGCTTGGCTGCTGGAGGATAGGCTACGTCATCTAGTAAACGCGTAAGCAAAACGACATAACAGTAATAACGAACCGTACAAAAGATAAAATCATAACACAACACAAAATAGTGACGGTTAAACTAAGACGGGTCGCTAGCGAGTTAGTTCATGACTTCAAAACGGTGCAGAGCTAACAGACGATCACGAATGGTGGCTGTGTTGTTGTTCCTCGGTCTGTGTACAAGCCGAGAAAAAACTAGGTTGAGTGGTGACAGACAAGGACAACGTGAAGCGTAAAACGGCAACCATATTTGTCACTGTTATGCTGGTTTCTCGTCTTTATCCGTTACCAGTTACCACCTTCCCTCCTTTGTTTACGTGACGTCATCCAGAAGAAATCTCGGGGGTATTCTCGTATTTTGTCCGTTTTCTGTCCGTTTAAAAAGTGTCCGTTTTGAGCAAGCTCTGATTGTCTAAAATCGAACACCCGGATGTGACGCCATGCAGGCACGGCGGAGCTTTGAGCCGCGGCTTCTCGGAGCAGACGATTTTTCGTCGCCTTGTTGGTTCGCTGGCGGGACAATTAATACATAAAAGATAGTTTAAAATGGGTTTAGTCGCTTAAAATGGGTGTACAAGAACAGTTGCGCAAAAGTCAACCCAAAGCCCGCCTACAACTGGAAGTACGTGTCAATAAAACGGACTCAAAACGGACCTTTTCAAAAGGTACGTTTCAAAACGGACAAACACGAGAATACCGCCCGTGCGTTCAAGCCCGCCGTTCTGGCGGAAATTCACAGCACACGTGGCGGTCCGGCGGTATCTACGCAGAACGAACGACAGCGTTACAATGCTTCTTGAAAGAAGTCCGGCCCGGCCGTTATTTCCTTGCTGACCGGTCAAGAGCGCGTCCACTTTGTGACGCATCGACTGCAGCATGCGGACACTACAATCTTCTCAAGAGGTCTTATCTTGGTATTTGACCCCGTTGCCCACGGCGGACACATTCCCGCCGTCGCGACCGTATCGACAACTCTTATCGCCGTCTGCTGGGTGACGTTATCAGTCAGTGCATTGCGCTCATTGTGATGCGGTTGACGAACTACATGTCTCAGTGCTTGGCATATTGCCCCAAAATATTGACGGAAAACTTATACAACATTGTGATCTGCAAACGTGAAGCGCACCGGTTAGTGCTATATCAACATTTAGGCTTAACTCTGGCCTCACTTATCTGCTGTGGATGACCAGCCAACTTTAGCTAGCGATTCGAAGCACGACCATCTCGTTTTCCGTTTCGGTTCAAATCTGGCCAAACTAGACAGGAATGCTTTAACGAAATTTTACCAGTATAGTACGTGTCACACTATACGGCATAGGCCGGGAACGCGTATTCTTTTGTTGACCAAACCAACAAGCGGGCCAATCAGAGCCGACTTGGGTACACGGCGTGACGGCATGTGGTTTACTTGATCTATGATGCGTAGGAGATCGAACATATGATGTCACTTGATTGTGTGCACCCACAAACCCTTCATTCCTCCTCTCTCTGTTGAAGGGTGAGAAAGAATGTCAGAACTATTCTCAAAATTATATATAAAAATTTAAGTTGCACCGCCCATGTTTCCTGGTTCTGGGATCGCCACTGTTCAACCTTGGCGTTGTTACTTGCCCAGTTGGCTACTTTTAAGTTTACAACAAATTAATGCCATTTAGCTGAAAATTTAGGCCAGATTGTAAGTGCTCGAATTCAGGAAGTTGTCAATCATTTACACAACAACTATCACGCGAGCGGGACAGTTCAGAAACGTGTACATTACGATGAACCTATTTTTCAATTGCTCACTTACTTCTTGCAGGGTCGCCAACGGCGAAAGTTTCCGATATTCTCGGAATCGTCAGAAATCGATCCGTCCATCCGTGCTCTGCGGCGAAGCGAGCTGCAAATGCAAATTATGCTCTGAGCATCAAACGTTACTTCTTAGCGCTAAGTCCTTATTTTTACTTGGCGTGGTTAACTTTTTGCCACCGCCAGTCTTTTTCGCCTCCAAGAGACATTTGCACCTATCTTTATATCTGAGATAAACAAATGGGGAAAAAATGGGTAAAATTCAAAACAACTGGGTTACTTTTAAAACAAGATTCGTAAACATAAATTCGGAAAGCTTCGGCATGCAATAAAAGCACACAGTTTTACCATGCAAAATTAAAAAAAAAAAGACAACCAAGGCATGTCATACCATATAACCAGCGAACAAAAAATTTTAAGTATTCATTACTGAGATCACAAATAATACTAACTTCGAAATAAGGCATCCACAATTTACCCGAAAACTTACTTTTTTTTTCCACCAATGCCACAGTTTAGCTTTTTTGTTTCAGTTATGGGATTCGTTCTAACGAATACGGTGTTGCCTTTTTTTGAAATCTGACGGCATACGATGCTTCTCGGTTTTTCGGCATGCCTAACCCTCTTATTTTGCTATTCGTTATAGTACATTAAACATAACGATTCCAGCAGCTATCATTCATTTTCTGAAAAGAAAATCAGCTCCGGAAAGAAAGAGTTTCCTTCTTTCCTTATCTTCCCCTAGTTTTTCATGTATATATTTTCTTGCGAATTAAATCGCTCAGTTGTTCGTCACCGCTTGTGTCGTCTATTACTTGCTCAGTCCCGTCTTCCGCGCTGTTTTCAAACGATATGATGTACCAACAAGCCCTTCAGTTCACCCTTTTGCTGTTTTTTATGTTCGATATAAACTTTTATTTGTATATTCGATATAAGCTTATATTCGTTTATAAATCAACGAATAAAACGCGCAATTCATAAATATCTCATTTTAAGAAGCTGCCTTCAAGAAGCTGCCTTGACAGCCCTGACTCACGTGTGCCTGTTTTCAAAAAGCGCGTATACGTCACTCACCAACAAGCCGCAAATACTCTTCCACATATCGGCGTGATAAGAAAGGCGGACGGTCTATCGATACCGTAATCGTACTTCGACATGCGGATGCCTTTCCGCAACCCAGTGACTCATAATCTCAGGCATGTCTGAAATCGCTTGAAACACCCCTTCCTCCGTGCTCTCTCGACAACTATCCGGTAACAGCACACACCTCACGCACGCACCACCGCACAGGTTATATATGCCCGTCAAGCTACACGGCCTTTCGACCGCCTCCACGCGTATACGTGCAACTTGGCCAATCACATTGACGCACTTGTCAGCAGTTGATGACGCTAGCATCTCTCTTCCAGTCACTGTAACGCATTTCTGAAGTTCCACCCGGAACGAATCCTTTTTTTACATTTTTCCGCACAGAAAAAAAAGCAATACGTGTACATCCGCGAGCGCTGACTTTGCACGTATACACTATGTAGCAACAGCGCTACTTCAGGAAGTTCCGACAACCCCTGAAATTGCTCTCTGGGGTGTAGAGGTACAAGAATGTGCCGCATCTGCGTCGTATCGGGTTGCACTTCTGAATTGCAATCATAAAATAACAATGGAAAAACGTTGACAGCGTGGAAATGCAGCGTTTCCGAATCCGTTCGTTTCACGGCGATTTTCAAGCGGAAATGAAATGACACTGCATCTCCGGCGAGACTATTTCCTTGCACGCCATAAAAAAAATGCTCGATAGATAGCGTTACGTACACCCAACTGTCTGTTTTTGATTAAGTATAATCTGTCAGAGTAAATTCGCCCATAAAAATAGGAGCCACTTACTTTATCAACTCACTGCATGGTGCGGCAATTGTTCTTTCGCGCGTATTTAGCTCGCTTTTCGGTGAAAGACATTTATTTTAAGTAAAAGTTCTTCCTTTGGCAGAAAACGACGACGCCAACAAAGGTTTTAATTCATTTCAACCACTCCTTAACCCCTCAAAAATCAACTCTGGTGCAAGACGAATAAAACATGGCAATGGTTGGCATCCTGCGCTCACCATTATTAATCTTGCAATGATTGTTATTAATCTATCATTATTAATGTATTGCTGATCTATCATTATCGTCATTATCAATCTAGCAACCTGGTGCGCACGGAAAACTCGTTAGAAATTTGCAACATTTCCTTGTTTTACATTCGCGACGTAACTCGTTTCTGTGTCTAACCCCTCCCTGCTCTTCCCCTCAGTTTTCAACCAGTGAGTATTAGTATTGTGTTTTCGTTTCGTAGTAAACACCAAGGGAGTAGTTAATTTTGAATTGGAGCAAATTTCGTCTTATGAGAGTTGTCATTTTGGAAATTACCAACGCTGGAAAGACAAAATCGCATAATGTTAACAAACTATACCGCAACAAACAACAACGAAGCATGATTCTCTTTCAAGCAGTTTTGCAAACTCTCAAAAATCCAACTATAAGGCTTGTAAGTAGACCTGCATACCCAACTGTATCAGATATTTATATATAACAATGTACGAACTTATCGGAAGTTGCGGCAGATGAACAACCCGCACTCACGGAAGTTGGGTATTGCGGTTGCCGCTGAAGTTTCCCGCCAGAAATCTTAATTCGTTGTTTGTATATTGCCGCGTACGGTTCCCATTTAGTTGTCCAAGTCTCTAATGCTGTATTCTTGACGCTCGAGAGAGGAGTTTGGCGACAGTCGTGTCACGTGTCCAGTGCCCGGCTGTTTTTGGTATTTGGATCGCATCTGCATTGCGGCGCCTTGATTCGGTTTGATTCCGAAACCATACTCTTAAACGTCGTTTTCAAACCGCAAATTACATTAAAAGATTCGACGTGATCGTTAATATTTATAACCGCATCGACACTTCAATCGACTGCGACGTAACGACTCGAGGTGCTATCATTCATTTTAAAAAAAGAAAATCAGCTCCAGGAAGAAATAGTGTGTTTCGGGAATTAAGCAAAGTTTGCGACAGAATTGGTTGTTTTTATACGGAAACAACTGTACCAGGTAAAATACTTGAAATAACGCCAATAATTAACTATTCTTTATGGTCGATATAAATTGTTTTTTTTTTTTGGTATGTTCGGTAGAAGCTCATCGCTTCTATCGAATTTCGTTTCGATATTCGAAACTTTCGAATATTCGTCTTGCCTGGTAGTCGGCGTAAAGCGACGAATATGCTTCTTTTGTCGATGCCGTCATTGCTGACTCACTCACGACGGTATTTGCATTGCAGACTCTCTCCAGTGTCGTATTCTTTTCTTTATGTTCGGCCACAAAACGCATCAAGTCGATTCGCGGCAGTAAATTCGTGCCTTACAGCGGAACTTATCGATCACGAAGAGGGCATCGATTTCGGCGTTGGAGTGGGGGAGATTCTTTGCCGTGGGTTCGCCGGTGCTCTCAGCCGCCGCACGCGAGCACCTGCGCCCTGTCTCGGCCTTATCGTGTGCAGAGGCACGGAGGGAGCGAGTGAAAAAAAAAACGCAAAGCTTGTCGAAACGAACATTGCAAGTGCAGCGGGCGAAACTGCAAGCGTAACACGACTCCTCGAGAATCTACACCGGCTGTAGTACCCTCCCCTCTTCCACCCTCAAAGTCCCTCTTGAGTTGAAGCTCGCTGCGAGGTGGGGATGCAAATATTGGACGTCGTGACTTCGTGCACGAACTCTTCCGTCCGTGCCGTCTATCGGGGAGAACACTAAGCGCGCGGCATGATTTCACTGGAGGCGACGCGCGCAGAATGAAATAACAGCTGCAGGCATTGTGCACGCAATTGCGATGTGGCTGTGCGTTGTCTGTGGGAGGAACGGGTGGCGTATTTTGTCGAATGCATGTTGAGTATCAGTAATTGTCGACCGTTTAGTCCACCAACAATTATATATACATACATATGTACAGTCTTCGTCAAAATTTTCTAGTCCATACCGGAACCGCGCCGGCCGCAAAAAATCCAAGAACAAGTTGGTGCTGCGAGCGAAGCTGAAACTTCATACTGGAAAGCTAGAGAAAACACCTTTCTTCTTTCGTATTGTCATTAAATATTGTTGTCACATTTAAACGTAAAGCTGATTATTCGAATTCTTTGTGGTCGAGAAGGCTTATGATTTGCCTCGAAAATTTTGACGAAGGGTGGACATCCACACATACACACACATATTTATGTACGTGTGTACAGGTGTCGTCATAAGTAATGGGACAAAGATTTGTGAATATCACAAGATATTAGTTTTACTGGCTTTATGACACCTCTTACCGGTTTACAGGAAGCTTTTTCTATACGGGAGGACTCCTTTAAAAGCACACCAATGCAGGCAGGCAGTTTACGGAAGAAGAAATTCCTGTAAATATACGAGACAGTCTTCCCATTACTTTTGACGGCGTCTGCACATGTATGTATGTATGCGTGCATGCATGTGTGTATGTATATGTAAGTATGTATGTATCTATGTATCTACGTACGTACGTATGTATGTGTATGTATGTACGTACGCATGTATGCACGTATGTATGCGTGCATGCATGTATGTATATGTAAGTATGTATCTACGTACGTACGTATGTATGTGTATGTATGTACGTACGCATGTATGCACGTATGTATGTATGTGTATGCATGTATGTATGTGTTTGTATGTACCTAGTATGTATGTATGTATGTGCCTGTAACGTGTACGTGAAAATCAGAAGACTGTATCGTGGCTGAGCTGGGGATGCATTGCTAAAATAATTACCGCTTACTGTTGCTAGTCGTAATTGATCGCTAGTGTACCTATATATAGGCTTCCACTTGTACAACCGGCCTACATCTAAATCAGTCGTCTTGCGTTCCGGTACACAGGACAATCGTCATTCTTCTGTCCACCATGACCCCGCCGGTCCTATCGCTATGTCGATAACTCCAGTTTATAGTTGTTGACCTCAAAGCTGACAAAGTTTTTCTAGGTATAACACATTCCATACTGCTAAACTGAAGCCTAAATGCGAGCAAAAATTATCAACTGCTCGCGGCGACACAATTAGAAAAAGAATTAAGAGCTCGATACAATTGTTTACACGCCTCGCTGTTTTTCTGGCATGCTTAGACAAAACGCGGCATAATAGCGCTTAGCTATCTTCTTCTGTATCAGGGAAGCTTCGGAACAATTCCGAGATCTACAATTAAGTCGTGAGGCGCGCAAACTTTATTGTCAACATTTCTAGCGGCGACGATAACGAGCAGGTTTGATCATAGCCGAACTGTCAACACCTTCAATTCCTGCGTCCTGGAAGCGACCATTTTATCGCTGAACTTTACCAGCGGGGCGATAACTGGCGCAGTCGACAGAACGCACGCCACGTTCGAACTGCGCATGCGCAACGAACTTCCAACAATGCGCAGGTGCACCGATACTTGCCATGGTGTAACTGATAAAAAAAAAAAAGCTAGGAAATCCGTGAGCATCACCGAGAATTTCGCCGCCTGAGTAGCCGATTTATGTCCCAGGAACGAAAATATAATTCACGTCGTCTTCGCACCCACCGCACACGCTCAACGAACGAATTTCTACTGTCTTCTTAAAAAAAAAGAAAAAAAAAAAACTCCACCGCAAGCTGTCAACGTGGAAATATCCGTACGACAGGATTCTGTCAATACGATCCCAAAAGCGTTGCTATATATGTCACGAAAACATGCCCCTCCGAACTTTTCCACCTTAGTTCTACGAACGAAAAAAAAATGACATAATTTTCAGTGTCATTACCGTGACGAGGGACCCTTGACGTGTTCTAACGGTTTTCCTGTCGCCTGTGCACGTCCCGCGCTTTTACTGTTTCTTTTTTTAATTTATTGGACGTACAGGCAGCTCAACGGCGACAGATTGCTTTGGACGGACAATGATTGTGCCGGTGAGTGTCATGGACAGAAAAGGAACATGTGCTGAGGAGTCCGTGACCATCTGCTTTTAACTGGCGCGCGTTCAACCTCTGGAAACACAATTGCGATAACGTCACCGACAATTATTCAGTTTCCTCACCTCTGCTTGTATTATGAGGGCCAAAAATACTCCGAGGTCAAACAGCGCATGTCTGGTCGTTATTCTTTCCTTTTCAAGGGCCTCCTGTCACCCCTGTTTTTGAGCCGTGTTTGTTACAGGCACTAAATTAAAGACGAATCAGCATAGCCCAAAGCTAATCGCAATAATCATACAGTTTGTTGAATTCAGTCGCCAAAGTCTTGTATCGAACAAAAAAAAAAAGCGCGCCCGTTTGCAGAAATGTGAAAACTTGAAGGGCTCGAGTGTCGACCCGCTGTAAAACGTCGCAAGGTGAGCATTGATTACCTTTGTGGGTTAGTTCATGACAGCCGTCGAAACTACCGCGAAACTATGAACACTTCCGCGCCTTTCCAACCACAAGGACTACAATCCAAACAGAAGAAGTTATTCAAATAACACTTCCTGGTCAACTACTAACATTGCTTGGCTGCTATTGGACACGAAGGTCGCAATGAAAGGTAGTACAAGAAATGGAGCGGCGACGGAACCAGAAGCGGAAACGGGGGGGAACATTTCTTTCCCTCCACACACAAAATGTTCCACCAAGCCAGCACGTTATGTTTATCCTTATTTCTTTTTGGCCATTCTTCACCCCTGGATAGAAGAGGCAGCCATAAAAACCTGCCATAAAATAAATTATACCTTCGATGTCGTACTTGGGGCCACCAAACCTGGGAAATCCCCAAGTAGCGAAGTTAGCAGCGGCTTTCAGCGACGCTGCCAACGACGCAGCGCGAGCAATGACTCTGTACGGAGAAAACCGCGCACCCGCACAGCTGCTGCTACAGCGTCGGTAGGTTTTCATGGCGCACGCGTGACCGGCGGGAAACGCAACAACCACAAAATCCCGAAGACGAAGAGAATAAAGCGGCCGGCGCCGCACCTTACTCACCCGTCAAGCGTTCGATCAAAATCCTAGCGTGGGCCGAAATCCCGGGAACGTTGTTGAGCCGGTGGACAACACGTTTCGTCGATTCCGCCGTGTCGACGAACACGGCGGACGATACGTCATTTTCGTGTCGTCTGCTGTTCTCTCAAAGTCGTCTGCTACTCGTGTAAAAATCCACTGGATTCTCCGCGGACAAGAAGTCGACAACGAGGCCGGGACACCACCAACACCACGTTGCGCACGCACGCACACAACACGAGAAATACAGAAAGCACTAGGAGGACCTGTCGCCAGGAGAAACAAACCCTCGGGCCGCGACAGACAAAACGCGGCGAAGAACGCAACCGACCACGAGAACGCGCACGCGCTCTTCTGCTGCAGCGATCGCCGCCGCTGCGGAAGCAGACGAAACGAAACGAACCGCGCCGTTGCTGTGACGTCACGAAACACATGCGCCGCGACCGACGCGCCGTTCGGCGACGGGAACGCGCACCACGATGGGACGCAATCGATTTGCCGGCGCGCACATCGGCGGCGGCTTGGTGAAAGCGCTGCCGTACTTCGAAGCGCTAGCTCCGACTAGCGCACGCACCCAGAGGTAAGCTGGGGTGTAAGCGAAATGAACGCGAATGAAAGCTGGGGTGGATGAAAACGAATCCCAGCTTTGCCGGTTCCTCTTCGTGATTGCGATCGTAGGCGTTTCTTGTTTGGCGATTGCATCTTATTTCTTGCTGTCGGTGTTGCGCGGCGCGGCCTAGTACGTGATGCAAAAGAACGCGGGGGGCGATTTGGGCGTCATTAAGCCGAAGTTTCTGTTTCGTCTTGGACGTACTGCAGGCCGCCCCACGAGTGCGTCGACGGCACTAATGTATGCATGGCTCGTTCCTCTTGCTTTAGTGCAAAGGAATATTTATGGAAAGAAATGTCTTTTTTTTTTTTTTTTCTGTGGTGAGCCTATTATGGTAATATTTCATCTTCGTGCCGGAGCACCCGTTGGCCCCGTCTGGAGTTGTCCGGCACGTTCTTCTGGTGTACAGTTTTGGAAACTAAGTTGATATTTTCGGTAGGCCCTTTGAGCGCTGCGAGTCATGTATGGATAGATGTATAGGATGAGATGGAAATCAGACATACGTGGAAAAAAACTTTAAAGTTTACTTACGTATAGTTCAGGGGATTTGCCTTCATCAGAGTAGGATGCCACCTTTGTAGTGACGCAGGCCAGTCTCAGCTGACCGATAAGTAAGCGAACTTCGTTGTTTAACTGTGGCCAACTTTGCACTCATCCTATCTTTAATAGCGCTTTGCGTCTTTACTTTGACTCTAGACTCATATAAAAGCAACGGAAACATCTACAGGAACACTTTATTGCATTTATATAACAACCTTATGGTTCAGCTTCTCCAACAAATGGTCTCCTCGATTCGGCTACACTTTCTGCACTAGTTCACAAAAGTGCCGTGCAAGTGCAGCGCCAGTTCTTTCGCAAGCTACACCTTGCACGAGACGAGAACTCGCACAGGGGCTAGTGCAGAAGTGTAGAAGAACTGGTGCAGCACGGCGTCAAATCGAGGGCCGAAGTGCAGGTGACGCAAGCTGCACTGGTAAATCGAGTGCGCGAGTGCTGCACCGCCTGAACTGGTGCAGAAAGTGTAGCCAAATCGAGGAGACCAAAAGAGTAACATCGTCAATCGTTCCGTCCTTTGTTTGTGCGTACTTAGCGCCTTTTAGATAAAAAAAATTAAACAAAAAAACAGGTTGTTCTCCCAAAGTTGTTCTCGCTAGTTATGCTCAATGAGCGGTCGGCTATGAATATACATTCTGGCGTGAGATAGGGCTCGAACCGCCATGCCCCGGGCCCATTTATTACATAGTCTCGACTTCCCATGCCTATAACAACCAAAAGAAATGGCTGACGACTGCATATTGTTTGGTTATCATGCGTGATTGTCCGACTAACCTGCCATAGCGAAATTCCGAATCAGTGAAAGGACATCTTGGGGTGGTTTTGATTCGAGAGCCAAACCTCGTCATTTTGTATAGTGTAATAGTTTAGAAACTATTTGTAATTGTAGTTGGGCAATAATTTTGCGCGTGTGAAATTACGTTGTCGACCCGCAACACAACCTACAAGACACAGGACGATAGCAAGAGGACACACGAAGCGCTTACTTGCAACTATATATAGATTTCATTTTCTCGTATTTACGTATTTAGTTCTTATTTTGCATCCCACAAGGAGCATGGGGAGACCAAGATGTCCCTGCATATATGCACCACTATTTCGTTCATAGGACAAAGACCGAGGCGGTAGTACAGACAGAAAGAGTAGAATATGTAACAGCACAATTTCTTTTAATAACACTTATGGGGATAAAATCGTGTGTTGAAATTGTCTTGTGAACTGCAATTCTTCTTCTTATTCTTGTTGTTGTTGTTGTTGTTGTTTCATTCTTGTTGTTATTATTATTGTTGTTGTTGTTGTTCTTCTTCTTCTTCTTCTTCTTCTTCTTCTTCTTCTTCTTCTTCTTCTTCTTCCTCCTCCTCCTCCTCCTCCTCCTCCTCCTCCTCCTCCTTCTTCTTCTTCTTCTTCTTCTTCTTCTTCTTCTTCTTCTTCTTCTTCTTCTTCTTCTTTTTCTTCTTCTTCTTCTTCTTCTTCTTAAAATTATCGTGGAGATATATGACGCTGTCATTACCACTGTCGGCTGAGTTCGCGCTGAACACTTCCAGGGCTTGTCCTCATGTCATGCGAGGACACCGCCACAAATATCACTGCGAGCTCCCAAATAACATATATTACTTCAGCATGACCCTTCCCAAATGTTCAGCTAAGGAAGTCCAACCAACGGTGTGGCATTGAGCCTTGTTTTGTACTTTCCTAACAGCGATAGGAGGGCATCAACCTTCAGTATAGTTATCAACGACTATGCGTTGCTCGCCGACGTTTGCTGCAATTCCGCAGAAACGTCTAGACGTCTAGTTTTTGAACCTTGCAGACAGCAGAAATCGCAAAAACTGCAGCACATTCCTGACAACATGACGCTGAACACGCTGCTTACTGTTGAAGCCACAAACGAGAGGAGATAAAGGCTTAGTTGTTATTCAGCTTGTTATCACGGATTGTGCTGATTTGCGAAGCTAGGATTTTTGCGCATGAGTGGGATTGAAGCCAGCAGTCAAACGCAGGCTTATAATAGAGATTTCACACTTGGTTGCAAGGGTGAAGGCTTAGCTTAAGACTTGGTTGCAAGGGTTAAGGCTTGGTTGCAAGGGTTAAAGCAAAGGTTAAGCGCTCGTGTTTGTCACATTCTTCTTGTTGTGCCTTGTCTGAGTTTGCGCTGTTCCCCCTTTTGTATTCACACTTGGTACTGAGGCTGGAAGCATTAGTATTTACCATAGATTACGGTCTACCTTATGCAGACACAACAAAGGTACAACGCCTGAAACGCAGGTTCTAAGTAATTAAGGAGCGCAACGAATGCGAAGGTACAGCCGTGCTGGCAATCTAGTTAGTACGAATTGCAGCTTATAATAGCACCATCAAATCAGTTTTTTTTTCTGCACAGTGATCACCGCTAGAGTATACGGCAACTTATTATATTAAGTTATTATAAACAACATATAGTATCCTTATCGTATGAAATTACAAGTGGTATATCATCAAACGTCGTTAGCGAACACTTCACCACCATCATCAACAGTTGATGCTTTAAGAAGCACCTCCCAACCCTATGCCGTCGTCTGACCACCAGAGGTGTGTGCAGCCTCTAAAATATGCAGGTCAAGCCGATTTGACAATGAAATCAACTTCCTCCTCGGCAGCCTTTTAGTACCATTGAATGTGGGGAATTATCTGATTTCTTTGCTTTCTTTGATCAAGGAGGAGTAAACATTTAATTGAGCAGTCAATGTTGTTGGGTTGACCGCCAGGTGGTAAACCTCCTTAGTTCAGGAAGTCCTGGGTCTTAGCGGCCTGCCTCATCCAGTGTACCAGATGTTGTTGATGATCCGGGTTGGAGCTTGTCAACCGACCCTCCCACTGCTTAAATGGGTGATTTGGATTTGGGGCAAGGAATGGTGTGTGACGGCACTCCCATACCATGTGGAAGAGAGTGCATGGCTCTGTGCAGAATTCACAAGTGTATGTGTACAATGTCGGATGTACTGAGCGTAGTAATGTACCATGTGGAAATGTGTTAGTTTGTAGCTGTCTGTAGATGGCCGTGTCTTCGCGAGACATGTTGAGATGGGGATGCGGAAAGGTTCTTCGTCCCAGATGGAAGTGGGCCAGGATGTCACTGTACCTTTTGGGGATTATTTCTCCTGTTGGGCTTATGGAAGGACTGGCTGACATCCCAGAAGAAAGCGCCCGGTGTGTACGAGCTCGGGCTTCGGCGTGAGCCGCCTCATTCCCTTCCAGTGATGAATGAGCCGGTGTCCATATGATAAACATTTCGTGTAAATCAGGGTGGGCCGATAGAATTTTTGCTGCTGTTGATGAAATGCGTCCAATTTGGAAGTTTCGACACGCTGTCTGGGAGTCTGATATGATGGTTGCATGTTCTTTGCCAGTGGTAGCTGCAAGGGCACTGGCTGCCTCTTCGGCTATGTAGATGTCCTGGGTAGGTGTAGAAGCAGAAGCTAGCTCAAGTCCCTGGTTATTGACTATGCTAATAAGAAAAGAAAAAAAGTAATTATATCCTACTACACCTGCCAAGACAAGCTTGTGCGTTCCTGTACTTTGCGATCTCTTTCAGTATTTTCCTGCAGAAGCGCGCTCAAATGACTCGAAAACAATTCGTTCACGATCCGGCTTGCGGCCATTTTAGAGATTCAGCCTATTGTTTACGCGCGTATCCAACAATTAGCCACTCAATCTCCTCGTCAGCTAACGAAAGCGCCAGGCAACCCCAAGTGCATGCGCCAAGCCACTGCAGTGCTGTTTCCACCGTCTACATATATTACCGTCTTCAACGACGGAAGGAACTTCCGCCGCAGACTTAACTCACTTAGCGTTCTTCAGGAAGAAGACCATATCGTTTTTCCAGCGAAAAGGAAGAAAACGGGTGAAGGTAATGATGAGGAGGCGAAGCAGAGCTCCCCTTTTCTCGAGGGCGAATTTGGCGATGGGAGTTCCGCAAAATCAATCGCCGGGCCACGCCGCAGATCCACGAGGCGCCTTTGGAGCTGCTGTTTTCTTGATCGACGACCATGGGCGAATCGATTCCCTCGTGCGTCTGCGGATTATGTGCTCGCCAGAAGCGCAGTCTCTTCGGACGTGCGCCAACGAAGCGGTAGCAGGTAGACCGAAGCACTGGTTCGAGGGTGGGGACTTCGTTATTCCTCGAGGCACGGTTCTGGCGCTTGCAGCTTGGCTGGTTAGCGAAATTGGAAAGTTGTGTTGTCTATCCAGTGCTCGGTAGCTGTTTGTTAGCCTTCAAGGGGCCATGAAGACAAAATACTAACTTTGTTTACTTTGAAACAACGGGAATATTAGCGCAAATGAAAAAAAAACTGGGGTTGATTCCTCTGTCATAGGAATCATTAAAACACGAAAGTGAAATGCCCAGCGAAATCTGAAGCCGAGCATGATTTGCGGGTCGGCGGCTGTCTTTTGGGTGTTCTTGGCGAGCGAAGTCCTGCTGGCGGCTCGCTTCGGCAAAGGTGTACTGGCGTCATTTCCGTGACGGATAAGACGTCAATAAAATCTTGGGGTATTGCGGCATAAAACACTTTCGTGTTAAAATATAAAACCCGGAAACGAACAACCTATAGTATAACGAACTCTTTAGTACTAAAGGTTGCTTCCCTGCAAGAATGCCTTGTGTGCAGGGTCTTCTTGCGCCCTTTACAGGCCGCTTGATTCGTTATACTGGCGTCACTTCCGTGACGGATGTGACGTCAACGAAATGTTTGTGTATCCCGGAATAAAGCACTTTCGCGTTAAAAAGAAACAGCTAGTTTTTGTTACATCACTCAACCCAATTCTCACCACGAACTACGTTTTTTAACCGAAAAGAAGAAAGGAAATATTGAAAAACTGTCAAATTTTGCGATACAGTTACGCAGGTGCAGCTCGATTTGTTACAGATAATTATGACGTTACTGTTAGGAATACAACTATTGTTTATGACCTTGGATTGAGGGCACGTGCAGCACGTAGAGAAATATTAAACCTAAAATTTCTTCATAACCCTTGAAGTGATAAAACGGGAATTATAAAAGCATCTATTTAAAGGGGCCTGATTACGTCACTTCGAGACGGGTTAACCCAAGAAAAATTAGACCGTATCAGTGCCGAAATAATGTCTATAAGTATTCTTTTTTTCCCAAAGCACAATTGGTAACAAGAATGCCCTCCCGAGTGACGGGGTTTCTGCAAACAATTCTCAGACTGCCATTGATGACTTTGTTATCCAGCGCGTGATAGCCATCCATCCCCCACGGTGCCGTTTTGATACTTGCTGTTTCACTGCGATGTCATTTTTTTGTGATTGTATGACTCATTTTCAGTTGTGAACATTCCTACATTAATGTCATACTGGCGCTGTAGGTATTTGCAATAAATAAAAATAAATAAATAATATGGGAATGATTGGCATATTGAGGGCCAGTACTGAAACATCAGTGTATATTAACAGCATGTTGAATTCGAGAGATGCGATAAAAAAGAACTGAAGGCCACACTATATAATCGTCCAGACAGTAGGTTTGGTCGGCGGCCGTCAATCGCACTGACAAGAGTTTGTGACGTCATACAGAAATTGCCGGAAAGTGGCTTCTGATTCGCCATTCCTTCATCTGTTTCCTCTAATATCTGTATTACTTAATTGAAGGTCGCGATAAAATTGCTATCATTTTTATCGTCGGGACAAGCAGTCTTTTAGGGGCGAAGCGCCTTTGGACTTCGCTTTGTCCGTGGCTTGTCCCTTAGCGACCGTGTATACAGTGTTGCGCATACGCGAAGAGCATTGGATTGGATTGGGTTGGGTTATTTTGGATTGGATTGGATTAAATTGAATTGTATGAGATTGCATTGGAATTTTATATACTGTTTATTTTATATATCAGGAATTTTATATATCATATTGCATTGGAATTTTATATACTGTACACACGCGTTGTCACTCATTTACGTGCGCGAGTGGGCAATGCCACGGGTGATTTACGGTAAGAACGATCCCCAGTGCTTCGCCCACTCGTCATGATTCACTTCATGTAGACGCGGGAATTTTTTTCTGATTAACCAAACTTGTATTCTGTCTCCATGCACCCTTTAACTATACACTCTTAATAAAAATGTCGCAAAAGGGTAGCAACTGCCGTATTTACTGACTTCTTACGAACCTGACTACGCGGTACGGTACGTAGGCTCTGCCACTAGCAACTGCATGGTTAGGAAATTAAATGGGTGTAGGAAGTAGTATACACTACATTAGAGTCGTGCTTATGACTAGGTTATGCATGACCGGTTAGTAAACGCATGTAGCTCAGAACGGTGTTATCTCCAGGGCTGCACAAGTGGAGGTAGTGGTGCTTGCAGCCTGCTTCAGTTAGTAACCCTAACTAGTGCTGCACTTACTACCTCTAGCTACTAAGTACCTTGTGTATACTGCACAAGTAACTTGTTAGTGTTTCGTTAGTGAATGCCACAACCTTTTTTTTTTTATGAGGGTATGGCTGTGGACGTATTGGGGGCTTTGTCGCGCCTTTCTGTTTTCTCGGCATTAATTTGTTTATTTTTTGGAAACATTCATTTCCACATGAGTCTGTAAACATTTCAGTGCGCAGCCCTTTGGCAGCCACTACTACTGCGATTTGACATCGGCGTCGCAACCCAGCTAATGAAAACAAAGAAAATGGCGGAGGAAAGTGCGGCGAAAGTGATGGGAGGGCGGCATGCTGAGCTCGCACGAGACTATCCTCGGCGGCGATGCATGGCGAAAGGGTGAGGGGGAGGCAGTGAGACATGCTGGGTGGCGGCGACGGGCTGTGATATGACGCCATGGCAGCGCCCCCGTCGTGCGCTCGACGATGATGCGTTCGCTTCCTGAGACGCAGTGCGCGCCGCCGACGCAGAGGATTACCATCGCTTACATTTTCGCGGGAGGTTCAAACACAATTTACAACAGCATGCTCGGCGGCGGCGACGCGCTGCGAGATAGCGGTAGAGTAGCGCGCGCCGCCGTGCGTTCGCTCATCACGCGATCACTTTCTGCTACGCAGCAGCTATGCGCCGTGACCGAGAAGGCTGCAGTTCGTGCAGCGCATAAATTTTGAACTGGGGAGTTTAGTAATCGTCAGACATTTTTTGAGAACTTAGTTTGAGAACTAAGGGAGAACGAAGTCGGAATTATAGAGTATAAATCGGTCTTTATAGGCACGTGGGTATCGTTGTGGATGAAGGAACAATACGCCAGGAGAAAAGAAATGCGAGAATATTGGGCTCCAAGCGCCTCTTCCATGGTTAATATTCCAAGCACTTGAGGTGTGTTTGAGATGTCTAAGCCATCGAGGTATGTGAGAGAGAGAGAGAACAGACTATAATGAAAACTGGCGATGTCAGCCCAGCTAAGATGCCTGGCTTGCTACGCCAGATGAATGCGATGACGATAATAATTATAATGATGAAGAGGAATACATATGATTTTAACTAATTACAATGTCTGATCGAGACTTGTGTCTTTTAGGTATGCCAATAAGGCTTTCGTTGCACGAGCGACACGTTTGGAAGAGTTCCAAGGACCTAATACGTCCCTCAGTTCTAGTGTGCTGGTCATCAACCACTTCGTACTAGCATGTTCGGCGGTTTTTGGTTTGACTCAGGTTTAGTGACTTGCCGGTTGAGCCACAGTGATTTGCCCTCAACAAACTTGGCAGTGTTCCAGTAATTTTTAGTTTACAAATCTGGTGTAGCGAAAATAGCATCGCATCCACCGGCGTCCGTACGTGAAATGGTGAGTAACAATTATGCCGATAATAACCGAAACCGAGTGGGCACCGGGAGACGGAACAAGAAATAGATGAAGACCATTAACTAGATCGAGAGATGAAACCATAAATTTAGAAGGAAAAAATGTGTCTTCAATCCACGCTGTGAAGGTGGTTGGACTGCGAAGCTGTAAACGACACCCACAACGATTACCAATATTCATGCGACGTCCCTTGGATTCTCACACGTGGGTCTACAAACTGTGAGACCAGAGACAAGTGAAATGTACTTAACAACACTTTCTGCTACTGCACAACATTCCCGACTGCTTTATGTTGTTCTTCTTCTTGTGGCTGTTATTCTGGCGTCTTTGCTTTCCGTGGTCTACCCAAGGTAGCCTGGAATGAACTGAAGGAGGTGCTATACCGGTCTCATGTTTTATATATGAAAGCGTAGTGACGTCACTAGGTGATTTCTATGCTGTTGGGTACTTTTTGAGTAGCTTACGCAGCCGTAATCTTTACGGTATGGCCAGTCTCCCTGGGTAGGTATGCGCCTGCCTTCTTAATGATGATAGTTTTCTGCTGACATCGCCACGAAAATCCGCTTCTGTTGTAGAGGTATGCTGCTTCTCAGAAAAATAGACCAAGGCACTGCAAGACAGGAGTGGCTGGAGAGGAATGGGCGAGGCCTTTGTCTTGCAGTTGGCACTAACACGTTGATGCAGCTTATCACTATCATTATTACAGCACTCCACTACGGCGTGCCTCACAGCTTAGGTTGAAACTCCACAGTGTTGCGTAAACCTCCATTCGGATTCGCCGTTGCACAAGGGCAAGAAACCACCCATTCCTTTTACGAGGTCAAGGAACCTTCGTGTAACGGTTGGTCGAGAAGGCGCGTGCCGTTTTTCTGGTCTCCTGTTGCCAGCTATAAAACTATTCATTCTTTGAGCCTTGATAACATCAAGGCCCATTCTAGACTGTACTGCGCATGCGCAATAGGTAATCCCGTCGAATGCACCAATTAAGTCTGGGCTAGTCCAGCCCAACGACACAACGGCTGCTCCAGGACAAAGAAGCTGGAAATGTTTATAAGAGCTCCTTTTTTATCCTTAACATTTGCCAGCTGGTCCTCACTCTCCCACCCCCATTTTGTCCCCCCCCCCCCAAAAGACCAACAACAATGCTCAGTGTCGTAAACAAGTTTTGCTATACAACTTGTGTTTGCATGGTGCCCGTTCTCAGAAGCACGGCGTCCTCGCCAGGGTCAAATGGTCCGTAAACGCGCAATTGCGCCTACGCATTCGTTACGGTGCATTGCCCATCTGGGCCGGCGGATGTACCGCCAGCCGACAGAACCACTATCGTTCCTAGCAGGGTACTGCGTAGATAGAAGCTGCACCGTCCGATCACGAGTTCGCAGCGCGAGCGCATGCTCACGCGTGCCCCCCAACGGAAGCGAACCGGCGCAAACAGCTCGAATACGGACAGAATCACTCTACTGTTACCGAACCGCACCGCATGAGTGGGTGGCCGCAATATCCCAAACACCGCCTTGATAAGATAAAGACTGTACGTCGCATCCTCATCGCAGTTTTCCCCGCCAGGCGATCGGTGAGCTCGGTCAGACTCATTGCTAACCATCTCTTGCGTGAATCAACAAGAACAGGGGCGACACTGTGGTTGCACTGGGGTGACACCGAGCGGGAGCTTACTTATCTACGGGGTGATAGTATGCCACGCGCCGGGAGAAAGGCATCAGGAGCACTGCACGGCCTTGGTTGATTAGTCGACTGCATCACGCGCTGCGCGTTGCCGTTTGTTGTCCGCCGCCGTCGCCGCCATGTGGGTCAATTAGGCGCTGCGCTGCCGCCGGCCGCCTCTGCCGCTGCTAGTTCCGCAGACGGGCGCGGAACACAACACTGCGTGCCGCATCGATATCCATTTCGCCATCCCAAAGGCGCGCTTCGGCGATCCCCAGGCACGCACCGTCACCACCGACCTGCTGAAGTGAAGACTTCCGAGACTTCCGCGATAGCAGACGAGAACAGATCCTGTGGGGTGCCGGAAAACATCCGGTGGAGTCGATTTCTCGTCTTTATGGCCCCTTTAATAAAGGTTCTTCGAACTCTCGACTGCACGAAGACAGCTTCTCACACATACTTCCAAACGACACTATACAGCCATTTCTGACTTCAATCTTGGCACCTGAAATTTATTTCAATTCTTCATCAAGTTTATTTGCCTTCTCGTACGTCTATCCCGTCTCTCTCTTGCCGCTCTGTTACCCGGGTGGTCCACCTGTAGTTGTCCGAATTACACCGAGTTTGTTCCCCGATCGAAATCACTCGATTCCTACACTTAACGGGGCCACGAAGGTGAAATGCAAGTTTGGTTCGCTACAAAGGCTGCTCTGCCACAAAACTGCGGTACCGATTCTACCACGAACTTCGAAGAAGTAACGGAGATAATAAAGAAAACAGACGAAGCAGTCGCGACTCCCTAGAAATGTTCATGGCGGCGTCTCTGTGACTAAATAAAATAATTGCGCAAAAAATAGGGGAGACACGGACGAAGTGAAGACGGACAAACACGGCGCAAACTTCTAACTACATTTTATTGTGCCAATGTGTCAACCTCATAAACTTCACAAAGGACGATCGCGCATGCGTAAGAATGAAGAGGGGTTAAACGCCGTGTCTCCACTTTTTTGCGCAATTATTATATTTAGTTATGGAGTACCAACATGCCCAGCACGCTACCCTTATTAAGTTTGTCTCTATGACGTCGCAGAATCTTGTTTGTTCTATTGGCGGCTGCCGAGCAAAATCTACCGCCCCTTCCACAAAAAAGTTGAGGAGAGCACCAAAGCGACGATTTTTTCGCGCACTACGTAAACGCATCTACGAACGATCTAAATGTATATCGACACATAAAGGTATACTATTGTACTCCTCCTTCATCATCAATGCGTGTATTATCTTATCTGGTACAAGATGCTACAGCGCGAAAAAAAAAAAACACGGACACAGAAATACGACGAGACGACACGTGTTTTTATTGTTTTTTTTTTATTTTTGCTCTGTAGCATCTTTTACAATGAACTACCAACTCGCCCAACAGTACACTTTGTTAAGTCTTATCTGGTACCTTTCCTTCTTCGCCATTTTCAAGTGACCGTTTTGATACAATGAAAGCCCGGCTTCAAGCATGTAGAGACTTCTTAGCGGGTAATTGTCATATAATTTGTTTCCAGATACTTTTGACAACACAAGAAATAGAGCCGTTCTTTCAAATCCTAACCCCTCACCCCCCGTATATGGCCATGCTTGACTGCAGAAAAGGATATATAGAAAAGCCAGGTTACAAAAGCCAAGCTAACATCGATACTCTGAAAGTCGGCTTCACCTCTCAACACAATTGCATTTCTGGGAAGACATTATTTCAGGAGAAATTTAAGCTGTCATATCAAAATATGAAGGCTCTGGGGCCTGTATTTTTTTCGTGTGAGTTTTCCGGTCGACAATCCCGTTTATGGGGAAGTGCATTCGTTTTTTACAGGACGTCGACGGTTCCATTAAAAAAGCTTTCGCTTTAAAAGTCACCGGTAAGAAAGATAACTGGCGTTTGTAGTGGGGTCTCTACTCCCGTTCGATCGCATCACTTGAATACTAACGCAGAGTTAATGACACACCTAAAAATGCGTTTTCAGTGCCGCCCAATATTATACCTGTGCTACACGGTCGTTTCGAAGGCCTTCCGAAGGCCTTCGAAACAGTGTTCTATCGAGTGCCCCCGTTGCAAATACATAAGGTGCATTTCCAGGTGAGCGTTCAACTTTCGATTGAAAGTTGCCGTGTAGCACAGGTATTACACTAGTCCTGCCCATACGTCGTCGGCGTGGCTCAAAATGTGAAGTCTTTCAACATTTCTTCCCCATTTTTTCGGTTAAAACAACGTCTTTCGTGGCGACAATAGCGCCGAGTGAGTTACCAAAGGATAGTTCTGTATAAGGGAAGGAAGTATTTTGCCTTCATGGCTTCTTTAACCCTTGTTGCATTATTTATTTCTTTGGCTTGGTGGGCTGACAAGGTACACTTCAAGGTTAGTATGTCAGCATGTTTTCGCCTCATCCCCAAAACTAGGAATTGCTGTACACCAGCAATACCGCGCCGCTCTAAGTTAACTTTTTTTTTGTGCATCCTTTACCTGGGTTTTGCGGGGGCGGCGTCTGTTTATTCCCGCGGAACCGAGTGAGCGAACGCAGCAGTGACGGCAGAAAGAAAACGGAGAGCAGCGTCTGGCGAAGGATGAGTAAGAGGGCGGCACGCGCAGCTATGGCGTCATCTCTCTCACTGCCTCCCCCTCACATCTTGTTTCGTGCGTAGCCGCCAAGCAGCGTCCTCCACCTCACACTTTCCCCAGGCGCTGTGCCGCTCGCCGCTAATCCAAACCACGTGACGTCTGCGCTGGAGGTTCAAACACGATTTGCGACAACACGCTGGCCGGCGGCGGCGACGGGATGCGAGATAACAGCAGAGAAGCGTGCGTTCGCTGATCACGCGATCACTTTCTCAATGCAGCAGATATGCATCGTGACCGAAATGACTGCAGCTCGCGCTGCGCCCAAATTTTGCGTTAGGGAGTATAGTAATCGTCAGTGCAATTTTTCTTTTCTTTTTGTTTCTCCTGCCCTGAAATTTAGTTCTTACTACGCTATGCCAGAAAGCGGCATGATTTTTACAGCGGGGCTTACTTATGTAATCGCTCATCAACATTTCTCCGCTCTCCTCCCCTTTCATTTTTTCACGGTATCAGCGTGTTCGAGAATTGATCTGCTTCAAGAAGCGATTCGTTAAAGCAACTTTTAAAGCGCAAGGTCAGAATAGCTCGGGAAAGCGGGAACAACGGGGGAACAAAGGAGCGAACAGGTAAGTGAACTAACCAGTTTTTGTTAATTGCACGCAATTTGAATCATAGCTTCAATTCCAAACCAAGTGCACAAGTGGGTCATCATCGACCGATCACTCAGGATAAATGTACGCCACCGGTTGCCCGTCTTCCTCTTCCGTTTCGAGGTAGTCTTTTGCCTTGAGGGCGCCTACGCAGTTTTTAACCATGGACACGTCGGGCTTGAACCTAGACGAAAGCAGCTTCAAGACCTCTGCGACGATTTCTTCGAGAGTGAGCTTCTTGCGCGCCTTCATGATTCGCATTATGGCGGCCTGAATGTACAACTTCCTGTCCTCCATAACAGTCTTGTCCTTGGCGCACTGACCTTCCTGCTTCCCACCCCTGAAGTCCACGTTGATGTTGATCCGCACCTTCTGGCTCTCGTAGTCCTCGCAAAGACTCACGACAGCATTAAGAGGAAGTGATTCGCCCTTATCTAAAGACAAGCCCTCCTTTTCTTCGTCCTCCCCGCATGTTAGAAGACCACAACCAATTAGAGTTCTAATAACCTGCTGAAGATTGTTAATCTCGATTCCGGTGGCCTCTTGAAGCTCGTTGATTGTAAACGAGAGCTCATTGTTGTATTTCAAGAGAACGGCCATTTGATAAGTGGATGCCTGTAGCATGTAAACTCTGTCGAAGAAGTGAGCGGCCAGCTCTCCCGTTGACTTGTTATAGAGCCACGTAAGAATACGGTTGCTGTGCTTGTCGTTGTAGAACGCCAAGAAATGTTGAACGCAGGGTGCAAGCTCGCGGGGCAGCGATAGCCCCGACGACGCTTCTAAAGACCATGCATTGGTCGCGAGAACTAGTATGTAAAAATCTAATTTCAGGGATTCATCGGACTCCGCCATATGCTGCCTAAATCGATGGTTCAGTCCTTTGCTCAGGATGATGTCCTTAAACATTCGCTGCAGCTTTGCAGTAAACTCGAAGCCACATGCCTCCCGTAATTTCAAAATCATGCTCTCCTCGGCCTCGTTACTGACCGACATCCTGTGGAGCAGTCGTTCAGACATCATCTGCGAGTAGAACATTTCAAACGCATCCTTATCGTCTAGAAAACTAAACACAATTGTTGCCTGCTTGAGCGCGTCTTCAGGGTCAGGCACACGTGCGCTTGGAGATCCCTTAAGCAGAAGGCTGTTGCAGTATTGTTCCAGTAGCTCGGAAGACCTCATAGAAGAGTTGGGAGGCCTCGTGGCTGCGTTGTTGTTGACGAATTTCTCACAGGCACTGCCCATGGCGTTGACGAAGTCTTCATCCCTTGCGAAGGCACTGCGTACCAGTTCGTTGTACTTCTGGTGCACGCGGAGCAGGGTGGTGACGTAGAGCGCAGGGTCCTTGACGTCTTCGCCTAGACGTTCTATCGCTTGCAAGCCCTCCCTCTGGACGTGTTCTTGGAACAAAGTTCGAAGCAGGGCGAGGGCAGTGGGCACGCGAGACGCGAGTATGTACATGCGTCCAAGGTCCACGTCCTTCTCTCTACGCAGCAGTTTCTGGAATTCCGTCGAGAGGCGGTCGGCGTGGTCCCCAATTATCGCAGATCTTGAGCAGCGGCTGCAGTGTTGACTCGTGCATGTACGACCTCACGCGATGGTCTTCCTCGCCGATGCATCGCAGAGCCGCCGTCACATACTTGGTGACGGGCCGCTGCTCCAAGTATTCCGCGCTCAGGCGACTGTAGAAACGTTCCGTCTCTGCGAGGAAGGCGTCCTCGAAAATCTCCTTGTACAACGCACAAAGGGGCTCTTCAGCGTTTATGCTCTTTTCGTTTGCGCCAAGCTCCAGAAAGGAGTGCAAGGCGCTGCTGAGGAGCCTCGTGTTGATGGCTCTGCCAACGCGCTCCTGCTCTATTAGACTCAGCAGGGCGCCAGTCGCTTGCTTCTTTAACGATGCGAGAAAGTTGTCCCTCCACAAAAGCAGCGCTAGGCAGTATATCTCTACGGCGTTCGAGTCCGGCGTTACGCGCATTAGCGGAACCCAGTGGCGATTCAGGTAGGAGCAGACGGCGTCGAGGATCCTGCTCGAGAACTCCTCCCAGGTCCGCTGGTGGAACGTCAGAAAAGCTTCATCCATCAGAACGATGCCCTCCTCACGGAGGCTATCCAGAAAGTCCTTAAGGAACTCTCTGATTCGCTCGTACAGGTCGCGGTACAACGGAAGGTCGGGTGGCGGGATTTTCTGGCCCTTCGTCTTAGGCTTCACTGCGCAGTCCAGCGGAATGGGGTGGCCGTAGTCGAAAATGCGTGTGTAGAGCTCCATAAACTCGGCCCTCGACATGCCGTCCTTCTCCAGGTATACCTTCTTCAGCCCCGCTTCTATAGCGGCCCACATACTGTTCACGTCAACGGCACCAAACATCTTGATTTTCTGGCAACCCATCGGTGGATAGTTCAGCGCCATCGTACTCAATTCTTCTTCGTCTTCGGTCTCAGCTGTGACTGAGCATGGCCTCGTGCAGCTAGGTTTGTGAGCCCAGTTGTTTCCAATTTGGGTACTGAGGAAATTTTCACATGGACGTTTTATCTTTGGTGCATCTTTATAAAAGTTTGAGGCACTTATGTTTGTGCCGCCCTGTGCTGTGTGCCCGTCACACTTCTTGAATAGCGTTGATGTTTTTTTTTAATTAAGGAAATTCCACTGCATTTACCTTCTTTTTATATTAATGGCGCCTTGGCCTGTTTTCGATGTCAAATAAACGACAACTGTGCAGGTAAATTCTCTGGTGGCGTATGTTCTGACATATATCTGTTTGCCATCACCGTCATGACGATATATGACGATTTCATAAATCGCCATAAAGTGGCGTTGAGTTCACTTTTTCACTTCCGCCACCTTCTTTTAAACACGACAGTCTTTCTTGAACAACTTAAACGCGAAAATTTTGGTCTGCCTGACAAACACCAGGCTGTTTGTCAATCGATTCAGCTCGCTCGCCAAAAGTTGAAAAAAGAAAACCTTTTAACGAGACGTATATATAGGAAAAGACGTTTCCTCTCAAACTACGAAATCTCGTAGCATAGTCTTTAATTGTCAACATCGTTCAGCAAAAGAGAACATTAAGCATATTCGACACTCAGCATGAATATACAACTAATACCAGATGTGTTTTAATTTCAAGATAGACGTGGGCGTGAGTTTTTTTGCGATTGTCAAGAAAAACGCTTTAAAAGCGATAGTTTAACGACAAATACACAAAGGGCTGGCGCCCCAGCCACGTGCTTGGGGATCGAGCGCCAAGCCCAAGTGTAACAAAAACTTGGCGCAGCTTCACTAACGGTGTAAGGCTGGATAAACACCGGAGCTGGGGGTCGACCTAGCTTGTTTGTACCCCCTGGGATTCACTGTCAATCTGGGGGAGTGATCGGAACGGCCTTGTAAAATCCGGCTAAACTTGGCCTCACCCCTCAGCACTTAGCCTAGCTTAGCAAGAACATCGCAAAACCTAACAAAACTTAGCAAAGCTAGCAAAACCGGAAGAAGCTGCGTTCGCTCCCTCGTCTCATATGTCCTCAAGCAGAGACACGACAGCGTTCACGCTGCGCTTCTTCCTAGGGAACTACATACTTCTTCAGCCAAACCATGTTTTCCAGGAGTACAAATGATGTGCTCGGCGCGGAGTCACGAGGTGCTGTGTGCCGCCGACGCGGCGAAACGAAGTCGCCAAGTCGGCGCAGTGACGTCATAGCTAGGCGAGGCTTGGCTCCGCCTACGCAGCTGCGCGAAGGTTGTGCCGAGCTCCTGGCGCCGTAGGAGTTTTTTTTATGTTTTTTTTTTTCTGACGCCACCGGACCCAGCTCAAGCTTAAAGGTGTAGTGACACGAAATTCGAAAGCTGAGATAGCTATGTAAAATGTTTTCTTTTTATCAGGAGGTATCTCCCTGCAAGTTTCAGCAGTGGCCGTTCAGTATAACATATTTTATATCCATTTTAATCTCTGCCCGCACGAGAAAGCCCAGAGCGGGCCAGCTACTTGCCCCAAACTGCCGACGTCGGGGCTCCCGTGACGTCGCCGACGTGCTGGCTGCGGTTGGCGCGCGCTGCTACACCGTGTGGACACGTCATGGTTTTGGGACTGACGTCATGCTGCCCTGGCGCGCGGGGATGGCGAAGACCTCGGCCGCTCTGGGCGAGCGCGTGCGCTCGCTCGCGTGCGTGTCCAGACCGGCAGCGGTGCGACAAGAATGGTGACGTCAGGTGCTACCTTCTGTCATGGCGGCCGCTCGGCGTTCGTTTTATCGAAACCGAAACTGACACGAATAAACGACGCCGTAAATGATTGTCAAGGCTGCGATCGACCGTCTAATGTGCCATTCTATGATTAGTGAGCTAATAGGCACCCATAGCACCGCAAAAAACGTAACACGAAAATTTCGTGTTGGTACTCCTTTAAACAGCTTCGCTGTTTAGAAAATGCGGCAGCGTAAGACTTACCATCGTCCGCCCAGTGAGGAGCCGTCATCTCCGGGCGGACTTGTCGCCGGTTCTTCCCGTCCCGGCGGTGTTCGCCGGTGGGCCACACACTCACCGCCCGCTGTCCCGTGCACTGCAACCGGGAAAGAACGCCACGCTCACCCACAAGTACTCTATAAGAAATAGACAAGATAGACGAACTCGTACTCAAAGAAACACATACAAAGTCATATTCACGAACTTCCTACAGCCTCATAGTCAAGGCATGAATTAAGCGGCGTCCCAGGAGCGCCCTCTATCTCTCCTCCCTCCCCCCAAAAAAGAAATCAATGCTGACCCTATGGCCCCAATCAAGCTCCAATATCATGTTCGACAATACCGCCAATGGCAGCTCCGGGTTCCCTGCCTTGTGAGGGACTCAAGGAGAAATCAGTCAACACGGGCACAGGGAAGAGAAGAGATAACGTAGCGCACCTTATACAGCTATGGGCACTCATAAGGCTGAACTATCTCAAGTACAGGTAGGCAACAGAGTAAAAAATGGCGTTGGCTTAGCATTTGAGGTTTCTGGCTCGTAATATCTAGAACAGCCGCTATTACAGCCCTCAAATCTGTGTTCACAACTAATGTTCATGCTTCTTTTGTCAGAATAGTAATTAATTAATTAATTATTAATATCTAGCAAGCAATCAGATCAGTCAGTAGGTCGATCAGTCAGTTAATCAATTCAATTTAATCGATCGATCGGTAGGTCTGGTTGTATAATTGATCAAGTTATTAAGGAATAAATAGAATACATTACTTAATTTATAAAGAAATAACTAGGTGACGAAATCACCACTAGTTAACGAAAATGATTAAATCACGAGGTAAAAATGAGTATTAGGTAATTTATTAGTGAAATTGACTAACTGTTAGTAAATTATCAGAGCTGCAGAAACGGTAATACGCGTGAAGAGAAACATCGGTTATACTTAAAAAACGAATCTAAGACGTGCGTTTTCTCTTGTCTTTGCACTAAAACTGAGCAACAGCCGAACACGTCTAGGACAATTGTAAACCATGAGGAAAGAAAATGACGTTTCTATCGGAAAAATCAAATTCGATGAACCAGGCGTGAACCAGGCGCACTGAACAGCACTTGGAGCAGCGCCCTCTCTCTCCAAAAGTCTCCCCACCTGACGGTCTCTCGAACCCCAATTTGCATTCCTGCAGAACATCAAATGGCCGAGGAATAACGCAGTGAAGAAAAAACTGAACATGCAAATTAGCTACGAACGATGGGAGGAGATAGAGAAAGACAGAGAGAGAACAACGAAAAAGAAAACGACATCCAAGCATCGTCCCAAACTTCTCACTAATGAGCCTCGTTCCAAGGTGAAATGACTGCTTGTTTTATGTATGTACACCCTTCACGGTAGGGAGTTCTTCTTTTTTCTGTGGAGGGGCGGAATTTAAGTGTGCTGAAAGAACTTAAACGAAGGCTCAAATAAAAAACTACGCACCACTTGTGCCTTTTCCCCCTCTTGCCCGTTAGAGGGCCTTTCTCCCTACCTTCAATACTTTCCTCCTGGTGTAAACGTACGAACAAAGCAAAACAAGAAGTGAGTGGCTAATGAAGCTGCTCTGCGCATAATGCACCTAAGACCCTCTTGAACTAACTTCTGTAGTTCCACGAAGCGCCCTCTGCGGTACCTCGACCAAGAGAAAATGTCAGCAGCTTAGCAACAACGCATTCCCTCGACGACAATGACACTCTGCAAAGGACAGTCAGCGGACAGGAGGGAAAGAAGGCGGACTCAGTTGCCAAGCTGTGCACACGAAATGCTTCTGCGCGAAGACAGGTGTGTGCGCACTGGAGACCATCCGCAACAAGTATAATTTCTTGATGTCTAAACGTTCCTCGATCGCTCGTACGTAAGAGCCTTTCTTGAGTAACTGCTGCCTCGTCGGCGCACTCAACGAAAAGCTGTGTGTGATTTCTCTGTCATAGGAATCGGTAAAACATGAAAGTGGAATGTGAAGCGAAATCTCCAACAAAATGAGCATGATTTGCGGGTCGGCGGCTGTCCTGTGGGCGGGCTTGGCGAGCGGCGTCCTGCTGGCGGGTCGCCTCGGCAAAGGTGTACTGGCGTCATTCCCGTGAAAGAGATGACGTCAGCGAAATCTTGGTGTATACCGTCATAAAGCACGTTCGTGTTAAAATATAAAACCCGAAAACGAACAACCACAAGTATAACATACTCTTTAGTCCTAAAGGTTGCTTCCCCGCAAGAAGACACTGCTTGCAGGGGTGCACCCTTTACAGTCCGCTTGCTCCGTTTTACTGGCGTCATTTTCGTGACGGATACGACGTCAGTGAAATCTTTGTGTATCCGGGAATAAGACACTTTCGTGTTTAAAAAGCAATCCCCTTCTCTCGTAGGCTACGAAATGCAGACACCGCATAAAGTCGCTGCAACTGAATGAAAGGCAACCCCCATCGTCTGTTTTCTTTAGCTGGCCACCGTCGAACATAGAGTTAGGCGTGCTCAGTGAGTGGACTGTTGCGAGTAACTGACCACAGTGCCGCAACCAGCTTCTGAAGGGAACTATGACCCTTGGTGAACTGGGACGGGAGGTGTGGTGTGAAATACCGTGAATGACCGAGACGGAGGGGGAGGTACGCACTCTAAGCGTGGCAGTGCTATTCTCTAATTAATGTAGGGTGGGGTAGGAGAAGGCACAAACTTATTGAGAAAACAGCGTGTTGATTGGAAGAGCTTTGCCTGTGGGTGCATTACTTCCGTCTAAGTACCCCTGGGACCTGGCCCTTATCCGGGCCAGAGAGTCGTGATCCTCCAGCAGAAAGATGTTCAGTGCGCCCTCCCTCTGCTCAATGGCGGTATGGGTTGGAGGAGAGGAAATGTGTGGTGGTGCTTTCCCATGTTATGTCGTACAAGTATCCATATCGCCTTCCCTACATTACATTCACCTACAATACTCCCCGTCGCGACACCATCCGTTTTTCCCCTTTCTACCTACTTTACAGCCGTGAGCCTGCTTTGCACTAGACACCTTACTGCCACCTTCTGCCCCGTTATCCACCGAGTACGCTCACGATGCGATCACCCGAGATATTTAGTTGTCCGCGGCCGTCTACATGCGTAACAAGCCTCCCAGAAAACTCGATACGATCAGCGCCACCAGCCCGTACACTTCCCTCCGGGATAATTGGTCCTTCTGTGGACACCATCCCACCGGGTGGGTCTTTCAGCAAAATTGATTTCGCCATGTACCCATCCTTACCGTGTTCTCCACCAGGTTACGGACGTTACATATGAGATCCCCCCGTCGTCTCTTCACCTTCTGCGAGAACGCCACCCATTAACGTTGTGCATGTGTCCCGCCTTAACCCACATTGTGCCCCTTCTTCGACTGCACCTTAGTGCCGGACGACGCTTTTCCATTTTCCAACGGGGAGTTCTGTAACTATGTTGCTCGCGAAAAGGACACTTGATATTAGGTGGACAATCTACGCGACTCACTGCGATCATCATCATTTTCCCCAGTCGTTATCACCACCGCTCGCTGCACGAATCTTGCTAACATATACTTTCTGGCCCGTACAATATCTATGCACGTATGTATGTATGTATGTATGTATGTATGTATGTATGTATGTATGTATGTATGTATGTATGTATGTATGTATGCACGTATGTATGTATGTATGCACGTGTGTATGTATGTATGTATATATGTATGTATGTATGTATGTATGTATGTATGTATGTATGTATGTATGTATGTGTTTGTATGTATGTATGTATGTAATGCATGTACGCATGTGCGCACGCGTGCGGACGTGCGTGTGTACGTATGTATGTGTGTATATATACGTACGTACGTATGTATGTTGCATATATCTATGTGCGTATACATACATACACGCATGAGCTGAGACGCAAAACAGAGAGCCCCGAGGGGAAAACACGGTTCTGTTCATCTCTGCACTTATTTTCCCATTTGCGTTGCCGTTTATCATTTTGCGACGCTGTAAACACTTCAAGCGAAATATGGGAACATTAGGCGAACACTTGAACGTGTCACGCACACGGCGACTCAGCGGAACAAGCAGCAGCGCCCCTGCTGTGTTGCCCATCGATTCAAGTTATGTAAAGCCGATTAAATGAAAGACGAAAGCCCTCCACATCCTGACGGGTCGGCAGGACCCCGGTGCGCCGGGGTGAGTCTAATCCGATTGGGCGCCGCTAATCCCGCGGGCCTGGCATGCCTGCCGACGCCCCGGGATGCCGAAGATGCGACGGCGCCCCGAGAAGACCGTATTTCCCGTCACTGCCTACGTAACAGGAGGCCTACCGACTCCGCCACCAGTCACTGCAAAACAACAGGACTGTGTCCTTTCAAATGGATCAATAAAGAAAAATATATTATTTCGCTTAATTTGGAATAACTAGCCTTCGGTAACCCACTCTACTTCGTTCCAGCCACGAAAGACGTTATTTAACCAAAAATGCAAGAAAAATAAAAAAATTGCAAATTTTGCGCTACGTAGGCGTTATATGGGCAGGAGTGGCGTAATATGGACCAGCCGAAAGAACGTAGTTTCCTATGTGTTAACTGTACGTTAGCATTCAAGTGATGCGGCCAAACGGAACTAGAGGCCCCACTACAATTGTCCAGTTATGACAGACAGACAGACAGACAGACAGACAGACAGACAGACAGACAGACAGACAGACAGACAGACAGACGTATGGATGGATGGATGGATGGATGGATGGATGGATGGATGGATGGATGGATGGATGGATGGATGGATGCATGGACGGATGGATGGATGGATGGATGGATGGATGGATGGATGGATGGATGGATGGATGGATGGATGGATGGATGGATGGATGGGCATTCTATCCCATTTTATTTTACTTCACGCCGCAAATAAGAGCCGTCCGGAAGAGCCGACCTACACAAATGAGCCAGAACAAAAAACATGAGACAAAGGTACATGCTACTGAAGACGCTATCTAAACGGCATCTGCTGGAAAAGAACAACCACGGGAGATATAGACTTCTTTATGTCTAAAGACTGCCTTGTTTTCAAAAAGCTGAGCCAAGGTGCTCGACTGACACTGCCAATCCACGCCACGTATCATGTTTTACACCCATGGATAAACTCCTACATGCAGAGGCAGACAGGTGTCAACAGTCGCCGTTTAGAATTGCAGAAAGTTTTGTCTGCATACTGGGCCTGGTTCCACAAGCGTTAGTAAACAACAACAACAACAAAAAAGCTCCAAGCAAACAACATTACATCCATACTGAATCTGTTAATGGCTTATAATGTAATCCAAATAAACTTCACTCTGAGATAAATTTCCCTGGAACAGGTAATCTAGCCGCCTCGCTTAAAAGTCAAGCGCAAAGTGCGCAAAGTTCGAGGCGTGAGAGCTATAATTTGCCAATTGCTTCTAACGGGAATATGCTCTCTTTTCTATTCGGGTGCTTACATAAGTCAGTATTGCGCGATTGATGCCATTCGCCGAAATCATTGGACGTGCTGCTTCAGAAAGACAGAATCCTTTCTTTAAATGGCTTGGAAAAAAGATATTAAAACCACATCGTACTCTTGGACTGCCAGAGCACACGAGAACGGCCAAATGAGCCTAGAGAAATTTCGATGACAAATTTCGACGAGGGTGTCAAGCGTAGCTTGTACATTTCGTTAGCGTTCCTTTCCTCCCCAGTGAATAACTGCCACGAAACGTTTTATTCCGGGGCATAGAAAGCCATTGTCGGAGAAGTCACGAACGAGCATTTAACGCAGCCGAGAGCGCCCTTTATCTGACCCAGACCAGGCACGGATCGCGCTGACATAGCTTCTCCGTGACGAATTGTTCTACACTGCTTCGGGGCCATTTCAGTCGAAATGAAAAACGATCCCATAGGACACCAAGCATGTATTATCGCTTGCATAGCCCCAGTCAACGCGTCGACAAAGAAAAAAGTGCAAGCCCGTCTCGTTGTTCCGCCGTAAACCCAATTGTCGCGAGAAAAATTAAAGGAAGGATGGATAAAAAAGAAAAAAAGAAGACGGTCCATCTAGAGTGCAAAATAATTGACACCATTTCCTCCGGAGCGACCCATTGATGTTGCATTGAAGCAAAGCTCTTACGTACCTCTAATGTTAGGCAGACAATGGACGAGTGTCATCAGGCTGTAGGGGGAGTTTATAAAGACCAATCTTTTGTTCGTATTCCTCCATGACTGGCTGATACCAAAACTTAAGAAAGAACACGCCAATGAGGGTGGCCAACCGCGAACTCGGAGGCCTTTTCAGCTTCTTCTTTCCAGGAGCAGCCATTTTGTTGCTGTGCTGCGCCAGCGCCGGTTTAATTGGCGCAGTCGACAGGATGACCTCACTGCGCATGCGCGGAACAGTCGAGAACAACATGCCAAGTAGTTATCAGTGTTTATAGACCAAAAGACCTTCTTAACCCATTTGTCTGCGCAAACAGATCTCTAACACTGGGCTGTGCTAGCATCGATTTAATCGAAACAATCGGCTGAATAACCTCACTGCGCATGCCCAGTACAGTCCAGAACACGTCAAGATGTTATCAAGGCTTAAATAACGATAAGGTTCCAAAGTTTATGTATGTGTACTGTGCACTACGTACGACGACGTTTACAGTTGTTATGCGGAAAATGGCGATCGTTCGTAATCTGCGCGCCACTACAATCGCCATCGGTCACGTTACCCAAGCGCAGGTGGTAACGGTAATAATTATGGATAACTGTAACGACAATTCATTAATTTATGACTGTAGTGTAATACTTGATTCTGGAGAAACGGGTGTTTCGAGGCATTGCCATTGAGTGACTTCCACTACAACCGTGTTAGGTCAATTTGTATCCACCAGACCCGCACGCAGACGCATACACGTGTCATGGAGGACCACTTAAAGTTGTTCTGAGACGTGAATCAGCACCTTCAATGTCGCCAAATAGTACATTTAAATGTTATATTACTCGAATGAGTTCGCTGGGAAGCATTGAGTTTCATAACTATATGTAAAAGAGGGAATTCTGTTGAGGCCAGCCTCGACAAGTGGGCCGTAGCGCACCGCGGAATATTTACTGGTCATGGCTCATGATTCAAGCTGCAAAGTTGTATACGGCTGAAAAAAGCCACAAAGTTGTTGTTAAAAGACAGTTCCGTTGTCTCTATAAATATAAAGGCGCAGATATTCACTGATTTTTTTTTCAGTGATTTTTTGAAGTTTCATGCAATACGGACAAGAAAAAAAAACGAATGCTAGAAATGGTAGTTCGTAATGACAGGGATGGAGACTTTCTGGTTCGAGCAGCTCCAAAGCACATGCCATTGAGTGAGCAAAAGGCAAGATAAATCAGAAGGACATTCCTCTTAAAACTACTCATTTTAAAAGGCAGTGGACCACGTATCTATGGATGTAATGTATATGTGTATTCAGTGACAGTTGAACAAGTCGAACAGTGAAAACTTGTTGTCGAGTCTTGATAAGCTGCAGTAGCGATCAGAGGATCAAAAAGGTACCCGGTGCCCTTCGCTTAATAGTCAAGTTATGTATTCCTTTAGCATTAGAAATGTTACACAAGATCAGTACGCTGGGAAGTCTGAAATTGCCGAACAACAAATAAAAAAGAATCACGAAAACTGATCGTGTTGAAACCTGATGTTCTTATTGCTCGCTGCATAGCTTTACGGGAAATATCCAGTGCTTCCATAGCCCACCATCTTTGCTTAAGACTTGTTCTTTGGTGTCAGTTGCACTTCTGAAGGAGGAAATGGTGTGCTTGCTTGTCATGAACATCTGACGCCGTAAATCCACGTGGTGGTTAACGTTTTGTCATGGGCTATCGTATTTTGATGTGATATCTGCTTTTGTTCTTTTTTCGTTTTTCTATCTTTTGCTATATATATGTTCCTGTTGCAATAAAGCGCTCAGTTGTTTGTGGTTTGTGGTTCTCTACTTTGTTCCGTCTTTTGCGCTGTTTTTCTTCGTAGTACGATGTACCAACCGGCCTTTCAGCAAACCCTTCTGTTTTAGGGAAAAGCACGCAGTTCTGGCAATAATGTTGACAAATGGCACAGTTTGCACCAAACTCGAATGATGTACCAGCGGATGTCAGTTGTGCCCAACATTAACAGAACATGTTTTTAATCACTGTGCCATCAGTTGTAATTGTAACTTGGACGTACACACACCCGACGGTGTCTTACGGGTCCTTTGATTAAAACAGTGCTGCTTGTCACATCTATACTTGACTTTTGTAGATTTGCTGTTGCAGAGTAACAGCTTTAAAGAAGTGTAGCTCGGACGTTCGAAGTCCTTATTGCTAAAAACTATATTACAGCGAGTTATTACGCCCAAGCACTCCGCGAATCAAGAAATGAGGCAGGTGATTCATGCGCGGCTGCGCATCAGAATCCAGTCGTACAGATCGGAAGGAAAAAAGGCTGCGAGAAAAAAAGGTAATATAGGTTTCTTTGCGGTGTGCCGTCAGGTGAAATGTGCACTTCCGTTGAAAAGGAGCCATATCTGATATAGGAGTTTGTTAACTGAATATGGGCAATATACGTTCTAGCAGTTCTATTTCAAGATTTTTTAGCTTGCGTCTCCGACATTACGTTTTAGTACGGCGCCACTGAGATAGCGACTGCGGGATGGCACAGTCATAACTTACCAAATCTGCGCTTTCACTGAATAAGAGCAATATGCTCCATAGGAGTTTATTGAATATTTGGAACCTGCGTTGTTCAGAGTTGAATTTCTAGATACTTGAACATTCTTATCTGATACAGCATTTATTTGCTAAAAGAAGGACTTAGTGAAATCAAACCTGCACTTTCTTTAAATAGGAACTGTAAGTGTTTTAATACTTTTGTATGTTTTAGGAGTTCAATTTCCGGATATTTGGTGCCACTTTTTCCGATATTGTCTTCTTAAATTCAACCACTGTATTACTGACTGTAGAATGGTACTCAGACCTTGCAAAATTTGCTCTAACATTTAATTCGAGCTGTACGTTTTGTAGGCGTTTATCGAATATTTTCTATATGTGTTCCAGGAGTTCAATTTATGGATACATAGACGTATTTTTCAGACGCAGTATTTAGAACGCCACCACCGGATACTTGCTGAAAGACGGCATTTTCTAAACCAAACCTGCATTTTCATTGACTAGGAACTGTAGGTGCTCTATGAGTTTATACACTGAATGTTAGCAATGTAAAAAAATGTGTTCTATAGGAGTTCTCTTACAGATGTTTGAAAATGTCTTTCTGGCATCATCTTATTGTATATTTTGTATATGTTTTATGGTATATATTTTGTATCAATAATCAGGTATTATTTATACTTGCGCACCGAATACTTAGAACACCTAACTTTCTTCCGCCTAAACAGTTGGAATGTTGAAAGCACTGATTAAGTGAGCCCGCTTCTTGCTGTGAAAATGCAGCAGCTTTCAAGGGCCCACGCAAACCCGCAGGTAACACCGGCTGATAATAATAATAATAAAATCCGCCTTAATCCTACTTTACTAATCAATATCATCAATCACAAATCAACAATAAAATATATTTGTTAATCATTATTCATCTCTTACACAAGGCTGGCCTGCTTTGGTTCACTTGGGTTTTTGCAGCCTTCGTGTCGACGCCGGGGTCATTCGAGGTCAACCTTCCTATAAGACTTATAAGGCTTATTAATCAACACCACCACCATCACCAAAATTATCGTCGTCGTCATTACAGACCATTCATTGCCCATTTCTCGACGAAGGCCGCTCCCAGTCGCTTCTAACCACTGTCTAAATTAACAGAATAGATTTCGTTTTTATGGAAAATGGCGTGACTGATAGCATGCTTTCTCTGCCCTTTTTCTTATCAGGGTCAGTAGCTTTACGTTTCCGATATCAATTCGTAAGCACAAAGTTTTGTCTGTCCCCAAATCGACAGGCCAAACTACAATACTCCTCATGACGGATTTTGCGCTCGACTTTTGGCGCGAAGATTTCGTACACACGGATTTCAGCAGTTTGGGGCTACGCAGACGAGATGCCCCGTTTCTTTTTTTTTCTTTTTGAGCTTACCGAATCGGTGGATAAAGCTTTCTCTTGGAAAGTTCAATGACATCCCGAACAAAATGACATCACGGACAAGCTGTGTACCAAATTTCTACGAATTTTTTAACTTCCGACCATACATTTTAGTGTATTATTTTACTCGCGTTTACGGAACGCAGTTAAATACTCGCAAAACTAACTGGACAACGAGCATGACCTCATCGCTCACAAAAACTCGAAATTCCCGGTCGACATTTGCTATCAAGGCTTATAACTTCGCTGAGATATACCAAAATTCTAGGTATCACTGCAATTTTCAAAATTTTCATAATCCCTATGAATTGCTTTCCAGGCTGCTTGCTCTGCGCTGGTGCTAAATTTTTGTTTCCTGTTTATATACAATCCAGAAAGCAAAGATTACTTGGTCATCGTCAGATTTAACGCAAAACAGAAAAAAAAAACTGTTTGGCGTGATGTTCACTATTTCAGTCGGGGAGACTATGTGTAACTTAATAAGCACCAAAAAGCTCATTGCAACTGCTATCTGGCCACTCCTTGTGGTGAATAGGGAAGACACGTGGTACAACATGCAATGTGTTACCAAACGACCGCTAGAGCACAGCATCAAGTTGTCCCGAAACGTCTACGCTAGCCAGCAATCCACAAGTCGGTGGACCTCGCGCTTTGCACGCCGTTTGCAGTGTTTTCATTTTACTCTTGGCGATTCAAGCCCGCAACCTAAACAAAAATATTCAAATGCGCTTGCGACGAGGGTGCCAGTAACAACTATTTGAAAAAGCACCCGTTTGTTTTTCGTCTGCAAGCACATATTCACGACACCGAGCCGGCTTACGAAGGTTCAGCAACCAAGAGAAAAAAAAGGGGACGAGTCCACCACTTGCACCGACTGCATGCAGCAGTAACCAATGCCTTAAACACTCACCTATCGTCCACACGCAATCCTAGCTGCTGGGCCGGCAGACGATCACGTAGCAGACGACGTGAAGCGAGCAGACGAGGGCGTCGCGCGTTCGCCGACACGTCTGGCAGACGGCGTTCAGCGGCGGCCAGCCGACGCCATCTTTGCATTCCCGGAGCCGATGCCCGGATGGAAGGCAACCACCGGGAGTGAGGGAAAGCGGGAAAGAAAGAGACGCCCGTTGGCCCGGCAACGGGATGCGGCGTTGTTATTGGCGATTTTTCCGGGGCCTCCTGGTATCGATCGCTCCCTCCAGCAGTCCGCCGCCCAGCCAATTTCGGCGTTGGGACACCAGGGGTCACTCGGAGCTTGGAGCCGAAGACAGGGCGCGAAAAAACTTCAATCTCGGAACTTCAATCATGGCTCGAAGCGGGAAAAAACGGGAAAAACGGGAAATTCAGCTGAGGGAATTGGGAGCTCTGTCTCGGACTCAAGTGGATTCAATCTGTGCTCCTGACGTGTCCTGGGAAAAATGAAAGCCATTACACGGAAGCCATGAATGAGGTTCCTGTCATGTCGTTGACGTTATTTATGGAATGCAATACTAGCGCTGATGGCTATTTAGTCCAAGCAGCAGGTATTTACCATCGTCGAGACTGTCTTCTAACTTGTACAGCTTCACAAAATGAGTGAAACAACAGAAGACGTAAAAAAGAGCCGAACAAAATAGGATGTCCAGGGCGTATACAGAAAACCCCTTTACGTAGGTATATGCTTGGACATTGCCAGCACAGTAAGATCAGTAGAAGTGGTGGCTGAAATCAAGCCTCGGTACTAATCCATCTGTGGAAGCTCTCCGTGGGTGGTGCAAGGCTGTAGTTAAATAAAAAACACACATACATACATTTATATATACGCGTGTGCGCGCATGTCTTTCCGATGGCAGCTACTACAGCTATCTTAAAAAGTCCAGTTCAGTTCAGTTTATTGTGACAGATAACAAGGGTACAATGCAGGGTGATGATATTACAGAAAGACGTCTCGAAGTGTGGAATTGCGGTGGGACCTCTTGTAAATAAACAGTAAAATAACAATCACAACAGCAGGACCTTACAAAAGGTGTAGTAGGAAGATTATTGCAACATTACACAAAACTCACACAGAATAAGTTCTTTCGTAAAAAGAGCACACCTCTTGGATATGCAATAAAGTGCCAACACGTATGGCAAAAGAAAAAAAAACAGTGAGAAAAAGGAAAGAAAAGAGACGAAGCAGAAACAAAAGAGCAAAATCATACGAACTAATCAGATGAAAACTTCAAGAATTGACTGTAAGATGAGCGAGTTAAGGTATTTTTAGCATTAATAGGCAAGTCGTTCCATAATTTAATGGCGGCAAATCCCACTGCCTGTTTACCATAGTTTCTTGTGACTTTTGGGAGTAAAAAATTATGTTGTAATGAGAATCGCGTTACGTTATGGTTAGTCTAATCAGTTCTACCGATTATGAAATGAACATTCTTACCAGTAACAAGTCTATAGGCGGTCATTCCGAGATTATATACAATAATCCAACGGGAGGAGATCCAGTGTTGATTTAGTAAAGTGGCATGGGCGGTGAAAGAGCTGAATGTCATGATTTGGATGGCTTGGTTTTGAATGCGCTTCAAAGGAATTAGATGAGTATCGTAAGGTAAGCCCCAGGATGGGATGCAATAGTTTGTATGGCTGTAAATAAAAGCACATAGAAAATAATTACTAGCGTTGGAAGGCTGAAATAGTTTCTTGATTTAATACTGCGGTTCCGTAAGCCATCTTGTTTTTAGAAAGTTTATGTGGATAATAAATTTTAAGGAGCTGGAAAGTTCAATCCCCCAAAATAGGCATCGATCAGTCGGCGGATTAGCATCAGAGTTAATGTAAACAGGAGCAATAAAACTTAAGAGTCTTCAAACGAGATGAAAATACTACAAATTTAGTTTTGGAAGGATTGATCAATGAACCGTCGCTCTGAGACCATGAACAAATGTTACTAATATCGTGGTTGAGATTTGTAGTTAGAAGATCATTGGGTGAGCGTGACGTGTAGATGGTGGTGTCATCAGCATACAGTAGGCAATTGGACAATTTTAAGCAGGTAGAGAGGTCATTAATGTCAGACAAAAATAAAACAGGACCGAGGATGAAACCTTGTGGAACGCCTAATTTTGTGGTTTTAGTGTCTGAGAGTGTACCAAATATATTAATGATTTGTTAGCGATTAAATAAGAAACTTCGTAACAGTCGCAACAGCGGCCCGTTAATACCCTATAAGGAGAGTTTCGAAAACAAGATTTCATGATTAATGGTGTCAAATGCTTTGGTGAAATCGATAAAAATCCCCCCCCCCCCCAAACTTGCCCCGGTCAATTTCGACTTTAATATAATCTGTCCGAACTATCATGGCAAGGTTGGTAGATAAACAGCGCCGAAAACTAAATTGCTAGAAGTAAGCAAGTTAAATTTATTTAGTAGATACGATGAGAAGTGCTTGTCTAGAGTTTTTCAATGAACTTGCTGAAAAAATGGTATAATTGAAATCGGGTGGTAGTTATTCATTATTGCATTATCGCCTTTCTTAAAAACAGGAATTATCAAGCTTTTTTAGTGTTCACGGGGAAATACTCCAGATATGAAAATCGGGGTATCTACATCGATGAAGATATCGCTTATGGCGTCTAAGTTCTCCTTGATGCAAGTGGAGGGAATTTTATCGTGTCCGGGGATAGCATTTTTAAGGTTACGAATTGTCACGTGGGCTTCGATGAGTGTGGCTGGATACAAGAAGGAAGAATGCGAAGCGCATGTAATGTTATTGACTATGTGCGTGGTTGGTAAGAAACAAGTTTCAGAAAAAAAAGTGCCGAAAGCGTTTGCAATATCTGAGGGATTAGAATACGTGCTAGAACCTTGGCGTATTTTGCTGATCTAATTTTAAAGCGAAGCTTTCTACCTCTGCTCCCCGAGGGTTCTGTCATGACTATTGGTGTCAACAGAAAACTCCTGCAAACAAATAGAAGAAGCTACCGGCACTGCCAGGAATCGAACCAAGAATCAATCTCAATCTCTTTATTTTGACATTCATGGTTACAAATGTCAAGAATAGAGAATAGAGAATAGAGAATAGAGAAACAGAGTAGAATAAAGAATAGAGAAACAGAGCTAGAGCCCATTGCCTTACCGATTGAGCTACGACCCCACAAAGAGACGGGGCAGACGGACGGTGCACCCACAGAGCACATCTGCCGCTTTACCCGCTGCGTTCTTGCCGAATGCCCCGTGATAGCTGCGCGCTCCGCCCACAGCACGTGTAGCGGCCGTGTGCGCGTCTTTTGCATGCGCTAGGAGTTAAAAAATAAAGGAAGCTCACACCAACGCATGGAATCTCACTTCTCCTTCTTCTCTGCCGCCTATCTCGTCGACTCCGTCGGTGGCGACAGAGACGGAGGAGATGTGAGATCTTCTAACACCGGGTTTGAGCTCCCTCTAATTTTTATATAAAAAAACAGCTTCCACTCACGTGCTTCACCAATACAATTCAAGCAACCACCATTCATGGATCATGCATTGATCTACCCTTAGAAAAGAATATCTCTCTGAAGTAATAAAGGGTGTGCACGGTTAAGGGCATCTTACTTGTCTATGGTTTCACTCTTTATAGAGCCACGTGCGGGAATTCAAGTGACGTCGCATGGGTTAAGGGGTGCCGTTTACAGCTTCGCTTTCCAACCACCTTCACAGGGTGGATTGGCGCACTTGTTTTGCACTGGCTGCTACTTAAAAAAAGAATTCAATATACACCACTGCTTAGTGGGTTGTTACCATTCTGCAAAATTTTGTTTTCGTAGAAGTTTCTCTTGGCGTTTTTTGGCAAGTGTGTTAGAACGTTGGAATACTTTTTATCACGGGCTTTCAAATGAAGGTTGTATGGTATCCGTTTTGTATTGCGATGTAGATTGTTTATTTTTCGCAAACTTGTTAACAATACTCGTGGAAACCAAAGGTTCAAAGGAGGAAAGTTACTTTTCCTCAGCAACATACACGTGGAGCAAGATACCGTGAATTCAGTAATAATATTTGAAAATTCACTGTAAGCTAGTTGATCTTCCCTGGAGCCAATAACTGGAGGCCGCTCGTCATTGTTATTGACGTAAGACAATTGTTGCCTGTTAAAAAGGGATTTGAGAAATTGAGCATTTTGGGCACATTTTGTTCGTTTAAACAGAAGAGCTACAGTATAATGATTCGTAATAGTACTGACAATAATGAAAGCTTTCGGTGGGGAGAAATCGTTGCTAAGGGCATGGTCTATTGCCGAGCCCTTGTCATTGCTTACACAACGTGTAGGTCAATTAAGGAGTGACTTAAACCCATGGCCCTGAAAACAACTGCTATATTCAATAAATTTGTTCGATTATTCTGTTGTTCTAAAGCTTAGCAACGTTTCGCAAGTACAGACTATACACATGAACAAAAAGAGGGCGTTACACGAACGTCAGGTTGTGTTCTGTGCTGTGCTAACAGTGGGTAGCCGAATGTTTTCGAAGAATTTATGCGAAAGGCGTTGCAGAGCTCAAACACCTTTATCTAAATGTATCCTTCCCGCTTTCACAACACTAAAGAAGCAAACGCGTACGATAGTTACGGCTGTAATCACGATACGCTGCATTTTGTTTTCCAGATTTTGAAATATGCAGCATTTCATTTAAAAAAGTTCATACACACATTTTCATGCCCTGAGAATTAATGACCAGCCAGTTTAAGACTTTCTAAGGCCAAAGCCTTGTATGAGAAGGAGGGTGAGGGGGAGGGAAGCCTTTAATGATGAAGAGGAGTCAGCCTGCCAGTGAGCTTGACATTTGCTACTCCACAAGAACACGAGAGGTGCGAAAATGAGCGAAGGAAGCGAAGACACAAAAAACTCAAACAAACGCAACAAACTCAACTAACAAACGCAACAAACAAACGCAAATAAGCACACAAACTGACAGACGCAGGAACACGCACACAGCATACACACAGTAGTAAAGTAATAGTAGTAAAGTTAAGTAAATCAAAGTAAATTAAACAGTTAAGTTCACATGGTTTCGTTCAAGCCGGAGTCACAGAAAAATGACACCAAGGCCCTTGTACTCCGTGTTGCCGCGGCAGTTGATGGACCGATGACGTGGCAAAGTTTCAGTGGTGCATCAGCACGCAGTCCCAAAGTTCTCTTCAAGGTTAGCCGCGGGGTGTCGTAACGAGGACACCCACACAGCACATGTTCAAAGTCCTCACGAACACTGCAAGCATGACAGTGAGGGGAGACAACTGGCGCGTCTTGTGCAAGTAGTGGCTGGTAAAAGCGACGTTGAGGCGAATGCGGTGAACAAGGGCTGTTGGCGGAGTCACCGAAGGATGGCCATAAAAATACGTCATCAAGCAATTCCTCGGGGCACCTGAGTCTTTTTACTTGCTTTGAAGGCGACAGCCTGGCGACACTTAATAACTACTACATCTTATTTGCACCTTTTTCTCCTCTTTGAGTTTTTCTTTTGGGGGCGAAGCACCTTAAGGCCGAGGCTTGTCCGGCGTCCAGCGTCCGTGCTCACGGCACAGCACCGTGTAAATCGACACATCTGGGCTAACAAGAACAAAATAAAAGGTTCACAAAAGGTTTTAGGGAAGAAGGGAGGGAGACAGAGTGCTCCTGGAGAGCCGTGTTGCGCATGCGCGAGGAGCATTGGATTGGATTGGATTTGGATTGTACTGGATTGGATTAAAATGGACTGGATTGGATTAAATTGAATTGGATTGGATTGGATCTGAAATAGTTTTAGCAGCAGTAAGCACTCTCAGGGGTGATTTGCGGTAAGAACGATCCCCAGTGCTTCGCCCACTCGTCATGATTCACTTCGTGAAGATGCGTGAATTTTTTGTCTTTTGGCGCGAATTACTTCGACTGGCTTCTGTTCTTCTACACCGCGCATGCGCCTGTCTCTTCGCTTTCGCTTCTTCGTCTTATACGACGCGAGATTACGCCAGCAAGCACACTAGCACACGCCATCGAGTCCATAAAATCAGGGTTCCGCGTGGCTGGTGTTCACCTGCACTACTCACGTCCGATCCCCTTCAGATGTGACGCGACAGGCATTCTGCATTCCTTACGCTTCCAATTAATAGTTTTGTACATTTTGTGAAGCGGGCACGTAGTCCTCAAAGCTCCAGATCGCTGGCCGATCCCCCCAGTGCGCATGCGCCATGAAGATTGGAACAACAACGACAACGTTTGTTCTACGCTGGCAAAATATCGCAGTTGGTAGAGCACTGGGCTGCTGCTGTGCAGACCCGGGTTCAAATCCGACTAGATCGCGTGTTTTATGTGGTACTCTTTACAGCGGCGGCCATTTTCTTGACCGGACATTATATATATATAAGACAGAAGTAAGGGTTGGCAGTCAAGAAAACCTCGGAAAGCAAAGGGGAGGATATGGTAGGTCATTGAAACAGTTATATATATATATATATATATAGCCTGGAAACATAAAACAAGTAGAGACAGACATAATTTATTACTTTTTACTTTTTAATGTTTTTCTCGTGTGTCTCTGCCTCTATTTACCTTATATATATATATATATATATATATATATATATATTTCTATGGAGTAATAAAACTTGGAAGATGGTAGGGAACGCAAGAAAACTTTGAACAAGGTAGCTAGCGACCGCGATTGTTGCCAAACGTTTCCGCAAGAGACTGGCCCTCATCAGAGCAAACACTCGCCTGGCCAACACTGTTGACTTACAATATATATATATATATATATATATATATATATATATATATATATATATATATATATATATATATATATATATATATATATATATATATATATAGAGAGAGAGAGAGAGAGAGAGAGAGAGAGAGAGAGAGAGAGACCGGAACAAATGAACGCATTTGTTTTTTGCCCTGAGAGAATATTTTAGCGCCCGGAGCTCACTCTGTTGCGGTGCAAAAAAAAAACAAGGATAACTGAGAATGGTTGACGGGCGCAGTAAGCCGTTATCCCTCACATTCGATTCCGCAGCCGCCGACGACAACCAGCAATTTTTAATTAATTGCGCGCGACGGGGGACAGCCCACATCTCCGCGCTGCTTTGTTCGATTCTGGTTGAGATCTGTCGCTTTGGAGGGTGTACGCTATTGTGACAACGCCGTAATAGGAATTAATTTTCTTGGGCCCGATTCCCTAACAGGTAGCGAAATTTAATTAGAGCTCTTGTGGTGGAATGTTATTACCCGCTGAGTTTTGGCGAATTGTATTTAGAATAAAGAATACCCGCATTTGCATAATCCTTGGATGGGGCCTTCTCCCTTAAGATCAAACACAATAGATGCCGAGTTTTAAAATTTCCTTTGGTAAAGCAAAATTAACAAAAGGGGGTTGCATTTTTTTTTCATGGTTGCCAACGCTAATCTTGGTTTCTCTAATTGTAGCCGGAATAATCTGTGAGGTTGCCGTCGGTATTAGGTCGACATAGCTTTCATTTTTTAATATTAAAATATTTTAAGCGAAGCCCGCATGGCTAGGGTTCCTCTTATTTTTCATGTATTCGAACAAAACCTTCCGGGGCTTCACGCGTCCTTGAGGCGCGATGCATTGAAAAAAAAGTTGAAAAAAGGCAATCGATTAGATTTGAAAACTCTCCTAAAGTGGTTTATAGGCCCATCGTGCAATCAAAATGTACGTAAAAAGTGGAGAGCAATAGCTCATCTATTGTAGGAAGTATTAAGACAAGCTATTGGTTTACGAAAATGCTATATCTATATAAATTCATTATACCTCATCACGGACATGGTATTAAAGTGCGAAAAAATTACAATTTTATAGAACAATGGAGGTGAGACAAGTATTAAAAAATCCCGGGCCATCTCCACTTACTTGAAACCTGGGGAATGGCGAAGCATGTAGTGTATTGGTGTATTCTTGGCGCCTTGGCGTTTTTGCCCACGGATATAAAACCGTGGGGGGTAGAGGTATACAGCTTTGCTGTAAGAGTCCCGTGTCTCTGTAGCACGAAGCTCTCTAGCGCGAGGTGTAGACGAGTTTTCCTGTGTTTTTTAGTGCCGTGACTACATGAGGCGACGATTACGAAGACGACAGCAGACGCCAACAGCCCCAGCCCCTGAGGGGCCTCGCCCCTTAAAGGACGTCCCAATGTGTGTGCCATCAGCGCACGGTCGCCTTCAAAGTCCAAACGTGATCTCAAAACACGATTTGTACCTCAAGCTTGTAAGTTTCATCACTTGTATATTAATTTTGAGTAGATTCGTTATCGAGAGCGACCATTTGCAAGACCAGTTCAGTCAGCATAAAAGTGTGTTCTTAGGGATGACTGCCGTCATGGCTCAAGAAAAACGAAATTCACTCATACTTTTCGCCTCAGTTCTGTGCCACCGCTATGTTGTGTGCTAAAAAGCTCCGATGGTCATCCGCCTTCACAGAGTGGAATGGATCATGATCGGCTCCTCTCCTTGCATGAGATTACGTTTCATTACCGCCTATCCCAACGTTTACTGTCGCTTGTACACCCGGCGCTCTCTCACGCCGAAGAACGGCTATGTCACTTAGTGCAGACGTACACCCTTCCTTGCATCTGCTGCCTGCACCGCATGTACCCCGCTCTGAGAGAGAGAGAGAGAGGGAACAATCTTTAATGGGTCTGGCGATGTCAGCCGAGCTAAGCCACCTAGCTTGCTACTGTACTCCTCATCCCACTGTCCTGCTTGTGGCGCGGTTCAAATCATGGATCACCTCCTCTGGCAATTCCTCACAACCCATTCCCCCATGTCGAGACGGTGAGAACTGGACGAGGGCGTTGGGCAGCTCGGATTCGGCGTTGCAAGAAGCTATCGTCGCTCGAGCAGGGGACCTTCCTCTCTCGGTCCCCACACCTCCCTCAAACAGCCCTTAATTGGGGCAATAAAACTATTCTCTCTCTCTCTCTCTCTCTCTCTCTCTCTCTCTCTCTCTCTCTCTCTCTCTCTCTCTCTCTCTCTCTCTCTCTCTCTCTCTCTCTCTCTCTCTCTCTCTCTCTCTCTCTCTCTCTCTCTCTCTCTCTCTCTCTCTCTCTCTCTCATGGTTTTTAATTCGTGGCATACTTTGTCTGGTAGCCTTGGTTTTTGGGGGTTCGGTCCTCCACGGTTTTCGTAGTGCACCGTTTTTTTTTTCTCGTGTAAAGAAATAACAGCGCCATATATGTGTTCCTTTCATAATAGTGAGCCTGAAAACAAACTGAACACCCTCCCAAGCTATACAATACCCCGGTGGGAACGGTTCATCCATGCCAACACTGTTTAGCGCACACGTTGCCTTGAGCAGATTTAAGGTAAATACACGAGTGCATATAGGCGGATTGTACAGCATTCTTTTAGTTAAAAAGGCACGCCGTATTGGATTTTACTAAAATAAGTAGAAAAACAGGGTTGAAAACGCGGCCGAAAAGGTGCGAGATAAAATCAGAACAAAAACAAACAGTAAGGAACAAGATAATACCTTGCGGTGTCGCGAGCGGCGCCGAACACACCAAAGCAAAAAAAATTCCCCCACATTTCCCCGAAGGGGAGCATGAGGAAGTGCGAATGCACGGGTGATGCTATGAGGGGGAGTTTGTTGAAATTTGGTGGCATTTGCCCGTTAGTTACATTAACACCCCCGCGTGATCACGTTCGGGCTGCGACAGCCTCGCCTTTAAACCCTCGCGCAGCGCGACGGCAGGCGAACGAAGCGGGAGAGAAGGCGAGAGCGCGCAATGGCAGGCGAGTGAAAGGGGAGAGGAGGCGAGAACGCGCAACGGCAGGCGAGCGAAGGGGGAGAGGGAGGCGAGAACGCGCAAACGGCAGGCGAGCGAAGGGGAGACGGAGGCGAGAGCGCGCAAACGGCAGGCGAGCGAAGGGGAGAGGAGGCGAGAGCACGTGACGTCACGGCGAGCGGAAGGGGAGAGGAGGCGAGATCGCGCGACGTCACGTGGCGTACTACGTCATGGCGCCGTTGCTACGCACGCTCTCCCCTCCGCTCCGCGCCGTTGCTAAGGGCGAGGAGGCGCGCGCGCGATAACACCTGCGGCTGAAGACGGACGGCGGCAGAAGCGTGACTCAGGGTAGCGTAAGAAGTGCATTCGCACTTAAAAAAAAAGAAAAGTGGATTTGTGGGTTAATAATGCTGCAAAAAAAGAGTTGGGAAGAAGCAAAATAAAAACAAAATTATAAAGATAAGATTCTTGCCTCGCGCTGTCGCGAGAGGCGTCGCCAGACACAACAACAACGTGCGACTCCGCCGGTTGCCTCGAAAGAACACGACTAGTAGACGATTCAACTATGAACGCATATCGCACTGTTTGGCAACTCCTCACTAGGAAGTTCCGGCGTGAATTTATTTCCAAGTATGAAACAAAAAGATGGTCCTTCAATTTAGTGTGAAAATTTGACGAATCAGCAAATAAAAAGAATGCATACTTATCGCCTGCAAGATCTAGGTGTTGTAGACAACAAGTTCTATCATTGAAATGAGCCAAGGCAGACTTCTTGCCGCGTCTTAGAGTAGTGCACGGCAAGTTCTCTCCCTCTATCTCTCTCTATCTAATATATACCCAAACCCAGGCCTCTACAGAACTTTCACCCAGAAATTCATGGCAGTAAATACTACCTGGAGTTTTTTACATGTACATGCTCTGAGAATGCCCTAGCTTACACACTTCAGGAATCCAAAAAGCACATATATTAGTCCAGTAATGAGCAGTGGGAAACCATGCTGCTTAGCGAGAACATCCAGCAGTGGGACGTTCGGAGTGCTGAAGACGCCGAGACAAGACATCGAGACTGTCGTCTCAAGCACGCCGGCCCTAACTAGGCCTTTTCTCTGGACATAATAAAGGTACTTCCTCCTCCTCTTCTTCCAGAACTCACACAGTGTTACATACCAACAGAGAATCGCTATACCCGGTGTATTGGCCGATGGTTTCTGCTGGATTTTGTGTTTTGTGTAAGTCCTAATCCTAGAACACACACCACGTGACATACATAGCACAAAACGTATATACTCGCTGAGGCTGGACCCACAGCATGCCACCAAAACATTCAAATGCCTCCAACTGTGAAGATGTCTGTAGTGTAAACACCAGTGACGGAACGGTAGTCTTTGCGGTCTACCTTAAAGACCCATGAAAAACACAAAACAGACATTGACGTCTCCTTGTACAGGCATTTTGCATGACAGATACAAGAACAATTAAGGCACCGGGATAATGTAGGTGGCTTCAAAATGTTAACATTGCGAAACATGACAAGAAGGACTGGTGCCTTGGGCTACTTTGGACTCACATGCTTCAACAAACCCAGTCATCCAACTCCATGGTATAGATCGTGTTTGGACTTGGTCTTAGCCACAAAGCGATTGTCGCATACCGTCTCCCCAAATCAAAACAGCCTGACATACTTCCGCCAAAAGGGGTATTGATTCCCAACAGCTTAGCTGGAAACGCACTTTCGCAGGCAGCGCCATGTGCAATAAGATTGACCTTGTTGACTAGGGTCACAGACGGAGTCGCGCTAAGTGCAACAACCAATGCTCAAGATCGCATGACCTCAACGTCACCGCTCTGTCGCTGACGTGACCAATATAGGATAGCAGGTCAAACCGCAGTCGGCAGGATTTTGTCTTGACCGGGGCAAACCCGTTTCATCGCAGGGGGAGAGGGAAAGGGCAGTGGCAGTGGGCAGGTGCTGGTGTGGCTTGAAGGTGGCAAGCGCTCCTTTTGCACCCCCATGCCGACCCTCATGGTCGGTGGTAGAGACGTGAGCGGTTGAAAAAAAAGAATTAGAAAAACACTGTTTTTTTTTTCGTTTTTAACACGAAAGTGTTTTATTCCCAGATGCACGAAGATTTCGCTGACGTCATATCTGTCACGGACGTGACGCCAGTACAACGGAGCAAGCGGCCTGTAAAGGGTGCACCCCTGCGCACAGGGTCTTCTCGCGGGGAAGAAACCTTTAGTACTAAAGAATACGTTATACTTATGGTTGTTCGTTTTTGGGTTTTGTATTTTAAAACGAAAGTGTTTTATGCCGCGATACCCCAAGATTTCACTGACGTCATATCCGTCACGGAAATGATGATACACCTTTGCCGAAACGACCAGCCAGCAGGGCGTCGCTCGCCAAGCACACCCACAAGACAGCCGCCGACCCGTAAATCATGCTCAGCTGCAGATTTCACTGCTCATTTCACTTTCCTGTTTTACTGATTCCTATGACACAAGAATCAACCACAGTTCTTTTCAGCCAGGATAATATTGAAAGAAAAGAACAGCTTCACCAGGTGAATTTTTATGATGCGACCAACCTGCAGTGAGGGAAACGCTTTCTGAAATCAATGCCTTGATGTGAAATCGTGTGCAGATTTTGAGAGCGGAAGCTCTGATGGGACTTTTGTGATGCATCATGTAACAATTATATCCTTTGCAGTGTTAACGGAGAAATTCCTGGAGCACTTAAGTCTCTTAACTGATTCGAAGGCGAAATGCAGCGATTATCAAAATCTTCTTCACTGCCGCATCGTATTCGCGCTGCCCTCACGTTCACCTATCATGCTGTACGCATCCGGATAATTCTTGTTCTATCCTGGCACGGTACATGGTTAGGGCTGTAGTTACCGCACTTGGCTGCGGCTCTTGACAAATGTATATTTTTTTAACTTATTTTCTTTTTACAGGGGCCGTAATTTGGTTTCATTCGTGTAGTCGCCAGGAACTGCGGTCACTTTCCGTGTTTAATAAGACATCTAAGGATTTCTATTCAAGAAGTATGTCAAATTTTTATAGATCTCTACGAAATCATCTTTTCTCAAGTTTTCATATTTTTCTGGAAAAAACATGAAAAAAAAACCTGTTTTTTTTTTTCAGGCCCCGCGAAAGTTTATAAAAACCTACATCTTTAGTCGGTGGTAAAAGCTATAGTATTAGAAGCAGAATGAAAGTTAGCGATCTTCTGCACGGGCTTCGAACACGTTGCGCTGCAGAAGAGCGGACGCGAGATTGCAGAAGCTATACGGCGATTTGGATTCCACAGCTCTGTCGCTGCAGTTGATTTGATGCCACTGTAACTTGAATCCTACCCGCCAGCAAGTTTACCTAAAAGGTTGGAGGGGGGAGGGTGCACTTACGCTGTCCCGCAAGAAAACCATCAGCCTGTGAAGAAGGACGAACAAACAGCGGACCTGTTTTACCTCAGTCGACGCATCTGTGCCTGAAACAAAACACATTTCTTTGTAAGTTGCTATTGAGCACACTTTCTCATTAGTTAGCTGAACGAAACTTGGAAGGACTAGAATTTTATTCCAGCGGACAAACATGGGGCTGTCCGCTTTCCTCCCGTAGAAGTCATCATCATCATCATCATCACCAGCCTATCTACGCCCACTGCAGGGCAAAGGCTTCTCCCATTAATCTCCAATTACCCCGGTCCTGTGCTAACTGCGACCAATTTATCCCCGCAAACTTCTAATTCTGCTAATTCTAATTCTGCAACGTTTGCAACTTCACTGTGAGCTATAATTATGACAAGTAAATGAAATTCGATGGTAATGTTGCAGTCCACCTGGCGACTAATTGTCACATAATTTGCTTCGGGATAGTTTCGATAAAACAAGAGTTAGGCTATGTTCAGACTAGACGCAAAAGCCATGTCGTGATCTATGGACGTAAAAAAAAAAAAAACGGCGTGTCACGCATTTCGGTTGGCTGAGACGTGAAATGACGTCATTCTTTAAAGTTATTACGACAGTTGCGGCGACAGTCTGAACCCGGCCTTACAGCCGTTTTCCGTAATCATGCTCGCTTCGTGGGCGGTCACGCACGTATTAACAGCAGGCGAGAGTTCTGTAACGTTTACAAGTTCACTGTGAACTAACTATGACGAGCAAATGAAAATCGGCGTTATCATAGTCGCTTTATCGGACAATTTAAGATCTTTTCTAGATGCCCACATTACGTTGAGAATTAACGTTAGAAACTGGAGACGAGAGTGTTTACGTGTCGATGCGACGCGTAGACGGACAAACGTAGATCACCGCCGTTAGGTAGCTATGTATACTGCTTCGCTTTAAAATTCAACAATCATAAGCGGGGGACCATATCAGGGTTAATCGACTTACCAGATTTACCCTTTCAGCCCTGATTTTTTCTATCTACTGAAAAAAATTTTCTGTGTGTTTTTTTTATTATTTGGAACCTTTGAGTTTACAAACGAAAAATTGAGCTTGTGATGCATGTAATTAGACATCTACAGGCATGACAACTAGTTAGATCATTAGGCAATTACAATTTTAAATTCAAGTAGAAACAATTTTTTGCTTGTTTTCCTAAATTTTGGAAAGCACTTAGCCCACATACAAAAATTAAAGCTGGCAGTGCAATTATTTTTTAGATTTGCAGCAATTTCATCAAACTAGGACTTCAGTCCTTGGAGTCACCCTAGCTGGCGTCAATTTGGTCTTCGCCGCAATGCCTTCCTCTTTCGTGCGTTCAGATTTAGCAAAAAACGAACAATATGGTTATATAAATAGATAGAGGCATCTTTGAAGAACTATTTCTCAGAAAACTATTGTTTTGGTTTTGTTCTCAAATTTCTAGAAGCCTTTTGGTTAATGTCCTTGATATAGCTAGGACACCAGGGCCGAAAGAATTAAGCGCGCATGTCCGCGCTCCTCCGCTTCCTTGTCATCTCGCCTTCTTTTTGATGCATTCCCAAGTTCGCGAACAACGAGGGAGACCACCTGCGCACGACGCGAACTAATGGCCTTTGCGTGTGATCAAGGACAGGCCACACGCATCCCCGAGCGGGCGGTGCATTCCAGCGTGGTGTACTTGAGCTATGTGTGGCGGTGCCCCGAGCGTTAGAAAGCTGAATTAAGGCTTGCCTGTGCAGGGGGGAGCCACGATTCCACCGACCCAAAGCCATCAGTGAGTTTCCTCGAATCAGTTCACAGCGCGTTCACCGTGCGACGAGTAATTTCAAGGAGCACGCAACGGGAGAAACTGCAGCAAAGCGTGCCTCTGTATTCAGTGTCTGTACCAGCGTGATTTCAGAATGTCGGGTGAATGCGTAGACGCGTTGGGAAATAATGAAGTATACCGGAAGTGTGCAGAAGAACGGGTGCAGCTATTCCCCTTCGTATACGGAAGCAAACGCCTATCTTCCGCTTCGCTTTTGCTGGCTGAAGCACTCTTTCTTTGCGGGGAAAGTTCGCTATGCTATTCGTTGCATTTCCCTTGAGGAGGGACATGCTTTGTGGAAGTCACATTCTTTTTTTACAAATATGTGCTCCGGAAAAAAAATTAGAAGGACCGTTCACGGATTGAACCTGTATTTCGCGTGAGTGTCTTTTCTATCATTTCTGCCGTCATGCATTGTTCGTCTCATTTTATTTTTATTTACGTTATTTTAAAAATACCTTGCATGCTCTATTACGGAGCATGGAGTAAGGGGGTACATAGGAAAAAATGCTAGCGGGTGAAACTTGTGCCACATTACAAAGCAATACACTGTGACTAATAACAATGACTGCACAAATGACAAGGAGGGGTTACAGGCAACAACACGAATTTAACAGTCGCAAAAAAAAAACACCATAAACAAAAACATAATTAAAGGAGTTTATAAATGCTATCGAGATAGATGTATCATTAATTGTTCGCGAAAAGTTGCATCATTAGTTAAATTGACAATGACGTTGGGAAGGTCATTCCAGAGTGCTAGGGTATTGTTTATCTTATTGATTACCGATTATTACTCTGATTTTTAGCCTACCTGGTGACAGTACGTTTCCGGCCAACTTTTATCGCCCAGCTTCATACACCCGCGACGCCAATCTTCAGTATTATGGTCACAGCACGGTTCGGCATATACGGTCACACGTAAAATTAACAAGTGTTAGAAACTTTATTAAGCAGGCCGTGGTGAGGATGAGTGAGTCGCCTCGGTCCAGGCGAACGCAAGGGACCATGAGAATGTGGGCCTCCAGTTTCCCGTTGTTCTTGGAGACTCGCCGCAACAGCCAGCGGCTCTCCGGTGTAATTGTGTGGTTGAGTAAGGTTGTGGGTGTTGTCCCACAGAAGGCGGTCCTGGGTAGATAAGGTGAAGCATTGTCGTTCCACTCGGGCGGAGGAAGTGCTATTGGTTATGCACGGTAGGGCGACAACGCGCTTCGGACATCACCGCCTGCAGCGCCACACAGCGACTATCTTGAGCGTTACTCGCGTGGCATTCCTTTTTTCTGTGAACTTGATTGATAGGCTTCCCACTCCTACAGAACCGCAAAAACACTCTTTCTTGGCTTCCACCAGTGGTCTGAAACACCGACATTTTAATTTTCCGACGTCACACGCTCTAGATTGACCGACTTCATACATTTAGGACACGAATCTTAAAAGGGGGGGGGGGGGGGGGGGGGGGGGCATGTATGCGCTCATGTATGAATGAAGTGCCCGTTCAGTTAAGCAAGCTTCGAAATGGTGAAGAGTCAGCTTAACTACAGGCTCGGTATAAAATTGGCGAGAAGAACAGAACCTAAAGAGTTGTGTAGATATTTTATAAGACTATTTTATGGTTTAGCACGTCCGTGTTGGCGCTAGAAGCATTTACATCGGTTGTAGTCATTTTCCTCTCGCCAAACGATTTTATTCTGATACTATTTTCTCCATGGAAGGGTTAGTAGGATCCGCTGGCAGTATTCCCTGTTCTCCTGTGGTATTTTCATCCGCGTTGTCTAAAGGCTCAAAATGCGTTTGCTCCTACAATGCACATTGAAATATAGCAGCCAGTGTAGGTTTGTGAAAGCGCGCACAAAAATTTACGGTGATCATTCCGTCTGGTCAGGGGGACTCCGCGCTAGTAGTGCGATTTCCCCTGTGAGATAGATTATGAAGAACTGAATTTATAAACGTAAACCCCGCTCCGTCCAGCTTCCTCGCCATTATGCCCTCTTTCCCATATTTACTCCGCCGCTCCATGCAGGCTACGACGCCATCGGGTCTTTGATAAATGACACCCCTACTGCAGGCGGTGTAAAACTTGAGAAACGGCCACAATGCGGTGCCGCGAATTTAAGAGCGAGCTGAATTTATCTCCCAGTGCTGCCTATTGCAAGGAAAGTACCGGCTGGCCATCATGCCCTCGTCAATACCCCCACCATCGATACTTACCTTTAATTAAAGGGTGCTTCGCGGCAAACACACTTCTGTGCTGAAGGGAGGAAAAAAAAATTATCAGCTAGAAAAATTGTAATCTTGAGATTGTTACCATTATTGACGCTTGCCATTAAAGTGTGCTTCTCTGTAACTATACTTTTGCGGTAAAGGGAGCAAAATGCATTTACCAAATAATTGATTGTAGGGTTTAACGCGTCGACGCAACGGAGGCGATGAAGCGCGCCCTAGTGGTGGGCTCCGGATCAATTTTGACCACCTGGGGATCTTTAACGTGCGCCGAAATCTCGTACGCACGGGCGCTTTTGCTTTTCGCCTCCATCAGAAAAGCGGCCGGCCGCCGCGGCCGGGAATTGAACCCGCGTCCTCGTGCTCAGCAGCGCAACGCCTTAGCCACTGAGCCACCGCGGTGGTTCATTTACCGACTGGGGAAGCTGTTAGAGTTGGCGATAATTACCATAACCCAGGCTTGCATTTGAAGGGCGCTTTACAGTAAGCACGCTCATCCTGCGGTGAAGGGAGCAAAGCAGATTTGCCGACTACGGAAACTGTTAGAGTTGATGTTAATCATCATTATCCTACTTAAGACTTGCCTTTGAAGAATGTTTCGCTTAATCTGCTGCGACAGGAGTAAAGGAAATACACCGACAGGGGAAGCTTGTAGAGTTGGTGATACTTATAATTATCGTCATCAAGGCTCGCCTTTAAAGGATGTCTCGCGATAAAAACACTTATCCTGTGGTGAAGGGAGCGAGATCGATTTACCAACCAGAGAAATATTATTACAAAGCTGGGGATGCTTATCATCAACACCGACGCTTTCCCTTAAAATGCGCTTTACAGTAAGTAAGCTCACCATGCAGTGAAGGAAGCAAAACATATTTACCAACACGGGAAACTGCATGCTCCAGACAGCTGGCGAAAATTATCATCGAGGCTTGTCTTTAAAGGGTGCTTCACGATAAGAGCGCTTACCAGGCGATGAAATGTCCAAAACAGATTTAACAAGCAAGAAAACTATTACAAAGTTGAAGATATTTATCATAACCATATACGGGCTTGTATTTACAGGGTGCTTCAAGGCAAAGTACATTTATCCTGCGGTGGAGGGAGCAACACAGATTTAGCAACTGCAGGAGCTACTGGAGCTTTAGCGATTATCATGGAGGCTTGCCTTCGAAGGGTACTTCACGGTAAGTATACTTACGCCGCAGTGAAAGCAGCGAAACAGTTTCCTTAACTGGGGAAACTATTACAGTGTTGCGATAATTATCATTATCCTCCAATCTTGCCCTTGCTCCGTACATGGCCTCCGTACATGGAATGGACCAAAGCCGAGTTACCAATATAGGGGAACTAATGCAATAATCATCATCGAGGCTAGCCTTTGAAAAATGCCTCACGGCAAGTATATTTACGCTGCAGTGAAACCACGAAACAGATTCCTTAACTGGGGAAACTATTACAGTGTTGCGATAATTATCATTATAATCAAATCTTGCCCTTGCTCCACTGTAAGTACATGTCTTGCTGTGAATGGACCGAAGAAGATGTACCTTTATAGGGGAACTATTGCAATAATTATCGAGGCTTGTCGTTAAAGGTTCCCGAGAGAAAATGGTAGCTGGTCTCAGCTGGTTAATGGTTCAATTCCCAGATGGAACAAGCTGATCAAGGACTAGCAGGGCCCAGCTGGGAATTTAACCATTAACCAGACGGGACCAGCTCCCATTTTCTCTCGGGATGTTTCACGGTAAGAATACCTACGCTGCAGTGAAAGCAGCAAAACAGATTCCCTAGCTGGGAAAACTATTACACTGTTGCGATAATTATAATTATAATCGAATCTTGCTCTTGCTCCACTGTAAGTGCATGTCCTGCTGTGAGTGGACCAAAACAGGTGTACCGATATACGGGTCCTACTGCAATAATTATGGAGGCTTGTCTATGAAGGATGAATCACGGTAAGGATACTTACGCTGCAGTGAGAGCAGCAAAACAGATTCCCTAGCTGGGAAAACTAGTACAGTGTTGCGATAATTATCATTATCATCGAATCTTAGCCTTGCTTCATTGAGAATAGGGTTGAAACGGAGCAGACGACGCGCACCGGTGCCCTTTTTTTTGGCGTGAGGGCGCATCACAAGCTTGCCCACGTCCGTGGCGCATCGGACATGTCCGTGGTCGTTTCCAGTGTTGCCAAGCGAAGAAATTGACAGCTAAACTGTTCAATGAATACCACCTATATTGAACTACTGCAATAGTTATCATCGAGACTTGCCTTTAAAGGGTTCTTCACGGTAAGGACACCTGCGCGGCAGTGAAAGCAGCAAAACATTCCCTAGCTGGGAATACGATTGCAGTGTCGCGATAATCGCTATCATTATTATCGAATCTTGGCTTTGCTCCACCGTAAGTACATGTCCTGCTGTGAGCGGACCATTACCGATATATATATATACCGCACCGGTAATGCGGAGATGTGGGTTCGAGTCCCGCTCCCGGAAAAACGGCGGATTTTTTCTCGACTTATATTTTCGCTTATTTATCAATGAATCAAAGAAACGTGACAAGCACACGTCATTCGGCCCTATTAAATATTTCGAAAAAAGCCGAATAGCACTGGCAATGACGACTGCAACCTTGATATATATATATATATATATATATATATATATATATATATATATATATATATATATATATATATATATAGGGAACTAAACGGAACTCGAACGTGGTGTCAGAAAGGTCAAGACTTGCCTTTAAAGGGTCTTTCACGGTATGTATGCATATCCGGTGGTGAATAACGTGAAACGAAGCGGCAAAATGGAAATCTGGAAGTATACAGCATTGGCTAATAATGAATTGTCTTACAATTGGTACCAGAAGCTGAAAGGCACTGCCAGCATTTATTCGCCATTATGGTTGTGCCAGCTACCAATATTCAACTCAAATAATTGGTTGAATGAAATTTTTTAATTTATTCATTATTCTACACAAAACCTGTATTTAATAATTGCCGTTATGGTCGTGCTGTCTACCAATTCAACTGAACTAATTGGTTGTGAGATTTTTTTTATAATTCATTTATTATTCTACACAAATTATTAACGGCGGTTGACTGATTTGCTTAGCCAGTTTATCAAGCGAACACCCAATCCCGAGAGCTTTTATCTGTGTGCCCCTCTGTGGGTATGTTTGAGGGTCAACCACACAAAGGTGCGGCGAATTTAAGCGCTAACTGAAGTTAGTCATGATTGTAATTATTGGTTGATTAAAACAGGATATGTATATGTCTTTTAGAGAAGTTTTGCACAACTGGCACGAAAAGTCACACCCCTGCACTCATCCGACAACAGTGGTGGCGTCCCATTAGTAAAGAGCAATGTACAGCAGCGCACACCCTGTGGCAATCTTGAAAACAATTTATTGCACAATCCGCAAAACAATTAAAAAGCCACTTTTTTGGGCTGTTATTTAACAGATGCCGCACATAGGATGTTTCTAATACAACAATTCAACACAAGGAAGGTAGGAAGCTTTGGCACTTGCTGGATGTACGAGCTCGAAATACATTGCAGCAAAGTATAACACAGTAAAGTTGCTCAGGTTACACCAAGCTTTTTGTAACAGGCTTGCCAAGCTTTGAGCACATCTGTCCCAATAGCAAAAAGTTCCTTTCCTGTTGCTGCAGTGTACTTACGAGCACGAACACCCCAATAACAAATTCGTTACAAAGAAAGAACACCCGTGCAATTGACAAACTTTACAACCAAACCACACTACACCATCGCATTGCCTTTGAAATGCAACATACGAAACGCAGAGCATAGAACATGGGTCCGTCATAAACAAAAAAAACATCCTACAGCAATCCCGGACAGTGAAATGTTCGAAACACACAGATAACCTTTAATAACAAACAACGTGTAACCCTCAAGCGCCTTACATTGTAAAAGTTGACATGTATGCCACATATACACTGCAGCGTTCTCCTTGGCTGGTGTCACAAAACCCGTTATAGAAATGGTTTGGAGTATATTCATATATATATATATATACCGTTTTAAAACGGATCGCGTATAAAGAGCTGCTTTCAATTGCCGTACAAGACGTGCGATGCACTACAGTGTTTTTTTACAGGCTACACTTTGAGGCATTGTCATACACAGATCTGTGCGAAGAACAGTACGCAAGAACCTCATCGTGGCGCATTACGCTTCAAATTGTTTGCAGACCAGCTCGGCAGCCATCATTACAACCGTGCATTGCAACCCTGAAGGGCAGCGCTATGCTTTGCTCCTTACCGGTGTAAGGCAGTGGACATACATAGTGTGACAATGTTCAAAACCTTAAAAAAATCACACTTGCTGGGTAGCAGACAACTTTATCGCAGAGGTGCTACCCTTACGGGAATCACTGCATTACGGGAATCACTGCATGGGATTATACGGGAACTACTCGTACGGGTGTTATGGAAATAATTACCGGTGAAGAGGAAAGCATAGCGACAACCCGTACGGAGATGCGTTACAACTACACACCCTATAGCAACAAACAACAGCCTTAGCGACATGTATGGAATGCTTGTATATTACTTTATGCACAAACGGAAACGTAGTAAACTATTTGCTAGTCACAAAACTGGGTCCAAGAAGGCGGATGGCTGAATTTGAGCAAGCTGAATTATTTTATCACACCTCTTCCTTTCAAGAACCGATAAAGAACAACACTTTTTGGAACTCCTTCACGAGGAGCGAAATATATAGTGGCTCTGCGAAAATTTCAACCCCTCAAAATAGCTTACGGCGGCGCAAAATATATCAGGGTCCACGTGAACTTCGTATTACAAGCACGCTCTCAGACTATCAGCTAACGAAACTGACAGATTACACAGCATTAGCCTGTTCCTAATTAATATCAATCAGTACGCTGTAATTTCTAGAACTCGGGCTCTGGTAATCCTGTAGTCAGGCTACAAAAATGCGACCAAATGCGCCCTATGGAGCTGTGACAGTACACTGGAAGAAGGAACCGCTTATTGCAGGGATCACTTAATGCTAGGTTTTATGTAAGAACACCGATACTGTCGCTAGCTTTTGATCACTGCAACAACTGTTTACAACCTGTTACGGTTTCTGACCTTGATCGGTCCTTCTTTTCGAAATAAAAAATTATCAATGAATGAATTTATGGTGCCCATTAAGCTGGCATTTTGACACTAGGCAATGCACATAAAGATACCCTCAACAGAAGGTTTCCACTCTGGAAAGAGCAAGGAAAGCCATAACTCTGTAATGGTCATAAATAACTTGGAATGCTCTCTTCAAGTGGTAATGAAAATTTTTAGTTAACTATGCTTTATCACAATTACGGTGACTTAACCAGTGTTTTCTTTTACGCACACAAACTCTGTGACTTCCGGGGGATAGGCATAATTAACCGATCATGCAGGCGCATGCTGGAGTTGTGATTGCCAATTGCACTAAACTTAAGGTTAACATATTTTTTGCACGAATGCAAATTGCCCGGAAAAAGACCTATATTTAAGTATTTAAGCAGCATGCTTTGGGTATAGATCGACTGAGTTATTTAACGTGAAAACCTTCAATCCTGAATGAAACAAAGTTTAAGGCAGCATTCCTTTTACTTTCAGCTGCATTTTTTAATAGAATACCAGAAAGAAAATTGAAGTTTATTATTGGAGCAATTATGGGCAATGCATCATATTGAGCTTATGTATAACACTGTAAGCTTGAATTAACAATACGCAGGTGTTGCAATTGGGAGCTGATGTTCAACGCTTTCATGCAACGAAGCAACTATTCATAAAGCAGCCTTGTAAAGACCACATAGATTAAAAAGCACAAACAATCCTGATCTATGGCAGTCGTACACAGCGGGAACATCAACATCCTGTCACGAAAAATTCAAGTATGTGGTATCTGCAACATTTTCTTAAAACACGAGTTCACTGCTCTATGTTGCTTACAGAAACGTGTTAATGACAAAAAAAGTAAATTAAATTAATGAACAACAAGTTGCTTAGATATTAGAGCAACAACAACTTGTCTCTAATTTAAGGTCGACGTCATTTAAGTTTTACCAGAGAAATCAGGCAGTTTACTCGAGCAACGAAGCCATTGCGCCCTGTGCAAAAGCATTAATATACACACGCCTTTTGTACTGGTATTATGTGCACAGCGAAACATATCCAGAAAGTGGCAGTGAAGCAGAGAGTTACTGTTTTGTCAACTGCCCCAGACAGAGTGCCGACGCTTCCACTGAAAACTCATTTTACGCACTGCACAATGCGAACACGAAGCCTCGAAAACACCTCGGCCAAAAAGCTTGGAACGGTGCCCAATGCTGCCAGATAAAAGTCTGAACAAGACCTCGAATCTTTCAGGTATTTCAAAGTGATACGTTCGAAAAGCCAGCACTGTTTCAACATGGCCCAGCCCCCTTCCCCAGCATGTAACATATGTACAGCCTTAACCACGCTAAGCTGAAATGTGATTGAAACGTACTAGCAATGCAAAGTTGTCATTTGGGTGAGCTGGTACTTGCTTTTGAGGATCTAAAAGCACTGAAGAAAGACAAAAGACCAAAACACAAAACGACACATGGCGCACCATGTGTCTTCCCACGTTTCCATCTTTTGTCTTTCTTCAGTGTTTTTAAATCTTTGCAGTGTAATCCAACTACAACAGTGTTACACGGTAGCTAAGTAAATCATCCGAACCAAAAGTGGACCCAAAGGAGACCTCTAAAGTGTACCCTCTACCTCACTAATAGTTCCAAGTGCCATCAAGTGTTCCAGCTCAAATTTTCCAAGGCTGTATGTGTCGCATACGTAAACAGGTCGTAAACTCACTGTGGTTCCTAATTTGGTCGACTGGGTTCCCGAGTTAAGTTCAAATGTGACGAAATTAGTGTGTAGGCTAAACTATTATGAACTGAGCAAGCCCTAGAATATTTCTCAGTGCAACCAGTACTGCACCCAAATGTTTACAAACCCTGTTACGAACGCGTTCCAAAAGTAATCACACGTGCAGCACTTTGCGGGTTGAGCTGAAAGGCTTACAGAAAAAACTTAGCCTCAAAACAGTGTTTGCTTTTGTTAAAAATGATGCCCAAACCCCTTTTTGAAAAAACAAAACAAAAACGAAAGCATGCTATGTCGAGAAAACTTCACACCTTTTTCTGGCAGCTTCAGGAACCGTGGGGACTGAACTTCACCACCACAACACTACACACAAACACACACACAAACCTTCACCACGGCAGCACACAAAAAAGGACTTGACCAACAGCACAGTACAACCAGCTCTATTGAGCACGTGATCAGAGAGCAAGAGAGATAGTGCAAAGAGCAAAACAGTGCATGTTGGCAGCATTGCCACGTGAACAAGGTGCGTTACGTATTGGACTTCAAACAACAGAACACTTCAGCGCAGTATACAGACGCCCCGAAGCAACCGCACGGTGTGACAATCGAAACTGTGCCCCCTGTAGAAGCATTAGGCAGCATTGAAAAATGAATAGGATGGGAACATGAAAGTAACTGTGAGACCCTGTGAAACTCTAGTGCAACCTTCAGTGCGAAACACTGGCAACAACATAAAAAAAAAGCTGTTAATCTTTTTCTTCTGCGGCAATAAAGCAATTCCATCGCTACTAAATTTGACTGTCCATGGGACGAACTTTCGTGTTTATAAAAGGGGTTCCAATCAAACAGCACAAATACCATGGTTACACCGCTTGTGGCTGGCAAAAGTAACACCGTTTAAGTCTTCCTCAGCCGAGAGATGTTAGCTAGCGTCCAAGACGTACCGTATTTTCACGATTCTAACGCACACCTTATTTCGCTAAAAGCACCCTTGAAATTTGTGTGTGCATTACAATTGGGCTCAAAACTGAAATCGTCTCTTAATGTTCCTGGCTTTAGTTTTAATGCTCGCAGAAACTGGATAAGCATCTTTACAAAGAACAAGAAATTTTTAGTGCCACAGTTGCGTACATCAAATAAAATGTCTTCTGCCAGGTACGTGGTTTCATGTCCTTTATATCAGCATGGTGGGCTCGATGTAAAATTATTTTTCGAATTTTCATCAGCAAACTTTATTGCGCGTTACAATCGTGCAAGTACAGTATTTTTTCTGCTAGCAATTTTAGAAGAAGAAAGAAGATGCTTTCAAGGAAAAAAAAAAAAAAAGCAAATGAAGTTAGTGTGATTGCCTGTCATTACCCTTTGTCGCCTGCGCGGCAACGCCAGGATTAGCACTCGCAAGTATTTTGGCAAGTGCTGAACGGAAAGACCAGCTCTTTGTGGCTTCAACAAAATCTGATAAATGCTGGCTAAAGATCGAAACATTTTTATACAAATAATAAACCTGAGCACACATTCATTAACAGTAAAAAGATAGGAGTAATTTTGGAGTAACGAGAGTTACTCCAAAATTACTATTTTTACTCCAAAATTACTCCTATTTTTTGCTGTTAATGAATGTGTGCTCAGGTTTATTTGTGTAAAATTACTCCAATGCAGTCAAGTTACCGTCAGGCACTCGACCCAAACGCTACCTTGAGCCAGCCAAGTGTCAAGCGAAATTTTACAAAATGTTTGGAGATTGGTGCGAGCTAGCAATCATCTGGGTTAAATGCTTGTTGGCAATTGCGCCCCGAGGGAAGGGTTAAAACTTGTGGACCAGGTAAGGCCACGCGCGGACCAAACGTGCGAAAACGGGGTGCTTGAAATGAGAATTGCTGCGCACACATTCAGCAGATACGGTTTCCAGCATCCATGATGAGCTGCTTTTCCAAGCAGCACTCACACAATGTCACGCCCAAACAGTTACGTGCGTCGGCCTGAGAACACAAGCCTTGCCTGTAAATTGCGCATTCTCATGCCCGAAACCTTTTTTAGCAGCAAAAGCACTGTGGAAACTTCTCCTCTTTGCGTGACGTGAAGTGTAAAATGTTTGTACGTGTTAACCAGAGCTTTGCCGCCCACCAAACACCCCTCCGAGGCAGCAAACGTGAGGCAGTGATGCTGTGCTCACAATGTACTACGGGTCTCGCCTCGGTGAAAAAATCAAAACAAGGGGCAGTTTGTAGCTCACCCATGACAACATGACGACTTGTGGGGTTGAGACGAGCGTATACACGGCAGTTGTACCTTTGGTGCCTCTTACGGCACCAGACAAACGCGGGGGAGCCTTGTACCCGACATCACACGTGCTGCTGAAGCACAAGCCGCCAGGTAAGCGTTCCACGACTTTCCGCTCAGAAGTGCGCACAAGACGCCTCTTTCCGTGGGTCAAACTTGAGTAGTTTCCAGTTTGCTGGGAACTAACATCGGTAGCCGTAAAAGTCTACGACAGACAAGTCACGACCTTACAGCCCTTTTCTTACAGAGTTACAGTCACCTCCAAAAGTACCCAAGACAGAGTGGCCATACGTAAAACAAGCGGACATGGGAGCTTCTTTTTTGCCTGGTCAACCCAAGTAAACGTCTCCACCAGGTTCCATTTTGTTAGCCCTGCCACTAATGGCAATCCAATATGTGCTGTCACCATTTAGAACTGGATGCCACACTGTGTGGTAAGTTGGACTGTCCATAATGTGAAAACAATGAAGCACAGTATGTTGGAAAACTACAATCACTGTACGTCTGGAAAGACCTACATGTGAATGAGCAAGATTCCACTGTGGATGCTGTTTCAGCTTATCAAAGGTGCACTCGATTGCTTACTCTTGTGAGCTTACTCAAGGTCGCGTCCCAACACATAGGCACCTTCCAGGGTGCAAGGGCATAGCATTCAAGATGCAAATAGCATCTAATGTTCCGTACAAACAGAACCGGCACTCATAAAGCTTGCCAGATGTCATGTCCAACTTTAACATTTCACAGACATTTTACTTTTTTGTTGCATTTTGAAAAGCAGTCTTGCCTTTTTTAAACTAGAAACTGGACACCCAGCAAATGTAAAGCTACCTTATTCTCTTATTATTTATCCTGAAGTGCCCAAGTCATACCCGCAATTACAGGTACTCGATGATGAAAGGTGTTCCGTTTTCATTGGTCTTTTACACAGCACTCATTAAAACTGCCCAGATGCTGGGAGATTGACTGGTTTTGTTTTGGGAGATTACATTACCGCTTGCCGAAAACATCCACGTACTTTAGGCATGTCGAGTGCCAATGCTTGAGCTTTACTCTTTTCTTGCAACAACAGCAGGCAACTGTGCATATTTTTGTGCAATTCGACAGCCCTAAGATACGCAAAACTTGGTCGCAACACCAAGCACAGGTACACAATGCCTCCTGATACACTTCCTTACAGGGCCAAGGCGTAAGGCATTAAATAATTACTTTCATCAATGGCAACCTCCACCAAAATTTACACCATCTTCCCGCGAGGGGAACCATGGGGTAGATGCAACGCATCGGGGGGTTGCCGTTGCGTTTCCGTTATGTTAGCGATGTTAGCGTGTGGATTGCTGTTGTTGTGTATCCTATTTACGCAGCATGTTCACCCCCGATGCGTCGCATCTACCCCATGGTTCCGCTCGCGGGAAGATAGTGCAAATTTTTAACCGAGCGCAAGCTGCGCACTAACGCACAGCTGGCACGGCGACGGGTGCGAGCGCAGCCGAGCGCTGACCACGCTGACGCACAGATGGCGCTACGGTGAGAGTGGCGGAGCGCGCAGCTGCCGCGGCGAAGAGAATGGGGGAGGGATGCGGACTACGCCGCAAGACAAGGCGAGTTAAAGAGATGCGTTGCATCTAAAAACTTTTGTTCGAGATGACCGCAATTGACTTCTGGAACAGATAAAGGTGCCAACATATCTCCGCTAGCTCTTTCAAACAGCAGAGCATAGACAACTAAGCTTCGCTGGGCGTTATTCTTCAAAGCTCCCATTGTCCCAGCATGTTACAAGATTCCAGGTTCCAGCATTCAATCAATCTGCTGCGCGCATTGCAGGTCTCTTACATCTCCTGGTCTTTGCCACAACTATCACTCCCTCTAATGGTACTTGGTGGAATGGTGGAAAAAAAAAAAAAAAAACTCAACAAGCTCATAAAAAACACCACAGCACCTTTATTTTTCCTCCCTTTCCCTTACCTCATCGTTCTCCTCCATCTCACAGCCTCCAGTGATGGAGGTGTCGATTTCAAATATCACCATTCAATCACGCGCCGTTCCGTAGACCACCTGCTTCTGCCCAAGACTACCCCCGAAAAAAATTCGACTCAGCACTCGTATCCCACCTTGCCAAGTGCTACACATCCCCAAAACAAATTTCGTCCGCCAAAAAAATCTCCAAAAAAAGCCTTCGTCCGTTACAGGGCACGCATCCCGAAGGAACAGATCTCGGGTTTCCGACCGAAGGAGCTCGGGGGTGGATCAGTGACAGCATGCTCTCCCACATCTTCCACATCCCGAGAAACCTTCGCCCTCAGTGGGAACACGTGCCCCTCCAAAGCAGCTTTCGAACTCCCACCTACGCCGGTCAGACAGGCTGATAAACCCCCGCTCTCGCCGATCAGCTGAACCACGGTGCAGACGGCAACACCTGAAGTGCGCTTCTCACAGTACTGAGCACTGCTGTGACGAACTCCCGGAAGCCGGAGCCGAAAACCGGCGACGCTGTGGTCGAATCGGGATTGGCGTCGCTCGTCGAGCGTTCGGGGGTGGCGTCACTGTTGCCGCAAACGGCGTAACGAGTGCTGCGGGTGGCGACGGTGGCGGCGCTAATCCCGTCGCCCCCTCGGCCGCCCCTCCTTCCCCCTCGGGTCTGGGGCTGTCGGTGCCCGCTTCCTCCGTGGGAATCCCGGAGGCAAAAGGTCATCAGAAGGACATCTCGGGTCGCGGCGACGACGGCTCTCCCTCCGGGTGAAGTTCAGACTCTTGCGAACTGATGTTCAGTATCGACACGACCTGTGGGCAGACGACGGGCGAATGCAGGTCCAAATGGTGATTACCATTCGCATGGTCATCTGTAGCCCGCACTACGGTGATTACCACTTTCTTGGTCATCTGTAACCCACACTATGGTGATTATCATTCGCCTGGTCATCTGTAATGTTGCTATTCATCCAACGTTGCTAAGATAGCAAGTTGGAAGCGAATGCGGGATAAGGAACCAAAGATGGAATTGACAACTACCATACAATTACATGATTCCAATGCACACGTTTTACATTGCACCTGTACCGCAACTTGTTCCACTTGGAAGTTGTCCAGTGCTGAGGCTTACTGTACCTCCGATGTGCTTGTTAGCAAGATTGTATCGGACCTGTAGTTCCGTTTTTTTTTAACCTCTGCCCGTATATATCATAAATAAGTGTGAATTTCCTCCCTGCTATAATGCCTTCTTGGTGCTACAAGAAACTAAACAAATAGATAAACCTGATTTCTTTGCGAGTTGTAGGTTGCCGTGCGAGCAACACTTCCTCGGCACGGTTACGACACCTAGCACTTTAAACAATAAACAGTCATGCATGCACAGAGGTCCCAAAGACAGGAGTGCAATTATCGAACAAGTCTACAATTGCTTTGACTAGTCATGCTGTAGCTTTTCATGGGGATGTCCCATATGGGAACGGGGTACTTGCTATACTTAATATACTTAACGCTAGCTAAGAGTACAGTAACCCCTTTTCAGAGTCGGTATTTTGTAGGGGGTATTTTTGAACTAAGAGTGGAAAAATTGTGGGAACGTCATTGACATGGGCGGGCAGGTACAAAAATGAACTGGCATATCTATGACAATCCATTAGGCATGCAAAAAATTCAGTGACCTTCCACTCTGTGAAGAAGGAGGACTAGTGAAGTTGTGGTAATGTTAGTCGTCTTGGTGGCTAATTGCCATATAATTTGTTTACGGATAATTCCGGTAAAACAACAGTTGCAGCTGTTTTTTATTTCTGTGACAGCAATTCTGTAACGTTTACAACTTTACTGTGAACTAAACATGAGAAGTAAATGAAACTCAGTGTAATGATGGAGTCGTCTTACCCCCGTATTCAGAAAGCATACTTAACTTATGCCATAAGGACGCCTTTCGTAAGTGTCGGAAAAGGACCAGAATGAGGAAAGGCCGCTTTGCGTTTCACAAACCTTCCTTAAGGCGCACTTATCAAAGGCGCCCTTTTCGAGGCACGCTAGGCTGCTGCGAACGAGGCTAGCGCGCGATGAGCCAATCCGTACACAGCGGGTGGGCGGAATTTGAGATGTGCGCCAATAGCGGAGAACGCTTCCGTGGCGCCAGCTTCGAAGCGCTCGGATCAGCCAGCTCCGTCCGCAGCCGGTACCCGCAGGGAACTTTAGGCTTAGCATCGCGGCAGAATACTGATCGCCGCTTGCGCTACTACCGCGCATGATTATATATTGCGTGAATTTTCACCACAGCATCATCCCCTTTCTCGCATGCGTAACTTGGTTTGGGCGATTAGTTCCATTCGGGCAAGCGGCAGCAAACGGTAGCTGCCGGCGTCGTTCTACGAGCGGAGGCAGCGCCATGGTGCCAGCGTTGGCCGCACCGCGCGCCGGCCAGGCCGGTGGGCCGGTGTGAGCGCGGTGTGCGCACGGCCGCGTCAGGGCGGCAGGCGTGTGTGCGGATCGTTGTTGCTCGCGGAAAGCGCTTTATTGTTTACAGTTTTATCAATTTCTCGCGTACGGCGCGCGAAATCTAACACCCTAGCCAAGCTATCGTAGTAGCCTGTAATGTTGGTCGGTAAAAGGCTCACTTAAGTTAGGTCGGGAGCTAACTTAAGTAGTGCTTACTTTCTGCCCGATAAGTTCGCGAAAAGGCGCCCTTTGAGCATAAGTTTGGTTCTTGAAACGCGTTGAGGCGCCAAAAAGTGTCCGAGGGGAAAAGTTGTACTTAAGTTAGGTTTGTGAATACGGGGATAAGTGGCTAATTGCAATATAATCTGTTTCAGGATACTTTCAGTAACACAAGAGCTACAGAGTCATTTTCTGTAATCCCACTTGCTCCGTAGATGGCCATGCTTCACTGCACAACAGGCCACGTGAGAAAGCAAGCTTACAAAGACCACGCTTACACCGATCTTCTTTAGGTCGGCTTTACCTCTAGACACAAATGCATTGCTGGGAAGACATTTTTCCAGGGGGCAATATAATGCCCATGTGATACGTACATGAAAAATGACATTAAGTGCTGAATGGCTTAATTAAGCTTTAATGCCATTAACTCACTGCTACATGCAAAAATCTAATGCCATTCACTCTAATGTCATTTTGTTTTGCACAACTCATTCGCCTTCACAAACCCCTTACATCTGCCTACTCTCAAACGCGATGAGCACCAAATGAAACCAACGAAACTCTCAGCACCAGAGTGTTGACGCAGAAACGTAGCTGAATTTCGAAATAGGATGATTTTTTGTGCACTCTTAGTGGCGAAGTTCTGAAAATGAAATTCACTAAAACAGTGGCCTTTCGCCACTGTTTAATTTACTCGTGTTACGAGTCGTTTTGAATTTTTTGGATTCGGCTACCGCTGGCAGGCGACGGCAGCTGCTGAAGCCACTTCTGCTGAAGCCACTCTTAGAAACGGCTGACACCATTTTTTAAAAAACACAATTTCTCATAATGTTTTCTTTCACGAAAAACATTTTTAACCCTTGTAAGACGTCTTTCTCTACATTAAAAACTTCTAAAATATGAGTTCATTTCTCTTTTTGGTCATTATCACCATCATGCCTAACACATTTAATGCCTTTGCGTTTTCTTGTGTAGCACGGCCCGCCCAAATAATGTCATTCGGTATTTAAGGCCTTAATCACTTAATATCATTTTTGGGTACGTGTGGCACGAGTATAAGCCGTCTTAATCAAAATTGAAAGGTCCCAGCGCCTTTTTTAATTTTTTTCTTAAATTTATTCCATACTGGGAACTAGTTTTCGCGCGTCGGAGAAACATACCACGACACAATACTAGCAGAGACTGTAATCAGGACCACCCCCAGAACAGCGCCGCTATTAAGACGGTCATAAAGCATAGAAATGAGGTATTAAGTTGAAGGCTCTTCAGAGGGGGGTATGACTCAGGCCAAAGATGAGGCCCTATGACAGACATGGAACTAGCGATGCCCAATTGAAGAATGGTAGCATTAGAAAAAAAAAATAGTTCCACTGTTTTTGCAGTCGCCCCATTCCATAGCAGCGATTTCCCGTACAAGCCAGGTGAACTTCCTAATGTTGCAGCTTTTTGGTGGCATCTTTCACCAAAAAGCCGCAAACAAGCGAGAAAGCACAGCTTCAGGCACAAGTTTTTTCATGCTGTGTTTTTTGCGTGTTCGGCGCAACTTGCGACAGTGCAAGAATCTTGTTCTCTATGTCTTGTTTTTGCTCTGCTCATATCTCGCCTCTCTTAGATGTCATATTTAAACCAGACAGCACATTTTTCTTGGTTTTGTTTTCTTCTGAGTCACTTGCATGATAGACACTGAATAGGATACATTTTTAATTTTTTTTATTTAATTTTCAGGTTTTCCTTGTTTTATTCTTTATTTTTTCCCGGGGCCATGTGATGTCTTGAGCCTCTTAAGCAGTCCTTAGAACCTCTTTTTGGATACTGTGGTCAGAGACCAGACAGACCACAGAAATTTGCGAAAGTAGGTAAAAAATGCTACACATTAAAGATGCCATCTTTCTGTGACGTTATCTCTCCGACACCTTCCGTCCTTCCCTTTAAGCATTTAAACACTCAGGAACTAAACAACACCGCTTGATGTGCCGAAATGTTCACTCCTTTACATCCCATCAATCGCTGCAACAAAAAAAGTAAAAAATAAGAAAGATACACAACCAACTTCCCACCTGCTTGAACTTTGCTCGGATCTTGTGCAGTTTCTCAAACATGTCCTCATCCGCTATGTTGACCTGGGGGAAGTTCTTGGTCATCTCCAGGAGTGCCTTTAGGGCCACCATTTTTCTGGAAGGTTGGGGGGGGGGAGGAGAGGGCATTCACCGTGAATTCGCGAAACGTTACACAGGTGATTCCGCATGTGAGCTTTATTTAGAGACAGCTTGACGCCCAGCCAGCATGAACAAAAGCAAAATAAGAAAAGAAGTGCGTTCCACACCTTTGCTTTGCAATCTCTTCACGCTCCAGAACCGTGATCCATGCGTGAACGAACCCTTGATAAAAGCCCAACTGGAAAGCACACGAACACATGGCGGGAAACCGGGATGAAGCAGATATCAACATGCACTTCAAAGTTAAGTTCGAAAGCTCCCTCAGGGCACTAGACTTAAATCAAAAAAATTTATTTTTGCAGTTATGACGATGAAAATTGGGGGACATGTGTCGTTTTTAATTGTGGCTGTAGATATAAAATTTGGTTTTGTGTAAAACGACTTTATTTAAATTTATTCGTATTTTTATATTTGATTTCTTGACAGGGTATTAAAAAAACTGCTCGAGGGATGCAGCTGATCAAAGGTACCAGTGAACTGTGCACAAATCAAGGAATGCAATGAGACTGACATCATCACTCTGTCTGGTCTGTAGCAGAGGTTGTGGCAGTTTGAAGTTTGGGCCTGGAAGGCGAAACTGGTTTTTCTAGTTCGCACCTTGCAGGCCCGAAGTTGAAACTGCCGTAATTTCTGCTACAGACCAGACAGAGTGATGATGTCAGTCTTATTGCATTCCTTGATTTGTGCACAGTTCACTGGTACCTTTGATCAGCTGCATCCCTCGAGCAGTTTTTTTAATACCCTGTCAAGAAATCAAATATAGTTTTCCCAGAATCAAGAGCTCTCCAAAGGTGAGGTGCACCTGTTCTACAAATGCACCAACACGTTCAGTTGTCACGCGGTGTAACACCAGTGCTGCACGCACTAGGCTAACTCTTGTTCCATTGCTAATGTGCCTGGGTAGCGAGGTGGCAACGTGCTCAGCTCTTACGCTGGAGACATGGGTTCAATTCCCAAATGAACTCAAATGCGTTTTATAGCGCAGTTTTCAGTTTTACAAGGAATTCTTGACGACCGCATTTCCACGGTACTGCTTTCAAGTCGGTCTGTCCTTGTTAGCTCTACCCCCAATGTGTCCAGGGATAAAAGAATAAAGAAGACGGTTGGTGTGAGTGCTTCGTCCGCCTTATGCACAACTGGTTCACGTGCATGCGAACCTGCCCAGTAGATATGTGGACTACCCCCTTGCGAAGGCCTTTCCACTCAAGGAGCATGCCAGTATTCCACAAGGCCCTTTCCCTAAGTTTCAGGCGAAAACTACCTGTTGTGGGGGCCGATGTTTTTATCCAACGTACTTTAGCCCGGACTGAACTCTAAGCATACCCTAACTTTTCCCAGAACTTACTGATGAGTTCCACCTAAATGATTCAGATTTGAGCCCCACCCATCTCTTTTCCCAAAGTACCATGGTGCTTGGGATCACGCAAGTACGGTACATTTGTCCGTAACGAAAAGCGGACCTTGTGACGTTTCTCCCTGTGCTCAATTTGTGCGGTAAGCATGCCACAACAAAAACATCCACAAATGCTAAAAGGTCATTCAAGTAATCACATTCCTTTCTTTGCAGAAATCGAAGATACAAATGAATGGTGCAAGCTTAATTATAATGAACTGGGAATACTTAGCTCATGAGAATAAAGCCTGCCCTTGAATAGCTTATAAGGAAGTCAACAGCTTTGAACACTTCCGTTTAGGTGTGAGCGGTGCATCCAGAATCCAGTTGCTGCACTTCTGCTCCGTATTCATGCAAACTTGTTCTGGAATGTGGCGTCACGCGTACCGGTTCGCATTACATAACATTAGAAGTCTGTAGGTAACCTACCATCAGCAACAGCCATGCCAGCGAGATATGCACCCATCTATCAGTGAGATAGGCACGATTTGACTTGTACACAGCCCAGCTAACCAACTCCAGCTGACATAGTACACAACCGCAAGTACAAAGTATGCACGTCTAGAAAATCTGCAAGGACAAACCTCCGTGGCAATCTGCGCTCCTCTCTGCAAGCCCAGCTGGTAGCCGTCCCTCCATCCGACTTCTTCTCCAAGGCTGAAACCGCGAGTAAAGCCCATCTGCCGATATCTGCGTCAGTCAGAGGAGACGTGGCCCGATTCCGTCAAACCTACCCTCCCACATTGCTGGAATTAGGCGGAAGGCACAAGCCTTTCAATTTGATGCGAAAGCTACGGTGATCACAGCTTACACTTGTATCAGTGAAAAAAAAAAAAAAACAGCATCAGAATGTATACAGTCTGGTCCACTTATAACAATATCCAGGTGGCAAGGAAATCCCATCATTATAACCGATAATTGTTATAAGCGGGTTGCGAAATAAAAAGGCGGAACAGAGCTCAAAACATTTTATTCGCACGCCAGCAAGGTCGTACTAGTACTAATTTGCGGAAAAGAAGCCATAGTCGGTCACCTCTGTTTGCCACGTGTGAAGCTAGCGCAAAACTTTTCCGAGAGCATCTATATGCGCTTCCCCTAGCTAAGCTAAATGTCCTTGGCGGAAACAAAGTCCCCGAGGAAAAAAAGTCCCAATGTGGACTGTGTCACACATTGGGCCTCCTACGAAGACACTACCTGAGTAGGCTGCGCAACCGCGTCATTAGAGTCGTCACTGTTGCACTTTTGGTGCACAATATAACCATATTCAATCGTTATATCCGATATCGTGGAACTGGAGCATTGTAATAAGCGGCTTATTTTACCATAGAAAGAATACAAAAGTTGACGGTGCCATAGCTGTTCATCTTTATATCCGATATATTGTTACAAACGGTATCGTTATAAGGGGACTCGACTGTAGTCAGATGTGAGATCGTAAAACCAGATGCCGCTTTGAGAAAAGCCTCAGTACCCATATACATTTTCGGTATACCGCTGTGGACAATCTTGCAATGTGTGTTGGGAACACTGGGTTAATTGCTCAAATCAAAATCTCCAGTAGTATTTGTGGTTTCTGAAATCTGCAAGTAATACAACCGGAGAAAATAGAAATAGAATTACTGTTTTAATGACTGCTCTGACATAACCACTTGAATGCAGACAGCTGTTTTACACACCCTAGTATCCTAGCTCACAAAAGATCAAGCTAGTGACACCATTAAGTGAATTAAGAGTATGCATATATATATATAAAGGAAGTGGCACCACTGGTTATAGCACCTGTAATAGAAAATCAAACGCTTTATCACTGGCTACATTTGAAACCTCACTAAACAGTTGCCAAGCACCTACCTACGTCCCAAAAAGCCTTTAGCCAAAAATGTAACAGAGTTACAATTCAGTGGGCTACAGAAGTGCTGCTTCACTTGATCCTTTCTAAAAACTCGTATTAGGAGAAACACATTGCACAATAACTTTACATTTTTTCAGTAACCAGGACATTCCTTCCTCTCCAAGTCAACCACTTTCGCTAGATCATACAACTGAAAGCTCACACGCACGCAAAAAACATGCACACACAAACATCTTGCACCAGTATGGGAATTTGTTTTGTGTAGACAGACAGAGAGGGTTAGAATAGGTTCAGCCAAATATTAACCACACTGTTATAACCAGACAAGAGGTGGAAATGCCAATTTGCACAATTATTTACAGGCACACGGGCTTCCTTCATTCCCAAGTGCACAAAGTTTGACCTCATCAACCCAAAAAGCAAGTGAAGTTGGTTCTGCACGCAGATTTCACCTGGGCAGTGACTTCGAAGACAGACCGTTTACCGTGATGATCAAACTTACTGGTTCCCCACTTAAATTTAGCCCATCAGTGTTTCTGAACTTCACCAGAGTGAAAAGGGATGTTTCACCAAAATCCCACTTTAGGGTTTAGGCTTCCAGTGTTGTGGCCAAAAACATGCAATTTCATGGTTGCCAGCTGCGGAAGACAACAGGGCGAAGGGCTAAAGGAGCTTTATTTAAACGCTTATACCGACCCTGAACATTGCCTACTTACCCTACAAGATCGAAGTATGTTACGCAGGTCACTTATGGAGTTTGTTTCGGCCGAATAGCGCGATTTTTTAACACGAGAACAATGCTTTCAAAAAGGCCATTTCCCTTGCGCCGTTCTTCCTGTTTATTTGCATCAGACTGCACTGCATTTTCTGTCACAATACCCTTGCACACCCACACAACTGCAATGTACTTTTGAGTGTAGGAGACAGCAGGCTTAAACTTGAAATTTTGAAAATAGAGTTGATATTTAAGAAAATAAACATGCAAATAAATGCTCTAAATGGCCAAATTTATTTATCAGTGAAATTTGTGTAAACGAAGCAAACAATCCACAAAAAAACAATCAGTCCTACCGAATCACAACACTGCCAAACAAAAAGCATTGGTTTGAAAACAACGATCTTAGTTTTGTGTTCCTATGTCTTGAGAATAGGAGAGGAGAGGCCCTGGTGCAATCGTCTGTAGTTTCAAACGACATTACGTCGGAAATGTGACACTGTTGTGAGCACTAATTCAGGCTCCCAAGTACTTTATTCATGATCTTTGGACAGCGTAGCAGCAAATGCTGTAGACATAGCCACATTGTATTCTTCATTTACAATACTTAAGGGTCTTGCATATTTTCATAAGCTAGGCCTCATCTTGCTACCCAGGTGTTCAGGTTAAAATTGGATCTCAGTAACTGCTTATATACGAATGTCACCATACTCCAAGGTCAAATGACCCCTTATGGCCCCCTATGGCTGCGTAAGAACACAGATGACGGAACACTCTGCCTGGGTGCATGAAATAATATCAACAGCTACGAGCTGTCTTTCACCTACAGGTACTTCCGCCTGATAATACTATCTTTTCCGCTTTCTCTATCTCTTCAGTATTCCCTGCCCCCACAAAATATTCCAAAATTTCCTTTTTCGTTGAATTCAGAAACATCGGTTCATGAAATAAACAAAAAGTGAGAGAACCATTTTTCTGCAGCCCATTTGCCCATCAGAAATGCACATGTCCGCCATTCGGTGAATATTTACTTGCTTAAACACGAATTCTTTCCCTGCATAAGGGACATTAGAGTCCAGGCATTGTGTAAATAAGCAGCCTTTTGTATATACACTTCCGCGGGATTATAGTTGAGTGACCCCTGGGTTGAGCGACCCGTGGGGTGAGTGACCCCTGGGTTGAGTGACCCCTGGGTTTGGTGGCCTTGGGCTTTGTGACCCCTGGGTTGAGTGACCTTTGGGTTGAGTGACCCTGGGCTAAGTGACCCCTGGGTTGAGTGACCCTTGCGATGAGTGGCCCCTGGGCTGAGAGACTTGGGTCAGCACACTATGGCTAAAGACGACTGGAACAGCCGTGCATGGCTGTTGCCCAAGCGGTCACAAAACCGCAACACCGCCAAACAACGGTGAACAAGCATTGGTTTCATCTGGCGCATACCTCTGTTCGCCAGGGGCAGGTCCCTCTTCCGAGTTGCTATGCCTGGGTTTGGGGTAAACCCTAGGCCTATTGCATCCAGATGAGGGGACGAAGTATGGGTGGCGGGAGACAGACGTGTACACACAGATGGAGAAAAAAAAAAGTGCAAAGGAGAGGAGAAAGTGGAGTGGCAGGAGAAAGAGAGAGAGAGAGAGAGAGTGAAAAGAAAGAAAGCGTGTAGTGAGACTATGACGTGGCTATAGTGCACAAGAATGTGAAAAAGAACCGGTGACACCAGCTACAGCATGCACGGAGCAAGTCAGTTATTCGCGGCCAGAACGGTTAATTTGTACGGTTTCCCAGAGCACCTTTGGTTAGTGGGGTAACGTGGGAAATTGGTTATCTAGACTTGACGACGATGAACCATGGGGATGCTCAGCATAGCAACAGCAGCAGCGCCTTTTTTATCAACCCATTTTTGGTGACATATTAAGCTTGCTGCTAAGAAATGCTTCGCTGTTCACATGGCCCCCTCGTTTTCCATAAATGCTAGACATTAGTTAAAAGTATTTAACAGTCATATGTTCAAAACACATTTAAAGCCACTATCTTTGGCCTCAAAACAGCCCAAGCTCAGACAAAAAATTAAAAAAAGAGAAAGCAGGGTAGAATGCAAAAATTACACTACAGCCAACCTTAGCCAAAGTTGTCTAGCAGCCGACCGGGCTTGTGATCAGAATGTCGAGTTGGCTTTCCATTAGACAACACAAAACATCATAAAAAAAAAGAGAGAAAAAATGAGACACCCAGTACCAAAACAGTGTGCGCAAGGCCAGAAAAAACCTATGACAGAACGAGGAATCCAGGGCGAGACTACGGAGAAAACCCTTCCTCATTTAATTCCATTTGGAATGTTTCTACGTGTTACCATCAAAGCTACGGCCCCTCTTATTGGGGTCTTCTCAACCACGGCTGGACTTGACTCCCTTTCCGCGCTCCCTTTACGGTCTTCGCATTGGGTCGTCTTGCTGCCTGCCGCCGCCATGAAAAGTAATGGTGGCGCCATAGAAATACGTCCTGAAGATCTGCCACATTGTGGAGAAATGGCGTCGTGTTCTACAGGTTCAATGCAAGGACCTAGTGCCTTGTGGTAGAGCTGCTGCCTTCGAACAAGTTAGCATTATTTGCTCAGTTGAAGCCTCATCGTTGAACTGCTATCCAATCACCGATCAGATCTACGATTTGCCAAGGAGGATTGCCAAGCTGTGTCAAAAAATCAAGCCTCAACGATTTTTCCATGAAATCAACTGGAAAAACTCGCACAGAATGGTATGAAAATAGCTCACAAGGAATATTTTTTTTTTAATCTGTAAATGACAGATGGGAACATTAGTTACAGCAAACTGGACAGCTAGTCTGCTTTTGTATTTTTTCAACCCTGTTTAATTTTTAAGGATGTGTGTTTCATACTTAGTTGCCTGATAGACTGTATTGTGCATATTAGGCAAACTTCTGGGAAAGTTTGCATTGCATCGTAGCCGTGTAATCCCTCTACGATGCGGTCACAAATACGTAGGGCAGACATCGCAATGCTTGAACGTGCGCTTGCGTGCATACCGTATTTTAGTGCGTATAACCCGCCCCTGCATATAATGCGCACCCCCACTTTCAGCCCTCTGGAGAAGAAAAAAAAATCCTCGCGTACTGCCCGCATATTTGATACGAGAAAGACTGCACCAAAGCTACTGCGCAAGCAACCCATCACATACTATGTAGACAGAAAAAGCATATACTTAGCAAGCAGAATACACTGACTTGAAGGGAAAAGTCACAATTCGCTAATAAAATTCAGTTGTTAGGGTGCGCTCATCCTTGTTTTTTCTTTTTTGTCCTTGTATGTTCTGCGCAATCGCGGCCATGGAAGGCTTAGTCAGTGTTACTGCGTAGGAGCTTCATGGCACAACTCGTATTGCCGTGAAGCTGCACTAAAGGAAAAGCCCCGCGTATCACCCATACACTTACTTTGCCACTGAAATTTTCGCATTTTGGTGCGGGTTACACGCGCGAAAATACGGTATGCGGGACATGAAGAGTGGGCGCAGAGGGCAATCTAGTAATGTTGCACTGAGCAGCTCAGTGCACATTGCCGAAATACAAATGCACGCCTTTCTTTAAAGAGACTGTAGTGATAGCAAAGCACCAAAACCAGCTCGCAAGAGAGACCATTGGGACGTTTTAGATGGCTCGCCTTGGTCACACTTGCATAAGCACGCAGTCTTTGGGTTTATCGGCCAAATAAATTGCGCATCTTCCCCTGGATAAATCCAAATGGCCGCACCCTGCCTTCTTTGCCTTGTTTTTTCTTTTTGTGGTACTGGATGTCACATAATTGTCGGTTGTTGCCTAGTTGTTATCTGTAAGAGCATGAGCTGCGTCAAAAAATATTGTCATGTTGTCGCCTGAAAGATGGTTATACACGCTGTGGAGTATAATTTTTTTGTTAATGTGCGCATTTTTTTTGTGTGTGTGTGTAATACCTGAGCATTTTTACGAATAAATGCTGATTGATTGATTATGCGGTTTAACGCTTCAACACTGCACAGGCAATGAGGCACGCCGTAGAGGAGGACTCTGAATTAATTTTGACGACCTCGGGGCCTTTAACAAGCGCCGAAATCTCGAACACATGGATGTTTCCGCTTTTCGCCTCCACCAGAAAAAGGGGCCACTGCCGCGGAGAATCGAACCCGCGTACCTGGGCTATGCATAAATGCTAGTTGGAAGTAGCGCTTGTCCCTGTCGTCCTCCTTCATCCTTGGTGTAATTTCTGGCGTTTTACACGTCTACATTAGGCAGTTCTTGTGGGGTGTGTTGCTTTTTTATTCAGGTATAGTCACACGGGATATGCTACTTTCCCCAAATTGTATAAAGCTTGGCATAAAATAAAAATTAATCCGTCACTGTGTGCCTCAAATCCGGAACGTTGCATACGTGAACAACTTTTGCTCTTATCTAATGGCGTAAACAAATGCCTCGCGTATACTCATTTATATACCGGAACAAAAAATCTGGGCCACATTAGTTACACCAACTGCCCCATTTGATGCGGAAATTCCACCGCTAAAGCTCACTGGTTACATTGCTGACATGGTGAGGTGTTGCTGCCCTCGTGCAGTCAGCTCCCCAACTACGCATCAGAAAAAATGCCATGCGCCGTGCCAGTATTGCGAAGACAGTAAAGGGAGCACGAGAAAAGAGTCGAGTCCGGCCGTGTCTCAACATAAACCAAGACTCTTTCCACAATTGGAGAAAGCGAATTCAAATTTAAATAGGAAAGAAGACCTTCAGAACTCTAGCTCTGAATTTTACGTTCCATTACACAGCAGTATTGTCCAGCTTCCATAACAAAAATATGAGAGCATGAAAACAAAGAAGAAAAAGTTCTTCATGGCAAACAATGCAAGTGCCAGGCAGCTTTTCTTGGCGCCCAACAGCAATTGCAGAACGACAAGAGCGAATTTTCTAAAGAAAAAAAAAAGAACTTTTCATACAATTCAAAAGGTTTTTACTATTCACAGGACATGCGGTACAACACTTATAAGAGCTACAAAGAAAGAAAGGTTCACATGCATCCTGCTCCTCGCACTGTGTGCATATGAGTATGCGTGTTTCTTTGGGAGATGAACTAGGTTAACAGCAAGAAAAAGATGAAACGTAGTAAAACAAGTTTTAGGGCCAAAAATTCACAGGTCCAAGTAAAAAAACTGTAAGCCCATACATTTTATGCAAGCATAGTAACCGTAACTATGCAATGAAACCTCCTTCGAATGAACTTCAAAGAACCTGCATTCTGGAAAATTCTCCACTTTTTTGCCTTTATCCTAATGTCATGCCATTTCCACTGTGGAAACACACCAGCTTGGCTAGCCTGTGATTCTTATTCGAGAAATGGGAGAAAAGTTTCGGCAATGTGCGGCCGCACTGAACTAGAGCTGGTTGTGATTTCGTGAAGGGTACCTCCTAATCTCACATAACGTGCAATATAACCTGCACAGTTTCATTAAATTATTTCGGAGACATGCTGGTGTGATGGGAAAATAATTTCGCTCAACCGAGGGCCATTTGTTCCAAGCCTAAAACAATGTTTTAACAGACAATTTGAAAAAGTGCATTCAAGGGACGTCCTAATACAACTGTGCTGTATAAGTAACCAAATCAAACGTCATGCCAGGAACATTCGAAATGTCAACAGAAGTAGAAAGTCAAAATAATGCCAAAGAAACAGACGGCCAAAAAAGGGGGAAAGAAAGCACTGTGGCTGCACCAATGACAGCAATCCACAAGCCAAGACGAGCCAAATGAAAATTTTTAACTGTACCATGGTTTGTACTAAACTCCGCACAGAGTGCAACCAGCCAGCAACACCCAATGATACCATGCAGGGGAACAGGCAGAAAGGATCGACGATTATAATAAAACAGCCAGCTACAAAAAATCCGCAAGATATCTAACATTAGGGCACTTCGGTTTACAGTTTCGGACTTACCGCGGATAGTCCGCAGGTAGTCCGATAATTCTCCATGACGGAAATATGTAGGCAAAGCAAGTGTCGGATTGTTTATGGAGGAGTCCACGGCTTGTCCGAAACTGATAACTGAAGGCCCCCATTAATGTTTGGTCTCCGAAAAACAAAAGTTGGAGCCAAACACTTCCAAAAAATCTATTTTTCTACCCATTGATGGGGAAAAAAGGAAAACGGGAATTATCGAATTCAATTCGAAATTGATTACCTGGCGTCAATGGGTGGGCCTTCCTCGGAATAACTGTGTTTGGGTTTAGGGTGTCGACCCCTAAGCGAATCGAATGCACTGGTCAGAAGAGTCAGAAACACGGTCCAACACGGTCCCCCAAAAAAACCTTACCAAAAGTTCTATCTGCCTGTTTGCAGACGTTAGCGATTTAAAAAAAAAAAACCGAAGCAAAAAGCTTATCCCAACAAGCAATTTCGTAACGGTTAATAGACGGGTCAAAGCATTACATGCAATCACCACACAAACAGTCAAAAAAGTTAGCTTTCGCCATTTCTAGATATTCGCGAGGATGCAAAATGATTCATTACCTTAATTCTGGAACAACGATCTTATTCAACCCCCCTTCCCCTCAATTTTTTACCATTGGTTGCACCAAAAGCAGCAACACAACTCATACCATTTTTGCTCCCTTCATCGTGATACCACAAAAATGTTACAATAAATTTACTCCCGTTTTGATTCGAGATTGTAATGTAGATGGGATGGTGCACAAAACACCTCAAGAGAAAATGCTACAAGCAGTACTTCAGCTACCGCACTTATTAGATCTCTTGCCAGCTACGATAACAAATTAATGCGCTAGGCAGCGCTCGCTATAGACGCGCGAAAGCCCAATAATAGCTATTAGCTGCTTCATTTGCATAAATGCATTTTGAGCGTCGAAACGTTCTCATTTCCGGTCGATTTACTCACCTCTGGAATTCCATTTCCACTTGTTGAGAAGAAGAGTCTAGGAGTCAAGGCTTTCGAGACAAGGTACCCCAGTGCAAAAAGTGAGTTTCACAAAGAAGATGGTTTCAGATCTTTTTCCCATGCAATCTCACACAACCAGCGAAAATATCACCACACAACCACTCAGATCACATCACGTACTGCGTAAGGAGTGGAAGGAATGCCCGGTTACGTGAACAAAACAAACAAACACAACAAAGATAATACAAAACCAAAGGATGAGCCGCGAATCTATGCCAGTCCTGACAGCTATCCGAGTCAGCTAGCATCTATGTGTTGACATTATCGATTCCGCAAGAATTTTTTTCCTGTGATTCACGGCCCTTTATGTTAAAGCTGGGAATAGTGCTGCAGAAACAAACACGTGCGTTTACGTAATTAATAAGCACAATCACATAAACGTTACAGTTTGTTATTTATGCCCTATTTCACGAAAGATTTGCTCCCTGTGGAGCGGCGGAATAATTACTCGAGGGACGCGTTCCGGGACCCATAAAACGTAAATAAAGTGCTTCATGGCGAGCAGAAACCATTTGGCGCAAAAATTCAGCAATATGAGCGAAAATAATTAGAAAAGGGGTAGTAAAAACGCACTTTTCTTCGGCGAGCACAATGTCATCTAGCACATCGTTGAAATCCATCGCCATATTTTCAGTTTCGGGAAGCGTAGTGGATATCAGCCGCGAATACAATAAAACAGCAGTTGCGGATTACTATTATTTACACGTTTAGTTTCTACTTTTAATAACTAAATTTTGTTAATAAAAAACACGTGAATAAATTATTTTGACAATGCAATTGTTTTAGTGATGTGGATTATTATTCAAACGTTGTGATTGCGAAACTGACTGCGCTCTGGCTGGCTGAATTTGTCCGCTTTCTTCATGAAAATTTTCTGGCTGGCTGCTCCAAGGTAAATATGAATGGTAGCGAAGGTTCGGGCAAAAAGCGGTTCAGTACCTATTGCCAGCGACATCAGCATGGGGGCTTATGGGAGTGGCGACTGAAGCGCGACTAGGTGAGGAGGGAACAAACACTAGTAACAAAAAACCAAGTTTTGTTCAACAATAAAACAACATTTATATTTTACGAACTAGATTTATTTCTGAATCACATTTATTTAGGCACAGTGTATAAATAATTTATGAAAATGCTGTTCATTTTCAAAAACCTTTTTTGTAGCGCCTTCTGAAGAATGGCACATGTTATTGCTCTGTGATGCAGTCCTTGTAGTGATCGGAAAGGCGCTCCTAGAGTTCGTCTGCTAGGAAACGCCCCTCGCGTGTTTTGGTGGTGCGAATTTGCATTCGTTTTTCCTTGTTAATTTGGTGTGCACATAATTTTTGCTGTGCGTGGAGTTGCGAGGTGCGTTGTATCGTCGGTGAACACGTGTAGTACCGTTCCCGGCAGGCACGGTGAACTACGGGACGATGCTGCCAACTGTTGGAGCGGAGCGCTTTCGTCGGAACCTACAGAAACGATGTGCTGTACAAGGTTGCAACAGCAACTCCCGTACACCTGGCGTTTTACTGCACCATTTTCCTCTCATTTCTACAGGTAACGCGAAACTATTGTACTGTTAATATGTGCACGGGGGTTGTGTAAGGGGACGTGGTGGTGCTTCGAAAAAAATGGGTCTAAAGCTTTGTTATGTCACAGTTATCTCTTGATTTCACCTCAGGCTGGCTCAGAGCAAGTTGTGTCAATTACTCTAGGACTTCTCGGCGTAGTACCACTCAAATTTAAACGAGTCGCTTTAATTGTCTATCTCAGTGTCTTCTCTATTGCATTACAACGGTTGTAGTGCTCGTTTCTTCCCGCACTTGTATGCGCAAGCATTATTTCCATCGCAGTACTGTGTTGTGCTGCTCCGTGCTGCGCTGCTGCCAGATCTTTCCTGCTATGTGCTTTTACATACTACCGTCGCTTTCGTTTGCACTGATCCATTTTTCCTCTTTTTGCTTATCTGTTGCGACACTTGCCTAATAATGCAACCAGGAAATTGCAGGCGTGAATGCTGAGTGAACTTCTGTAGAAACCCTTGTCTACTTGATAAGACGCCGGGACAGCTGCAGTGTGCTCGCTGAACTTTCGTGAATCGGCATTCCTGTGGCCCGGTTTTCTACGTCAAGATGCAGTTCCTAGTTCTTTTCTCTTGTTTCGAAGTAGTTCTGTTGACGCTTTCATTGCTCATAATGCTATGTGTTACGTGTAAAGTCAATTTTTCGGCGCGTAAGGAAAATCATAATGCATGTAGTGCCCACGAACATTTTGTACTTATTGTATACGTGCTCATTTTGTGCAGTGTGGTAAATTTGTTTTATGTTTATCCTGGAATAAAATTCAGATGTCTTGATTATAGCATGACTATGCGTTATTTCTTCTCTTAGAACAGAAGTACACAAAATAAGCAAGCATTATATAACCTTGATCTATACTTAAGGCACGCACGCCTACCTGCGTATGTGCGACGCAATTAAACTTAGCAGTGGCGTTGGTAGAAATTGGTATCGGGGTAAAGAGTGGGCACGTTTGTTATATAAAAGGGGGGCCGGGGAGAGTGGTCAAGTGTCATTTTGGGCTCTGTATCCCAAGGCAGAAAAAATTCCGGTCGGGGGGGGGGGGGGGGGGAGGGGGGTGTACGTTTGCTACCCGCTGCAATCAAAATAAACAACTGATTGCGTTTATACAGCAGTGGAAGGCATGAATACAGAGTAAAGGTTCAGAGAAGATGCAAGATGCTTTTATAAACACCGAGGCGAATCATACGACAGTATGCTAAAGTACGTTTCTCTAGTCACGAGTATAAGCTGGCATTGACTTGAAGCACACACGCCAAGGGCTCGCCAACTTGCGTCAGATTGCAATGACATGAGCCCTCAGCGATCAGAGTACTGCTAAGGCTATTATGAAGTCAAATTTTCCCGCTAATGCCACCAAAATGATGTCCCTTTCTGACCGGATCTTGCGTCACATCCTGTTTATTTTTTGTTCCGCCGGAAGTGTTCCCTCCTCACACAGATGGCGCTAAGCGCCATGAGCAGCTTAAGAGCCGCCATTTTCTGAACGTATGGGCTTCTATGGAAGCTTCGCTACCAGTTATATTTACCTTGGCTGCTCTGTGGGCTGCTCGAGTCAGTCGGGTTGGTCGGGTGTTTGTGCCTAAAATGTTTCTGTTGTTGGCTCGATGACGGTAAGTTTGCGCGTATTTTATGTCGTCGAACTTGTATTTGAGTCTGCGGGCATAGTTACAACAGGAAAACACAGCGGAGCTGAACTCTTTCAACTAAATTTAAGTGGCGGAAAACGCGCCTTTCTGCGCGTGCCTGTCATAAACCGAAACTTGGAGAAGTCCCGTTTAAACTTCCGATCGGAGTCAAAGCGCGCACTTTTGTTGATGTCGTATTTTAAATACCCGCCTACGCATTAAAACTACGCAGTGCAAAATATGATTTGCATCCGAGTCGCACTAAACGGATCTCCCCCGGCGCTCCCCAGGGAGGCGTCAGGTTTGATCGATGAGGTCTCTTCTAAATTACAATCGTTAACGTCGTTACAGCTCACGCACACGACTCAGGTCAAAAAGGTGCAAGCTGAAATACTTCCACTACAGCTTTCAATGAATAAGTCGCGAATAAAGCGGTGAACTATTTCTCGGAATGTTCAAGTGCAAGTGTGTTGTGCAAGTGCGACACAAACGCGATGTCGCGCATAATCAAGCTCGTGAACTGCGTTCAGGAATTGTTTTACACGCTCCCAGGCAACTTGTTCCAAGCGATGGTACTGGAAAAGTAACCGGACTTTTTTGCGCGCTGTTCGGGTCCGTTTTCGCACTTTGTCGTCTTTCTCTCGGTTGACGTTCGGGCACAGAGTCACAGACCTCACTTGGGAAAATCAGCGTGGCATTATCTCTGCCCGGCCACACTGAATTCCTTGAAATACAACTTTAAAAGGGCCTGGAGCTATTTGATGCAAAGTTGGAGTGCCCTTTGGTAAAGAGACATTAATCATGAAACTAAACCATATACTACTGAATGGACTCTCACACGCTCGTTTTGTGCTGAGATAGGCAAGTTGCTGTCATTTAGCATGACCTTGATGTATGTGGTTGAAAAAACACATTGCCCACTTTCGATGATCACTCATTTCCCTTTTCTACCCCGCACAATTAATGATTGGAACAATATACACCCGAAAATTGTGTAAACTCTCTCGGTTCATTACAAGCAAATGTTTAGTTGTGCCGAGCGTACACTGTTGTACACTTCTTGTTTCTTCTTTTTGCTGTTTACTCTTTGTATTTTTGTATGATTGATATTTTTACCACCTTATGCCCCTCCTGCTTGGGTCTCCGTGGCCTGCAGTACGTATGTTCCTAAATAAATAAAATAAAATTTAATTGACTGTTACGCTCCTTAGACATAAAGACGAAAATGCGGAAACACCTTTGCAATAACACTCCCAGTGAAAACTTGAAAAATGCGTTATGACTGCATACGATTACAATGCAATCACTGAGTGCGCTTCGTACTGTCCTTTACATCTAAAACACTCTTTTATTGCAGTTGCTTGCGTATTGCTCTGTTTTGTAGCGTTAATTGACAAAAACTGAAGTGGAGATAAACAGAGTTAGGACGCTGACCGTTCTTTTGTCAAGTCGCGTGCTCAATTCCTATGACCGTTCACTAGCGTGCTGTCCATTTGTTATTCACCACCCATCAAGCTGTGCTGTCGATCACAATGAGCGTATTACCAGCATGTCCAGCTGGAAGTAACACTGTGTACTTTTTGCCATATTTGCCTCTGATCAAGTCTGCTGGCAGTTACCAACGTACCGGTACCAGTTACCACTGTTAAGGCGATAACCTTAGAGGTGCCATGCAGACAAAACCCAAGTTTGGTTCATTTGGAAGATTGCCTCGTTAGAATCATGCTGACACCACCTTTAATGCACATTACACTAAAATAAGGTACATAATTAGGAAAATAGGGAATGGCCATGCGACCCACTAGCTCATTTATTAGGCAGATATGCAAATTAGGCAGGACTTATAAGCTTGCCGAACAAGCTATTTGCACTTAAATGTAACGCATGTTCATTTTACAGCAGTTAGAATGATGGGGTAGAGAATTGAAGTTATGAAAGTACACGTAAACATACAAGTACCGATGTGTACCGCTGTTGGTACTGCGCGCACTGTGCTTGTTTTAGCTCCACAGCAGACCGCCACTTTGGAGTTATCTTACACGACACTGGCCGATTGGTGTAAGCGGCGTTGTTTTACGTGGCCCTGTTTGTCAAACATACCCCATGTTTCATGAAACGATTACTTTCTGCTTAAAACAAAAACAAGCCAGATGCAAATACGGTCAAAAACAAAGAAACGGGGGACAACGGTTCGCGGCTTTATGGTAGTGCCGTCTGGTGGAACTGGCGGAAAGCAAGGCTGCAGGGCCTAATGTTGCACTGGAAGTTTGTTTTGCCTTTGCCTTGGAAGTTTGCCTTTGTGACTTCATGGCAGGCGTCACGGAAACACACGATTTTGCGGGAGAATCAAAATTTTAACCTAAATTGATTAATTTCTCAGTGAATACGGCATCTTTTTTTAACAGCGCTGGGGACGCTATAAAGCACGAAATCTTTCGAATAAAACAAACTTGTATTTTGTCTGCATGGCCCCTTTAAGGGCCTCGTGTGAAACACCAGCTTCGGGACTCGTGTGAAACACCCCCGGGACTCTCCCTAATGCCATCTTGGCGAACCTGGCAGGTATGCTTTAAAAAAGTCTCTGATCAAAGTGTCGCCGGGTGAAGCCGTATTGCTTTTGCCTTCAAAGCACACAAGCATATTTAAGTGCCCGAGAATTCTTTTTTTGCAGTGTCTCACTAAGCGACTTGAAAGGGAACTTTCATTGGGCAAATGGGGTACGGAAAGAAGAATGCTAGGGGTCACGTTTAGGGATAAGGAAACAGCTGCGTGGATTAGGGAACAGATTTGGGTGGAAGACATTCTAGCTCAAATTAGGCGAAGAAAATGGGCGGGCCAAGTCATGTGCTTGAGGGACAACACGTGGACCATCTGCTTAAAACGAAGTAGCTGCCAATAGACCGTAAGCACAATAGGGGTCGGCCAAGGGGTTGATGGTGGGATGCTCTACGAAAGATTTTTTTCCTTCAGAAAAACCAAAAACACTTCCATGTCTTTACCCAAAACTTCTTTGCAGAGTCCTGCAGTCGTCATTGCTCTCGCTCCACGATGAAAGGCACGTCGTCCACCCGGTGTAGCCCGGGCTTGGTGGCCTGCTATGTCCTGACGGCGATTGCCCTTACGGGGTGCGGCCTGCTGCTGCTGGCACCTTTCGAGCGGCGGAAACTGGAGACGGAGTTTGCGCCGCGGCTGCTGGAGTCGTCGCCCGAGGTGGTCGTGCCGTCGGACTCGGCTTTGGCCGACGTGAGAGTCGAGTCGTGCTCGTACTACACATGCTTCGACGTCTACCGATGCGGCCACCGGCACGACCGGGTCACAGTCTACATCTACCCACTAGTCGAGTGAGTTTCCAGCAAAGCGTGAGCGTGAACGCGCGACAGAATTTTTTGTTTGTTGTCTGTACTCAGTCCCGTTGTATGTTCGTGTCGTCCCAGTTTCTCAATGAGTTCTGTGGAATGCGCTGGCTTGGCGAGCACCATAACTGACGCGCGTCATTGGCTAATGCAATACCGCTTGTTGTATCAAACTGTATGGTCCAGCTTTGTCGAAGCACAGATTGTTTGTCCGTTTGTTTTATAAAATAATGAATCTATTGTGAGCTTCTAGATTCCTGAATTGATTGGAATAGCTGAGTGGCATTGAAGCAACATTGAAGCAACGGGAACGGTATACCTTTGGCAGTTCTTGGTGACTGAGGGGAAACTCCTAGTCAAAGAAAACTTTTAAGTCCACCTCATTAAAGCAGGTGTTCTTGTTCTAAGGTTCTCTTTTTTTCTTTTGCTTGCCTCTTCTCGTTTCGTATTTGTTTTTCCCTTATCCCACATCTCCATAAGAAATCTCAGATTCTGTTTCTTTTTTTGTGTTTTGTAAAAACATCTATGCGAGTATCAGCTGAATTTATTTATTTGCCCAGAGGTAATTTTTCTTGTGTGCATGGTGTGCCATATTGAGCATTGCAGATTTAAAACGAGAAAAACAACAGGTGTATGAAACAAGTGAAGTGCTACTTCAGCAAAGGGTTGGGGTAAACGCTCAGAAGTATGTGAGAAAAATGTAGAACCTAGCTGCAGTCTAGGCACATTATCCCAACAAGTGGTGCTCCTAGATTTGAGTCCCAGGCCAGTGCAAATTTTTTCCAACTGTGAAGTTTTTAAGATCACCTCTACAGCTTTGCTTTGGTAATTTTATTCTGGATTGGCGATAGCCTCATTCTTGTAAGGTGGAAAGAGTGAAAGTAGGGTGTGTGTGACTGGCAGTTTAGCTTATGTTCACTCTTGTGACTGTTTTGTTGGTGGGGAACAATGTTTTGGTTCCTTCTTGTTCCAGCTACGTCAATGAACAAGGAAAGCAGCTGACTCGGCAGGCCTCCCGAGAGTTTATGGAACTCCTGGAGGCGATTCAGCACTCAAAGTTCTACACCCGCGATCCGTCAAAGGCCTGTCTTTTCGTCCCCTCAATCGATTTGCTGAGTCAAGACAGCCTGAACCTCAGGGCCATATCACAGATTCTCAACTCGCTTCCATAGTAAGTCACTTTTCTTGCATTCGGGTTTGTTTGAAGCGTATGACATGAAATTGTACCGGATGATGAATTGAAACTTGGAAATTTCGCATTGCTAGTAAAATGTTGTTGCAAAGAACTCGACACACTCATTTGGGCAGACAACAGCAAGGAATGCGCTTTAAAGAAAAGTAGGAGGGCCAAATATTAAGTGCCAATTACTTATTTTTTTAGGGAAAAAGCCAGTGTACTAGCAGAAAAGCGGCTCTTAAAGGGACCCTGCAACACTCTTTGAGCAGTGCAAGTAAACCTGCGCGACGTTTAGATTACACTGCCAGGAATACCCGAGCCAAATATTACACGTGCACGTGAAGCGGTGAGCGCGCAAATCGATGTGAAAGACGCGGAAAAACAAACCGCTCTCTCTTCAGTTGTCCTCATTATGCATGGCCTAAGGGACGTCACATAGGCCATGGCTGCCCGATCGGCTGTCACTGGTCAACTTCGCGGCTAGATTCTCCCATTTCCGTCGTCGTCATCGCTGTGTAAGAACCTCTTCTATGCCTGAACCTGTAGGCACAGTTTTGCCGTTTATTTTGTGTTTTGAGTGCACGCGGAGTTTGAGTGATGAGCTCAATACTTCCCTTTCAACGGGGCCACTCGACTACAAACGTTTATTGCTTCAAAAACGCCCTACCAGCCCGAGCGCGCACTTGCGAGCAGGCACCTATGCCTGCTTTTTTGTGGCACCAGACCGGAAATAGGCCCCTCCGCGTTGCGGAGAAAAGGAGAAAACTACCTGGCATGTGGATATATCGAAGGCCGCCGAAGAGAACGCCGCGAGCCGCCCCCCTCTCCGGGAGAGAGCGCGCAGCTTTCGTCGCCTTGTCCGCGCTCGAGTTGAGAGGGAAGGATTATGCGCGATTTCTCATCGCGCGTAGTTTCGTTAATTGTGAACGGATTTTCATAATTCTTGCGGGAGGAGATTTCTGGGACAATAGACTTTATCCCAAAATACAGTACTAGTAGTCGATGACAAGTGTTGCAGGGTCCCTTTAAGAAGCGTCCCATAGCACTAGCTTAAAGGGGCCGTGCAGACAAAACACAAGTTTGGGTTCTTTGAAAGATTGCCTCGTTAGAATCATATTGACACCACTTTTAATATAAACTTTGCTCAAATAAGCTACATAATTAGGAAAAAAGGCAATGGTCATGCAACCCACTACGTAGCTCATTTCCCGCAACAGAACCTGTGATATCGTATGTAGCAGCTCTGCGATTGGCTGAGGCCAGCAAAAGCGAACACAAATGAGGCAGGGCTGATAACCTTGCCGAACGAGCTATTTGCGCCTATTTGTGCGACGTGCCAATGGCAATTCTGCTTGATCAATGCAGCTGGAACAATGGCACCAACCACCTGATATTCAACATGCTGCCCGGAACATCGCCGAGTTACGCGACCCATCTTGAAGTAAACACCGGGCAGGCCTTGGTCGCGGGCGGCGGGTTTGATTCGTGGACTTTCCGGCGTTCGCACGACGTCAGCATTCCCGTGTTCAATCCGGCGAGGCACGACGTCGACCCGTCTCTCGCCAGGAGGTAACTTATCCCCTTGCCGAGATCGCTCCCGCTACTGGTGGCACCGGCTAAGCTCTAAAGTTGGCTTCTTGTTTCTAACACATTTTGACTTTCTCGGCCCTGAATTTTTTCTATCTATCGGAAAAAGTTTTTCTGTGAGTTTTCATTGTTATTTGGACTCTATATGCTCACAAACGAGAAATTAAGCCTGTGATGCAAGTGATTAGCGACTTACAAGCATGACATCTAATTTCATCATCTCAGGCAATTAAAATTATTGCTTACTGCAGAAAAAAATTTTTTGCTTGTTTCCTAAATTTGGGAAGCAGGGAGCCCACATACAAAAAATAGGGCAGGTGTTTTAAAATTAAAATTTAGAAAACAGTAAATTTAAAAAAACTATTTTTAAAGTACAGCCATTTCATCAAACAACAACTTCGGACCTTACGGTCACTTCAACGTCAATTTGGCCTTCACTGCAAAGCCTTTCCCTTTTTAGCTTTCAGCTTTAGCAAAGAACCAACAGTGGTGATATCTATTGAAAGAGGCATCTTTGAAGAAATATTTCCCAGTAAACTGGCTGTTCTGGTTTTGTTCTCAAAGTGGTAAAAGTACTTTGGTCATGTCCTAAATATAGGACACCAGGGCTGAAAGGGCAGAAGCCTCAAGTGTCCTATTGTGCGAAAAAAGCATCCTATCATGCGGTAGAGATAACAGCCGCCACAGTAAAGGGTAAAAAAAACATTTACAAAAATGTTGGAATTTGTGCCAGGGTGCTATGTGGATTAATTTTGGTGAAATGAGTCAATTATTCTGAACAGAAAATGGAGTACATTGGAGTTGGAATAGGAATTGGACTTAGGTTTCCATGCAGTAGCACTGCAACGTTGCCCGAGTGCATGCGGCACTGATGTCGTATTGTGTGACAGGTTAGCGTGACAGCACGCCAGTAGAACAGACACGGGGCAGCCGCAGGGAACTGCGATTCAGCAGAGACTGTGGCATGAGGTGAAGTGTTGCCAGTCAGCTTGTCAAAGTAATTCGTGCGAAAAGACAGAAATGAAAGTGAACAAAAAGATGCAAACACGATGCAGCAGTGAGGAAGCCATTGATCAAGGCGTCACCAGTCGGGCTACAATGCTTTCGCCTTCAATGCACATAAGCAGACTTAAAGGGGCCCTGCAACACTTCTGATTGACATTTCCACCCTTTCCTTCGCATCTGGAAGCATTGTGGAAGCCATAGTTATCGCCAGCGCAGACTGGCACTGCATGATTTGCTCGTCGCAGCATATCCGCCTTCGGTTTCTGCTTTGCTTTCGTGGCGATTTTTTTAAAGTGGCTACCGAATGTGTTTATTGCTGAAATGGCCACTGCATCGCTCAAATGACGTAATTCAAGTGCTCGAAGAATGCCAGTACCAAGGAAGAAAAAAATTCACAGCATATCCACGGGGTGAATGATGATGAGTGGGCGAAGCTCCTGAGGGGAAATCATCGGTAAAACCGTGACTCTTCAGTGAAAGTTCGCCCACTACATCTGTGTCCGAACGTAACGTCTAGAAAGTCTCGCTTAAACCACGCGTCGGCACCTTGGGGCTGAGCTCGCCTGATGCGTTTTGCAGACGCCTCACGAGCTCTCACTGCATCGGGGTCTGCCTGCCGATACGCGCGCTTTCTCGCCGCTTCCCGTTCTCTGACGTTTTGGAGATCCTCTTCGCGCCGCAGCCGTGCCGCTTCGCGTACGGCAGGGTCCTCGCGCCGTTGCCGTGACGCTTGGGCCTCTCGTTCTCGAACGCTGGGATCTTGGCGGCGGCGTCGCGCAGCCAGACGACACGCTTCGGCCTCCCGCTCTCGTACGGCAGGATCTTGGCGGCGGCGTCGCGCAGCTTCACGGAGCGCTTCTGCCTCGCGGGCTCGCACATCTGCAGCCTTATCCATCGGGCGACTCCGAGCGCGCGCCAACAGCGAACGGATTTTATTACAACGCTCCCCGCCATCTAGTAAACAATCCAAGAACTAAACTAGAGGTAGCCACGCCATCTAGTAAACAATCCAAGCGCATCTTTTTATCATATACAAGTACCGCCATCTAGTAAACAATCCAAGAACTAAACTAGAGGTGGCTACATACATACGTCGAGGATGGACAGACCCACGCCCTAAGGAGCTTCGCCCCTAAAATCTTTTGAGCAAGTTCCTAAGTTATCTGATGGGCATAGAGCTGCAATTTTTGGTGGAGGTAGTTTGTGACCCTTTATTCTAAGTACTGGATGTGTTTGTTGAGTGTGTTGTGAAAGTGTCTCAGTTTAAATAAAAGTCGGAAAAAGTGTTGCAGGGTCTTTTTATTAAAGGTGTTGTGCCACCAAATTTGTTGCTTGTGCATTCTTTGTTGCAAATGTTTTATATTTCTTTAGAAAACATGATACATGCTCTCACACGCACATATTCTGAGTAAAAAATTTATTATCGCACGATTCATGTGAACAGGATTCGGTTTCGGTTTCTGGGTGCCGATTCAAGCGGTGACGTCACAGTGTTGCGAGTACGCTCTGCCACGTGTGTCTACCATGCGGCGCTGTGGTACGCTGCGACTTTACTGCGGCGTGTGCTCCCGCACACACGTGCTTCACCACGGAAGTAAACACGCCGACTCGTCATGTCAAGCCGCGACAGCTCCGTCACGGACTCTTTGTCTGCATCCTCGGATGCAGACAAGTGGGTGTGCAAACCATGGAAATGCAATTGGATATGCAAACCATGCCCCTTAAGAAACCGCTAAAAAAAATTAAAAAAAAGCTTCCCCCGCCGCGAATAGAACCCGCAACGTTGACCGAACGGGCGCGACGCGCGAGACCACTGCACCACCGGACAAATAGTACTACGACGCGTAATAGCTGGAGACCCATCCTTCGAGTCGTACGTCGATGTGTACTAGCTAGTTTACAGAATTCCTGGCTGGTAAACTGAAATTTCTTAAATAGCGCTTGCACATCAAGGTTCCGCGAAGCCCCCGCAATAGCTTGTCGCCATCAACTCTGCTCCTTCGCAAAAGCGCTCGCAAAAATAAGTGTGCCCGGCTGCCACTGTGATTTTGCACTGTAGGGATAGTGCTTGCCGTACTTTGGTTTTACGTGAAAAACCCTGGCCGATATTGATCTCTTATTACCCAAATTACCCTACGTAACTCTTCTTCTGCACAAAACTGACCCTATATTTTCTACAGGCGAGCCGATCGCACACGCATATGCAGTTTGCAGCTCCGGGGTAGCGGCGTTGCCGAAGAGCACGGCTGAAGCGTCGAACGCCAAATACGGATCGCAGTAGCACTAGTGTTGCGTTGCATGAGCTTCATTGACTTTACTGAGTTTATTACACTCACGAAACTAACAAAATAGAGCCGCATTCGTTGCGGCACGAATGTTGTCGGGGCGCAGTTTTCGCTTCTCGGTCGATTCCCGGCGACGCGTTGCGCGACCAGTTGGGCGACCGGTTTTGTTGGCGTCTTCGGTCGGCGAGTGAGTCAAACTACGGCGAATTTCCATCGGCTGAAGTGTTTGTGTCGCCGTCGGCGTAGTGTGACAACGCGGTCTGGAAGATGGTTTGGCAACTCGTCGGCGTCGCCGTCGTGTAGGCCTAGTGTGTCTGATACTACTACTACTACTACTACTAGGTGATTCGGGTGAAAAGGAAATGAAGTGCACTGGTACGACTGGTAAATGTCTGATACGACCAAGCAACCAAACAAACTGTGGTAACTGGAGTTCACATTGACGTCGCTCAAGTCGCTAACGTGGTGTGACGTCACAAACTTTGTTATGCTGGCAATTCACTGACGTCATGGTTAGTGGCGCTAGCGATGGGTCCCGATTTCCAGAAGAGCTTTTAGGTACTTTTTAGAAGTGAATTAAAATATATATTAAGTGCTTGCTGTACCCGGCACTTCGTGTTGAGGGTCCTTGCATACAGAGGAAGCCTACAGCAGGCTTTTTACAGACTTAAAATTTGGTGGCACAACACCTTTAAGTGCCCACAGGAATTTTCTTTTTTCTTTGTCTGCGGCTTCCCTGTAGATTTCACCGCCGGCCTGTAAACAGCTTGCCACATCGTAACCTTGGACGGTTGTTTTTCTGTTTTTCCTCCTCTCCACCCAGGTCTGATCGGCCCTGGTTGCTGATTTCGTCTCAGGCACACATCCACTTCGAGTTTCGCGTCGACGTGGCGTCGCTGGCGAAAGTGCACCACAATGTCCTTAACCTCACGGGCTGCGGACACGCCTGGGCTACTGGAAACCATAGTGTGCGTTGCCATGGCGGCAAGCACTACAAGTACCCGGACATCCTGACGGTGGGTAATTCCGCTCCGTTTTCTTTTTACGAGCTCAAGCAGTAAGAGCAAATTCAATTTTTGTTTAACAAAAGGTTCTTATCGAATGAATTTAAGAAATGTGGGGAGAAAAGAGAGAGTCTTTGAGTGAAACTTTACTATGGTGAAGTTACAATCTGAGAACGGTTGGGGTGGGACATCTCAGGAGGGTTTGTATAACTAAGTGTCTGTTAAAGTGAAGTTTGTTTGTGTGAATTTGTACTCTGCAGCTTTAACAGTGGTTGTATGGTGCTGTTTTCTCGCTTTGAAACTGATAAATAAAACGGACTTCTTGCTGTTATTTTGGTTTTGTGCATTGCAAATCACTCACTGAAGTGGCCGTGTCGACAACAACTGTAAAAGCTGCCTGGTGTAACTTGTTAAATGTACAAGTTGCACGTGCTTTTTGTCACACATTTTTGGGAAGCTCCGCAAACCACTCGTGGCATCGCAAATCGTGGCGCCGAAAACAGACCGTAACGACTTTACCAATCACCTTAGAGTGAACAGTTTCTTGATTTGTTTCGGCTAGTGACGGCTAGCTCACTCAACAGGCCGTAACAACCGTAACAGATCGTAAATAGACTGTAATGACTGTACCTATTATCTTAGAGTGAATACAGTTTTTTGGCTTGTTTCGGCTAGTGACGGCTAGCTCACTTAACAGACCGCAACGACCCTAACAGACCGTAACGACTTTACCCACTGTGTTAGAGTGAATACAGTTTCTTGGCTTGTTTCGGCTAGTGACGGCTAGCTCACTCACAGGAATGCGCGAAAGCCACACCTGTAGCAGCTGGGAGGAATAAAAGAGAGAGTGCATTTTTTACAGGAAGGCAAGTTCTGCCTGGTTATCCGAGCGGCTAGGCTTGGCCAGATGGCGCTTTCCGATGCGCTGTCGGCTGGCTGCATTCCCGTCGTGGTGGCGGACGAATATGTGCTGCCCTTCTCTGAAGCGCTGGACTGGAAGAGGCAAGTTACTGTTACGTTTTAAAAACCTGAACTACAAAAACACCAAGTTAGAAAAAGAAAAACATGGACAGCTGATGTTCAGCTAATATTTTCTCACTGGAAAGCCGGTTCAGCTTAGGAAACGAAATGCTAGAAGAAATAAAAGAATGCAGCTACCTCGGACAGATGGTTACTGCTGACCCCATCCACAAGAGAGAAATCCGACGCAGAATAGGTATGGGCTGGGGAGCACTCGGCAAGCTACCTCTGTCACTCACAAGAAAAATCTACAACCAGTGCATACTGCCGGTGATGACATACGGAGTTGAAACTTGGCACCTTACCAAAAAACTAGAAAGCAAACCTTGGTCGGCTCAACGGGCCATGGAACAAATATTTTTTGGAGTAACACTCAGGCACAAGAAGCGAGCTGCCTGGATCACAGAACAAGCTAGAGTAGAAGATATCATAGTTGAAATAAAGAAGAAGAAATGGACTTGGGCTTGGCTATGTAGTGAGATGAACCCACAACCGGTGGACAATCAGGGTAATGGAGTGGATGCCAAGATATGGGTCTCGAAGGGGAAGGTTACCCTGTTGTTTAGCGCAAAAAAAACTGCGGGTATGCTTGAGGCAAAATATATGTGACTAATCGGCAGCACCCGCATTCATTTAGTTGGGAAAGCGTTGGGTTGGTTTTTATGGTAGTACAGTGTAGACCATTTATAACGTAACCGCTTATAGTGCGGGACCGGATATAACGCGGGTTTTTGCGACCACCGGTTTGCCTCCCATAGAACTCAATGCATAAGCATACCGCTTAAGATGCGGTTGGCCGAAGCACAATACCGTTTATAGTGCGGTTTTTCGGCGGGTCTGCTGATCTACCGGCGCAGCTGAGGCATCGTTTTAGGGTAGCAAAAGAAAAAGAAAGGATGAAATCGGCCATCTGACGCAGCGTGCACCCCTTGCCCTCCTCTAACGTAGACACCCAAAGAAAAAAAGATAGGCACCCTTTAGTTGGTGCGTACGTGATAACCACAACTGACCTTGCTTGATGCACCTCGGAAGATAGCGACAGACTCCCCATCCGCGCGCGGCAAGTTGATTATATTGATCGTGAACCGCATTGCCCGTTTTCGCGCACGAATCGTGCACATCGGCGTCGGTGTTGGGCGTGAGTTTTTTTTTTTTTTTTTTCGTGCTCGTATCGACGATTCCGCGCTCGCGGTGGCTTCTTCGCGTGGCAGTGGGAGGAGCCTGACGACTTGCACCAATGGGGAGACGCGTACTTAATGGCGGGAGATTCGAAGCGCTCAGAGCCGGCTAGCCGCGCCAGAGATGTTTAGGCTTACCACCGCGGTATTTTTTGATGGGCGCTTTCACAAGCAGCGTGGATGGCAGTTATATTCCACTTTTCGCCCACAATATTAGCTCTTTTCTTGCATGAGCACCTTCGCTTGCGCCCCGTGCGGCATTTCAGCGAGCGGTTAGAAGCGGTCGCTGGAACTTACTGGAACTGCCTGCACCACTTCACGGCCAGTGCCGACGCCATGTTGCCGTCTGTTACCGCGCCGCCCACACCACGCCAGTTGTATCCGCGCCGGCGTGCACTGCACGTTTTCGCGATACCAAATCTACCACGCGGTTCACGCTTGAGAACGTTGTTGCAGATAAGCCACCGCTCTTTCCCTTTCCGAACATTCGAGCCGCGCGAAGCCGAAGATTTCCACCACCAGTACGTTGCGGTGATAAGCAGCCGCCTTCGGCATCGTGAACACAAGGTGGGGTAAAAAAAAAATCCCGCTGGCGTTCTTATCACGTCTTGCGGCATCTGTTCATAGACGCTAAAAACGCAGCCATGGTCTTTCAAAACAAACACAACGGAAGTTAAAGCCGCGCTCGCCGTTGTGAGACTGCGCTTTTGCCCTGTAGCAGCGGCTGATGTTAAAAATAATACGAAATATAGACCGTGCCTTCGTTTTTAAGTGCTGTGCATTTGAGTGATGATAAATATAGGTTGACTTGAGAACTAGGTGGCGATGTGGTTGAATTTGCGCGTGTTTTGGTTATAGTGCGGTACCGCTTATAGTGCGGATTTTTGCGGCTCCCGCGACATACGTTATAAGCGGTCTAGACTGTAAGTGAAAAAAAAGTGGCAGTGCAACGCCGGTACGTGCGGGAGGAAAAGCAAGCACAAAAAATTGGGCCCATCTCCCCACGAGGGGGGACTCGAGTAAATACGTCGCGTAGGGGGTGGGTGTATTGCGTTAACGTTAGTGTTTGGGGGGTGGTGGTGGGGTGGTAGTGAATGTGTTAAAGGAGTACTGACACGAAATTTTCGTGTTACGTTTTTTTCGCTGCTATGCGGGCCTACCGGCCCACTAATCATAGAATGACAAATTAGACGGTCGAGCGCAGCGTAAACATTCATTTACGGCGTCGTTTATTCGTGCCAGTTTCGGTTTCGACTGAAAAACGCAGAGCGGCCGCCATAACAGGATGTATCACATGACGTCACCATTTTTGCCGCATCGCTGCCTTGCTGGAAGCGCGCGCGAGCAAGCGCCCAGACCGGCCGAGGTCTTCGCCGTCCCCACAGACCCGGGCAGCATGACGTCAGTCCCAAAACCATGACGTGTACACACGCCCGAGCAGCGCGCGCCAACCGCAGCCAGCGCGTCGGCTTTGTCACGGGAGCCCCGACGTCGGCAGTTTGGGGCAAGTAGCACATGATGTCATGTCGGCCCGCTCTGGGCTTTCTCGTGCGGGCGAAGATTAAAATGAATTTTGAATATGTTTCGCTGAACTGGTGCTGTTGAAACTTGCTGGGAGATATCTCCTGATAAAAAGGAAGCGTTTTACATAGTTATCACAGCTTTGAAATTTCGTGTCAGTACTCCTTTAACTATTATTGCTTATTACTATTAATTATTATTATTTCTTTCATATATTAATTATTACTTTCGGGATTTTGCGACTCGAGTCCCCCCTCGTGGAGAGATGGGCCCAATTTTTCTTTTTTTTGTGACACAAGAAGTGAAGGCAAGGAGTAGGTTGTTGTAAGTCGTTATTTATTTATTTGTTGCTGTTGTCGTTGTATTGGACGCTGAGAACGACGGCTTCGTGGTCGCTAAAGTGTACTGTTAAGGGGTCTTTAAGCAAGACGAGATCGATGCAACTGCTGCCGTGTATCAGCAGCTTCTTGACGTAGTTTGAATGAGTCAAGGATATAAGGCGCGTTCGTAGCCTTTGATTCTGTGTCGCTTTTGTGGCGCAGTGGGAAGAGCACCATGTACCTCGCGTTCCGCCCACAGGGTTGTGGGATCGAAACCAGGTGCCGATATCTATATTTTTTTTATATATATTGTGTAGGGGGAGGGGTGCGGACGGACAACAACGCTGCACCTGTTGTTGAGAGCGAGGAGGGTACGGGGGAGAGACGCACACCTGCGCCTCGCCGCGACGCGCATGCGCAGTGAGCGTGTGGACACCGCCGCCGACAGTCGAGGGACATCGTGCGACTAAGAAACGCTCCGCGTTTAAAAGAACGGAACTCCCGCTGGCGCAGTTTAAGGAAGGGGGTGCAGTGCGCGAGTACTGCGGAGGCGGGAAATTTGAATTGCATTGGGTGGTAGCAGTGAGCGGATAACGGTGCTACAGCCCATTATGGCGAATCACTGCTCTGCGCTTCCGGCAGCTATCACATTGAGTGGAACGGCTTTAATGTTTTAGTGTTTTCTCTATTGCATCACTGCTGTCATTATGTGGCACGAAATTTTCAAGTTTTTCAGTCACTCGGCATTTTTTCATTTCAGTAAGAATCTTTTGTTGCTGGAATGAACCTGAGTGGATTGATAAAGGCTAGTTCTTAAAAGTTGAACAAGGTTGTATTTTGTCTTCACGGCCACTTAAAAGGCATTTTTTGTAATTTTCTAACCTTATGTGCTTGAGTGTATACATTGAGTGTATTTCAACATCCTGAGCACAAATATGCAGTCAGTTTTCGTCTATGGGGTGTAAGTTTAGAGTTGTGAAACGTTATGCCACTCCGTTTCTGGCAATTTCTTTCATTTACCTATGAAATACTTGAATAGCTTTTATCCCTTTGTGCTCTAGACGGACCAGGGAGTGCAACTTTACCACAGCAGTGATTTTAGCATTGTTTCTGCAAACATTGTTAACTTCATAAATGTACTCAGGTCATCAATTACCAATGTTTTTGTTAAACTAACTGCATAAAATATTGGGCCACAAGAAAGAAATTCTGTACTTTTGTGACTCTATTGTACTGTTCAGTTCATAAGCTTTTGAATGCAGCAAAAATGATACAAATCGAGACAGTACATCCCAAGATATTGTACCCGATGGCTGACCTCATGGGAAAAGAATTGGTCCTGAAAAAACAGGGCACGAAGTCTGGAAACAGGCAAAAATGGTCATTTAGGCAACTTCAGAGGGCAACAGCTTTGTGAATACTTATGATAGAGCTATGATATTTTGCAGGTACTACTTTCTTGGGGACCTGTGCACTGAAAATAAAATTAGTGCAGAAAATTGATTTTTTGGCAAATTTTTAATCCTCAAGACCAGTGTCTCCCCTTAAAGGAGCCATGAAGAGAAAATAGAACTTCATTTAATTTGAAAGAACTAGGATTCAGTATCTCACTCAGCTCCATTACAGTCACAAAAGACGTTTTTTTAACTAAAAAAAGCAAGAAGTATTTAAAAACTCAAATTTTGCGCCACAGTGACGTGTTATGAGCAAGAATGACGTCATATGGGCCAACAATAAAACATAATTTTCAGTGCGTTCACTGCACGTTGGCATTCAAGTGATGCGGTCAAATGGAACTAGAGGCGCCATTACAGACGTCCAGTCATGTCTCGTCGCGACAGGTCAGTTAGGCGGCCGCCAATCGCACAAACAAGGTTCCGTGACGTCATAGAAAAGTTGCGGGAATTGGCTAGGGGGTCGCAACTGCTTCACACGTTTTCTTTCATATCTCCGTTATTTGTTCGAAGATTGCGATGATATTGGTATCATTGTTATCGGGACTAAGCAGTCTTTCTAATAAACCCATCTTGTATTTTGTCTTCATGGCTCCTTTAAGCAAACGTGCAGACCCCCATATGCACATTGGCAGAAACCCAAATGGAAGAAACTGATTTGCAGACGTTCTCTTCCCTTTCGTCAACAGAGCTTCCATACTGATTCGCGAAGATGAATTGCTGGACGTCGTCGGCATCCTGAAAGGGATCCCGGAAGCTCGGGTGGCGGAGATGAGGTCGCAAGCATTGCTCATCTGGGAGCGCTACTTCAGCAGCATGGCGAAGATTGCGATGACAACGCTCGAAGTTGTGAACGACCGCCTGTTTCCACACGTCGCCAAGAGCTACGAGGACTGGAACGACCTGCCACCCGGGGTACGGCTCCTTTTGGTGCTTATACGTGGCCTCAATGGAGCCAGAACACCTCAAATCGCCTGATACACGTGTGATATTGGTCTTATCACCTGGTACGGGGGCTTATCACCTGACACGAAGGCTAATCGCCTGACACACGTATGACGATGATGCTTTGCTTAATTAAGGGGGCACGTGGGTCCTAGGGACTGAAAAATTGCCCAAAAAAGCATTTTTTTCGGTATCACTTTTCTCTTGATTTGCACAGTTTTTCCTCTGAAAATTCCGTACGTGGAACAGTATTAGGTACTTATAAAAGCTATAGAGGCCCGATTTCAACAAAGAAATAACAATTTTCCCATAATTCCCCACTTGTTTGCCACGAATGGTATCGCAGTGATACAAAATTCTTGAGAGGTACATCCCAGCATGTAGTCCAGCTAGGGAGATCATTTCTTTTGCACTGTGAAGCTGAATGCTTAAACCATCTAATAAGGGAAGCAGATTTTGCATTTTGTGTTTAATTAGCATCATTTTTTATTGGTTAGCAGGAGTAGGTCAAACCTAGAACCTAGTTCAAACTTAGGTGTTGGAATTGATGTAAACGTGTATGTGATTGCAAAACAAAAAAAAACTGCTTCCCACATTTCATTCTCCACAACTGGTATCTATTCATGACTTGCTAGTAATCTTTTGTTGAATAGTTTTTTCCTATTGTTCTCAAGAACAATCAAGGAAACATTTTAATTAATTCAGCAACTAGTTACCTCACATCAAAACTAATTAGATATTTGAAATCAGCTGAAAAACCAAATAAGCCCTTCATCAAAATTGGTTGGAAAGCAAAAATAAAGTTTCTAAGACCAGTGTGCCCCCTTAAGAGTACGAATGAAGTGCTGAGCCTGCAGAGAAATGTCTTGAAACGTGTAAACTGCATCCTGTAAACTTTTGCCCCTAGGTGTACATACAGTCAAACCAGGATATATAGGATTCAAATATGACCGTGAAATTGATGTTATTGATAATTTACGAAATGCATAATGTGTATACAGGAAATTTTCTAGGGTGTCCAGACTGTTTAATGTAAGGAATAAGTCGAGAGACCCGAATTCGGCTGACTGTTGAAAATGTTTTTTGTTGTCACTTGTTTCTGCTAATATAGATGTGTGTGCGAAATTTTTTAATTGGCTGAGGGTGCTTATAACAGATGGCACATGCTTTAGCAATAGACACAGGTGCTGCTAGATTGTGGTTGCATGCAGACATTTAGTTTGGCATGCGACTGGAATTTAAAAAGCTATGTCGAAAATATGACCAGCGGCTTTACTTCTTCATTACTATAGAGCATGGCTTGAGACTGGGCAAGTCAGCTAACTGTATAGCACGGACGAAGCTTGAACTGTAGAAGTGGGTGCAGTATATCACTGAATATTCAGTTTATTCTACGCCAGCAGTCCTACGTAGTGGCGCAAACGTAATTGCACATAGAAAATGCACAAGAAAAACAAACATTCGTCTCTGTACAAGTTGCGTTGCTTGACCAAAGTGAACACAAACGAACTCGCTGAATTCACCGTCCTGTTCAAATTGTAAGGCAGTCCGACAATTATGGTTTCCATTTAAAAAATTGCCCCTGTGTTGTCGCGTTGCCTTCTTTATCTTTTCGTCCTCTCCTTGCAGTCTGAGCTAAGGTAATTACGTTTTGTTTTTTTTTCCGTAACAGCTTGTGCCTCCGGCGCCCTTCGCCATACCGTTTGTGGCTCCCCGTAGCCGGGGGTTCACGGCCGTGGTGTTGACCTACGACCGGGTCAACAGCCTCTTCAAGGTCGTGCAGCAGCTGACCGAGGTTCCCAGCCTGGTCAAGGTCGTCGTGGTGTGGAACAACCAGAGAAAGTCGCCGCCACCAGGTAAGCTCTTACGGGCCCTCCCCCTGCTTGGTTATAGTTTCTTCAGTTGGCCGTTGCCATCCGCATTGAAATCTTGTAAAAGGAACTTTATGTTGGCAAAAGATGTCGTCTAGTTATAGCACTTTGTTACAGCTTATACCGTGCCACACATACACAAAAAATGACATTAAGTGTTTAAGGCCTCAAGATACCGAATGACATTATTTGGGCGGGCTGTGCCACACGCGAAACGCAAATTTACGTTAGACATGATGGTGATAATGACCGAAAAGAGAAATGTACTTATTTGTGAAGTTTTTAACGTAGAGAGAAATGTCTTGCTAGGGTATACATTTTTTTTGGGGAGGGGGGGGGGGGGGGGGGAGGGGAAGAAATAATTATGAGAGATAATGTTTTCTAAAAAATGGTGTGAGCCGATTCTAAAAGTGGCAGCAGCAGCTGCCGTCGCCTGCCAGCAGTAGCCAAATCCGAAAAATTCAAAACGACAAGTTACACGATGTTTTGCCTTTTGCTGCTGTTTTAGTTAACTTCATCTTCTTCAGAACTACGCCACCAAGAGTGCACAAAAAATGGCCTTACTTCGAAGTTCAGCTACGTTTCCGCATGCACACTCTGGTGCTGAGAGTTTCGTTGGTTTCATTTGATGCCCGTCGTGTTCGAGAGCAGGCAGATTTAAGGCGTTCGTGAAGGCGAATGAGTTGTGCAGAACTCCTTAAACCAAAAATGACATTAGAGCAAATGGCATTAGATTTTTGCGTGCAGCAGTGAATTAATGGCACTAAAACTTGAGGCATTAAGCACTTAATGTCATTTTTCGTGTACATGTGGCACGGGTATTAATCTTTGAAATACATTTTGTAAGTACTTGATGTCTGGCAGTGTTGTTATTGAAAAGTCGTACTCTTCCAAACTCCGTGTGAGAGAAGTCTACAATTTAAGGGGAAATTGCACCATTGCGAAAATTCTTAGCATTGATTTGCTGTAATGTCGAATGAGTATAAGTGCGAAGGCACCTTAAGAAGAATAACTTAGCTAGTGACTAGAAAAGGAGGAACTTAAAGAAAGAACTCGCAATTTAGTTTGTGCTTCAGAAAGACAGTGCACCATTGACACAGATGATGGTGCACGGAAAACCAGAATTGTTGTTGCTCCATTTCTTTCACACACTCCATTATTTTTTTCTGCGTTGCACCACGAGTGTTTCGTTTTTGAAAGGGTTGCAGCATTTGGAAGCGAGTTATCTGCTCGGTTACAGGCGCAAACAAAGCGTCAGACAACGCCCATATTGCATTGCACACTGCAGACGACCTTGCCATTTGATGTGCCCAGATTTCACCGTGAAGCTTTAAAAAAAATGGGAAGCACTGATATTCGTGTTGTCTTTCACAGCAGTAACATACCAGTCTGTTCTTCTGTACAGAGTTCATGGTACGAGCAGAAGTGTGGCTTCTAAGAGTTTTAAGTTTTACCGAAGTATTAGTGGAAGGTCACGGCATAAACCATCTTTATCTTGTGGTAAATCAGTGGAAAGTGTTTGCTGGTAATGTTCTTTTAGCGTGTTTTTCCCACCACACCTTGGCCTGAATTTTCAATTCGTTGCTTTGCTCAAATTCTGTACTTTGAGAGTTGGCTTGCAAAGCCACAAAATTCGTGTCATTTACAGTCGAACCTCGTTGATACATTAAAAAAAAAAAAAACACGCAATGAAGAAACGTACTATCCAAAAGAAAACGTACTACGGGGAATTTTTAGTGTTTGCAATTAAGAGTGTAGTAGCCAGGAAATCATATGAACCGAGAACATGTCGAGTTTCTACCGTAATGTAAACTTGTAATAGGCTGCTTTGTGTAAAATTTGTTGTTAAACTCGGGACATTGGACGAATTCGGAAATGCATAATTGAGGTTCGTGGAAATGCGTAGTTTGGCGACGGGGGCCTTTGAGTAGGTGATGTTTGAAGCTCGGAACTTAGCCCAGTCTTCTCGAACTCATCCGCACACAGCATCTGCCTGGCCCAAGCTGACCAAGCCCTTGAAGGTGATCAGGACCAAGGCGAACAAACTAAGCAACCGATTCTACCCATACAAGGACATTGAGACGGAGGCGGTGCTTGCCATCGACGACGACATCTTGATGCTCACGTCCGACGAGTTGGAGTTTGGCTTTGAGGTCAGGACTTCATGTTTTTTTTTATAACTGTGTCTTTAGAACAGTGATCAGAACTTGGATGTCAATGGAAGCAATCCTAAACTTTGAATAAAGCCGCATTCAGTTTATTTGGGGGGTGCTAAAGCAGCCGTTGTTTTTGCACTCGTCAGCTTTTACTCAACGCGATGTTATTTGGCACCTTATACGTGAAGGTGGAATGATTGTAGTTATGTTTAATGTGTTGAATTGTGGCAGCTTTGCTCTACAGAAAGCGTGTATACTACATGGCTATGCAGTGTGAAGCACTCAGATCAGATTTTCTTCTCAGCTTTGTTGCTGTCAGGTGAGAGGTTACGGCTGCCCCAAGTTTGAGTAATTTTAATAATTTCTATGTAAGTCCTGCCACAGATTTATCACTCTTTTTTTTTCTCCCCTCATTGTGCACATGAAGCAATAATCGAGCCAAACTACTTTACCTTTTTCCCTTTATCACCGCGCTATTTGAACAGGTGTGGCGAGAGTTTCCGGACAGGATAGTGGGGTTCCCGTCCCGCGTCCATCTATGGGACAACGCCACGTCTCTCTGGAAATACGAGTCCGAGTGGACCAACGACATTTCCATGGTCCTCACGGGAGCAGCGTTTTACCACAAGGTGAGAGAGGGAACTTTGTGTGTTCTGCTTATCCACACCATGTGCAGTGTTGCATCAGTGCAGTTGTTTAAATGCAACATGGAAAGCTTTCGAAAAATGTGAGCCCTTCCACTAGCGCAAAGAAGGAGCATCAGGGGAGCGGTATCAGTTGACTAAATAAAGAAACATAGGCATAACTTCCGTAGACTTTCAAATTAATTCTCGTATAACTTGTTTCGAGATAGCCATGACAAAACAAGAGTTACAGCCGTCTTCTGCAGCCACACTCCCTTGATAGACAGCAGACAGCAGACAGCAAAATAAAATTGAATTTGAATTTGAATGTTCGTGCTTGCAGGTGCGGCAGTAGACGGTAGACAGCAAACGGAAATTCTGTAACTTTCACAACTTCACTGTTAACTAATTGTGACAAGTAAATAAAACTCGGCATAATCATAGAGTCGTCTTAGCGGCCAATTTCAGCGATTTTTTTTTCCAAGACACCTACGTTAGATTGAAAGCTACAGAGAATTTTACACTAGCTCAGGTGCAAGCAAATGCAGTTTTCTGTCGACACGTCGCGATAGACGCAGAAATTTTAGTCAGAACCTAGCGCTTCGCTGTAAAAACAAGTATCTGAAATAGGAAAACGGTTTATCGTGCAGCATTACAGCCACGAGTACTTCGACCGGCTGCCGGCCGACATCCGGCGCTGGGTGGACGACCGGATGAACTGCGAGGACATTGCCATGAACTTCCTAGTGTCCAACATCACGGGCAAGGCACCCATTAAGGTCGCCCCGCGCAAAAAGTTCAAGTGCCCCGAATGTGCGCGCCTCGACAACCTCTCCAACGACCTGCAGCACATGGCCGCCCGGTCGGACTGCGTCAATGTCTTCGCTCGGGCCTTTGGCAGGATGCCTCTCCGGGCCGTTGAGTTCCGGGCGGACCCAGTGCTGTTCAAGGACAACTTCCCCGAGAAGCTCAAGAGGTTTCCCAACCTTGGGAGCCTATGAGCAGGAACAATTTCCCCAAAAAGCTGAAGAGGTTCCCTAGTCTGAGGAATCCGTGAGCAGGGACAATTTCCCAGAAAAGCTGAAAAGGTTCCCTACCCTAGTCTGGAGAATCTAAGCAAGGAAAATTTCCCAGCAAATCTGAAGAGATTCCCTAGTTTGGGGAATCTGAGCAGGGACAATTTTTCAGAAAAGCTGAAGAGGTTCCCTAGTCTGTGGAGACTGAGCAGGGAAAATTTCCCCAAGAAGCTGAATAGGTTCTCTGACCTGGGGAGCCTGCAAGCAGGGAGAACTTCCCAGAGAAGTTAAGAGGATGGGAGTCTGTGAGCAGGGATGCCGTCCCCAGGAAGTTTACAAGGTTCCACAACCTGGAAAGCAAAGATGACTTCCCTTAAAACATTCCCCAGCCTGGGGAGCCTGAGAGCAAGGACAGCTTTCCTGAGAAGCTGAAGAGGTTCACCACCCTACAGATCTGTGAGTAGGGACAACTTCCCCCGAGATGTTGAGCGGGTTCCCCAACTTGGGGAGCTTTTGAGTGGCAGTTGAATCGGTTGCTTTGCTGCTGCCCTAGACTTTCAGAACTTTTGCCTTAAGTGCTTGCTCGTTTGCGCTTTGACTTAAATCTATTTGCTTTCAGTACCAATTTCGGACACTGCTGACACCTCTTATAAGCAATCTGCCCGAATCTGCAGTCAGCATTGGCCGTGAGATTTTGATGTGTTTCGGATAAGTCAAGCGGCTATCATTGCTGCTGAAATCTACCTAGCTGAATTGGGCATAAAATCAAGTTAACTAAAGTTAAAACACACAGCTTTATACTCTAGCGAAGCAAGGCCTCTAATAGAGTCATATGAACAAGAGCTGACTGTACTTGACGTTGTAATGACCCCTAGATTATAAAATGTGACATATTTGTCGAGTGAATGCATACGGGTGAGCGCTCGAGGCTAAAGTTTCTTTAAAGCTTGGCAAAAACAGTTCAACTGTGTATATGTGGACGTAGTGACTTTCATGGTGCTTTGGAGAGAGAGCCTTCTTATTTCTTTTTCCATTTAGCTGAATTGCAAGTTCCAATTTCGGGTGCTGACAGACTCGCAAATGATGTTAACCACCTGGTGGTCCGTTGCAAACTTCGCTTTTTGTAGAGTCCTGTGGACTCTTGGCGGGACCTTAAAAGACAGTGCAGAGTTTCATTTCTTGCCGATCTGTAACCGTCATATGCTGCTTCTCGTTCAAAAGTATTCAGCATTTATTTTTTTTAAAGAAAAATCCAAGAAGCTAAAAATACCTGTTTTTTTTATTTAAATTTAAATTTAGTTTTAAATTAGGTTTAAATTAGTTTTAGGTTTAAATTTAGTCAAAGCAGTTGCTGTTACAGAAAGCTCTCAATTGCTATCACACATTTGAAATTTCTAGTGCTAAAAGCGAAAACATAGTTTTAAAATTTCCGTCTCTGAACTAGCATCATGAGATATATTACAGATAAAGAGTGGTAAAAAAAAAGGTTTACTTTATTTTAGCGAACAATTTTGTGTTTGTGTTCTAGATGATAAACCCACTTCCTTTAGACATATATTTAGTATAATATGCTGGTTATTGTGTTTGTGTTCTAGATGATGAACCCACTTCCTTTAGACATATATTTAGTATAATATGCTGGCTATATCACCTTTCTTGCAGCAGATTCTTGCCTAGGTCCTGATCAGATGAAATAGAAATTTCAAATTTGTTACTTAACAAGTTGGTGATTTTGTTAATACAAAAAGTTGCATCAAAACCATTCCACAAGTAACAGTTGATCAATGCTTAGTGTTGCAAACTGTCACGGCCCCACAGTTTGATTGACTGTTGCTAGCTTTTAAACTACAGATAACTACAGCTTAGCTGTCCGCATTGCAGCTAGCTACAAAATGGCCTGCATCAACACAAAAACGAGTTGCTTAGTTTTTTTATCACCAGTATTAAAGCCACTAGTACTACTACTTTTTATCGTTTTATTTTTAAATAGTTACGCATTTATTTGCTTGTTGATCTCTCTACGCATTTTGGCAACAGATCTGCTGCTTGTGCAGTGTTCAATCCATAAACCAAACAACGCAAGCTCTGTTCAAAGAAAGCTGTTGAACATAGTTTTCGACTTGCTGTGTTTTTGTTACGCATGCAAGTGTTTTGTTCACGTAATGTACGGCAGCTTTTTATTGTGTTGCGCACCTATTTTTCACATTTATAGAAGTTTCCACATGCCTTAGTCCTTTATTTATGTCTTGTAGGAACAAATAAGTTTGAGGGCATTATTTTATTTCTGAAGAGGCATAGTTTGTACCAACCTTCGAAGTGTAAGCCTCCCAGAAACTTACTTGCGCTGTAAAGCCGTAGCGTTTGGCTGTGTCTTGAGGGATTGTGCTTACTGAATGCGCAGCTTTTGACGGTGCACTCGAGACTTGCTACCGTGTTCTTTTGTAAAAAAATCAAACAACCGCACCCCCTTGACTCAAACCTTTCTGCTGCGTTTTGTTGACTATCAAAATGTTCTATGCATATCTGCTGTATAGCTGAACTGAAACTTTCACCTGCCCTAAGATGTATCTTCTTGGCTTCTGATGCGTTTTATGTGCTTAAATTTGTATACTACCACTTCTCATGTTTTTTTCTGAAGTATGTAATTTGGCTTAGCTGGAAGGAAATGCATTCCAAATGCAGTAAAATCTCGTTGCAAGAGACACTCAAGGAACCCAGGAAAGTTTCTTGTATGCAATGTTGCTAACATGGCAAGCATAGGAAAACCAATCAAACCGTTTTTGTTCACATGTCTCTTATAAACCGGTGTCTCTTGCAATGGTGTCCCCTGTAACAGGGTATTACTGGACAGGTTTCAAAAAATTTAAAACAATATTTTGACGTGTTGTAAAAAAACAGTATTTTCAAATTACATGCAGTAATACAGTAGATAGTTGGTCGTGACAAGGCATATCATGGCGGATTAAACTGGAGTGCTATTTTTCGTATGACGTTACTTCGGCACCAAAGTGTATAACGACATAGCAATAGCTGAACGGAATACATATCTCGAATTGAACGCTTTTCTGATTTCTTGTGGTGTGTGAGGAATTTAGCTCGACAAAAATTCCAGCTTGCGTGACAGACAAGCAATGAATGTGCCATGCATTCCAGAGAAGTGTCAGAAACAAAGCTCACGTGTTCCACACCCGTTTTCCGATACATTCACTGAACTTGTCTTTTAACAAAATTTTTTCTTGAATGAGTGATTTTTTTTTTTTGTTCCACAATTTATTTTATTGGTATTTAAACTTCTGCATGAACAAGTTGTATGTTCTTAATAACTGTGCCAAGTGTTTCCGGAAACTGAGGAATGGAGACACATAGATTGTCCCGTTCTGTAGCCTTCTTTCCGCATCTTTGTTAATGTAATTTCTCTACCTTGTGTTGAGTACTGTTCCAAGCTCACTTAATGCAAACAAAGTATTAAAATATGCAAGGCAGTGTCCTTATTAAGTACATACGTTAATGAGCGTGCCACCTAAAGTTATTTTCTAAAAGGCTTACACACTTAATTCTATCACGTTCCTTTCTGTCTGCATTCCATTTTGTAGCAGATGTCTTTCCAGCGCTACCACTACAACTTTCCGAATCTACTTTTCTTTTAATGTTCCCACCTTCGATGTGCGTGCTTGCCTTTGAACAACCCTATTTTCTCTTGTATGTTTAGTGTGAATGAGAAGTTGTCGCGTCTTGTTACAGACTTGTCGCAACCGCGGCAAACTGAAGTCGCATGTTAGGCTAGTTGTTAGAGAAATTGTCATCGCCAACACATATCACCGGTATGATGCACATTGCATTGTGTGATGCAGTTGTTTTAGGAGTCAAAAAAAAAATGCTGTTGCAATCAGCACACACTGTGTAGAGTGCGATCTACGAAATGTGTTGACATGCACACTGTGGAATAAAGGTTGTTCGTTTCTTACAAGCGTGTTTCTCTGTTTCTTGAAAGGCTTTTTTTAAGGGGGCACATGGGTCTTTGATCAAAAACTTTATTTTTACAGTTATGATGATGAAAATTGGGGGGCATATGTAGTTTTTCATTCTGACTGTAGATATAAAATTTGTTTGTGTGTAAAACAACTACATTCATTCTTTGAATTTTTACATTTGATTTTCTGACAGCTTGTGTAAAATAACTGCAGGAGTAATGCAGCTGAAGAAGGTAACAGTGAACTGTGCACAATTCAAGGAGTGCAATAAGACTAAAATTATCATTCTATCTGGTCTGTGGCAGAAGTTGCAACCGTTTGAAGTTAGGGCTTGAAAGGTGGCAACCAGAAAAACTAGTTTTGCCTTTCAAGCCCAAACTTCAAACGGTTGTAACATCTGCTACAGGCCAGATAGAATGATAATGTCAGTCTTATAGCACGCAGTCTTATTGCACTCCTTGATTTGTGCACAGTTCAGTGGTACCTTGTTCAGCTGCATCCCTCCAGCAGTTTCTTTACAGAGGCTGTCAAAACATCAAATAATAAAAATCCAAATAAATTTGAATGTAGTTGTTTTACACACAAACAAATTTTATATCTACAATCAGAATAAAAAACTACATATGCCCCCAATTTTCGTCATCATAACTGCATAAATAAACTTGTTTTGGTTAAGGCCAGTGGTTTAGTTTAGTTTGGTTTGATTTAAGACCTTAGGGGGGAAAAAAGTGTGTACAGTGCTAAACTATTAACGAACACCCCCGTTTTACGCTTAGGCAGTGTAAAATACAAATTCATAACAAAGTGACAAGGCATAAACAAAATTCTATAAACCAGCAACATTTTATTCACTCGGTGCGACAAAGTGCTGTTGTAAACAAAGAATCAGAGAACACCTAAAAATATCACTACGTATCAGCTGAAAGATAATAATGTAGCAAGAATAAATAATACCCATGAAAGATCATGAATGAAAGGGGAAAAAAAAGCTTAATATCTTTGGTGTGAAGCATTCCGTAAACGCTCACAAATTAATTGCTTTAATAAAGTTTAAATAGATAAAGTCACATAGAGAGCAAAAATAATATCACAAGTTTCATGGTACTAGAGGCCAAAGGACTATTTTATCCTCAAAAGTTACAAGTAAAGGAACCACAAGGAAGACTCAAGTGCTCTAACTAAAAATGAAAAAATTTACAACTTTTCTGCTATTTTCGAAGGTACCTCGCAAGAAGATGGCTGATAATATGGTAGCAGGATCTTACGCCAAAGTTGTGCAGTAAACGTAAAAATCTGTTTGGGTAATGAATGTCCCATTGTGCGGCGAATAGTGTGGTGCTCTAACTGATCACAATTAATCGAAGTACAATCATAAATAACGTCACTTCAATCACAGGCAAAACAAATACAAAGCTACAGTATATCTATAAAAATATTCTTTGCATTAACTGACACGTTTTCATATTGATAAAGCCAACAAAATGTTTTTTTTTTTCTTCAGGATAGATATTTACAAAGACACCACCCCCAGCTAATTGTAAAGATAACAAAGCTACATGTCTCCAAAAAACAAAAATAGATTACAGAGTTACAGCGTTGGGCCATTCCGACTGGATTTCAAAAAATTTCTACTCCTTATCAAAAAACAACCGCGTGCGCTAAGCCTGACAACTTTACGAGCAAAAAATAAACAACCTTTCCGCATAGCCCTAATCAGGGTAGCATTATTTTTTTCCCGCTTAGCCACCTTAATAGAATGATTACGCCAAAGGACAATTATCATACAACCTTACAACGTTCCACCAAGACATATCTACAGCAACATCACTCCATCATTGGTTTCAGTTCTGCCATGGTCGTCAAACTATCTTATCAGCACCATTTGTACCACAACAGTAGGACCCCAGACATTTTGCCGAAAGCTCCCCACAAAAACAGAGTGCAAAGATAACCTTTCACCTCACAAAGCAGAACGCTATGCCGGCAGCGGAATGTACAGAAGCGGAGTCAACAGAGCAAAGAGATCCCACCATTATCGGCACCTAGCAACAGAAGACGGTTCAACGGTAAGACCGCCATCGAAGCTATGACGCCTCGGAATGTCTCCGAACGGAGCTTGGTGCTGGTGAAGATGGCCTGCGAGATAAGTTGCGAGACAGGTTCAAGCAGTTATTTGTTTCAGAAGTAAAAAAGACATAAATTTAAGCCCTAAAGAAAGAGGAGATTGTCAAATCCACACTTTCGTTTACTTCCGAATAGATTCGTGCACCGGTTATCTCCCTTTGACAAGCCCACAGTACTCGAGAGCTTGTTAGTTGACCTATCCTAAGCCCACTATGTCTATGTAGTGAACTCAAAGGTTACCATATTTATTCAATTATAAGGCGGTCACGATTAGAAACATCCCTCCCTCCCTGACACACACACACACACACACAGATAGATATAGTATACACAGTCGGCTTCGAATATGAGGCAGGGTATGACTTTGAAACTACAGACTTTGGAAAAAAAAAACCTCGCCTTATATTTGAATAAATATGGTATATTTGCACTAGTCCGACATCGCTGCAACACCATGGCCAGTCTAAGCGCTTTGCAAGCTTTTTTGAGAGCACCTTTACCGATGCTTCAGCTGAATTAAGCACTCGACTGAAACCCCTCCAACACTAACCCCGCCAGTTGTGAAGAATGCTTTATAAATATGACGGATGTTTTTGGCACATCCCCCACTCCCACAGAAGACTTTTTTTGCGCAGTTGGCAAGCGACGGCCGTTTTTAGATTTTTGTTAATCATTTTTCCATAAAAGTGTTTGTTTCTTTAGTGGCTCAAATCTTTTAAATTGGCTGAATTCAAAAAAGAAAATAGAGAATGTGCATTGCTGTTCTGGGGAAAAAAAAAGATGGATACTTAATTCACTCGGCAATCTTAATTCTCACTTGATCTGCCTCAAGAACTCTGTTCGGTGGGTGCCAAAAACCACCACCAGTTCACCACCAAATTCATAATAATGAAGTTTTAAACATAGTCACATTTCAAAGCCTCACTTGCCAGGCGAATAATAAAAAAAGTATATAAACAAACATGTGGAGGAGTACTATAACCTTTTCAAAATGCAAAAACATAAATGGCCCATTGAGCGAAAACGCTGGTTCGTGTCTGTAGTGGCAAAACAGCTCTTACACCCACATGACTATGGCTGACAGCACAAAGAGAACGGGTTGAAAAGAAAACAAGGTAAATTTCAGTCTAGATAGGACCTGAACCCAGGACCTCTAAAACACAACATGAACACGGATCTTGAACGCCAAGACGGCTCCACGACTTTGGCCGACTAATTGTGGGCCTAGTGAGTGCGTAGTGGCCCTCGACTTAGAAACGTGTGTTAGAGACATGTACTGAGGTTTTGTAAGTAACTTGAGTAAGACAATTAAAGATGTGGAAATTTAAAGCGAAAGCTTTCTTAGTGGGACCAATGGCGTCCTGTCACAAAACTAATCCATTTCCCCATAGACCGGTTGGTCGACCAAAAAGCTCCAATAAGATCTCTCAACACACAGCACGTGCGTGAAACTGGGCTTCCATTGCGTCAAAATGGTTACTTGAAAATCACAAAAGAGGGACAGTTCTAGATAAGACAATACACGCATAAATCATGGAGAAGGAGTACAACAGTATATACCTTTATCTCCCAAACCACGTATCAGTATGCATTTAGATCGTTTCGTAGACACGTTTACGTACTGCACAAAAAATCGTCGCATGGGTTCATTCTTCGTTTCCGATTTGGGTTTTCGAAGGTTTGACGATCGATTGGACGCACTTTAAGCGAAGGTTGGACTTGCTTTTAGCTTTTAGTGAAGGTTTTGACGCACTTTTGATGCCGTTTGGTTGTCAGAAAGCTTTCGCGCTTCTCTTAACTTTCTTTAGGAAGGGGTGGTAAATTTTTTTATCAGGACATCTGAGGCAATAGGCAAACTTGACTGTGGTCACTTCAGCCCCACACAGCTAGCTACTACAGCTGCAGCACATCAAACTCGGTACACAAAGGCAATGCGATAGGAGTGGCGGACATCACCTTGTTGTCTATGGAGGTGTGTACGTTGATCCTGTTGGCCGTAGTCCCGGATACGACCCCCGTATTGTGCAGACTCAAGCACGTAACAGGCTCGGTGGCCCCTAATGGAGAGATGATGATGATGATGACGATTAAGCAAGAAAAAGCCAAGAACAGGGGGAAAGCGTAACAATTTTATCTGAGAACCACTGCACAGAAACTTGAAAATATTCTGAGCAAGCGGCCACACATTAGCTACGACCAGTGATTGCAAGGCGAAGGCGACTTAAGTTAACGTTCAGCTTTCGTAGATAGCACAGCTGTTCTTGCGTGTGATTCGCAAACATGCACAAAGGTCAGCCCTGCGCGACCGGTAATGGTTTATGTATCAAAGATTATTCGAAGCTCGCTTTCACACCTGTAGCTGTGCTACAGGCCTTTTCAATTGTTCAAAAAGAAAAAAATTGTAACGCAAGAACCGTCTACTTCTCATTGGATGTAAGTAAAATCATTTTTTACCCCCCACCCCTTGCAAGCATTTCAAATTCAGAGCGGAACCAAGAACCATCGCGAAGCATGGAATCACTTCTAAAAACTTGGCAAGTGGCTCAATTTGCGTTTAGTCATTGTAAGTGGAGCTGACAGTACCTTTGAGATGATAGTGTAGTTTTGTCTCCGTCGCATTCCACACTGAGACCGAATGGTCCAACGAGGACGTTATGAGGTAGGTATCGTTGAAGGCCTTGGTCTAAAAAAAAAAAAAAAGACAAAAGTCACCAAGAGTTTATACAAGCAACAAGCAGCTGTTCTGTGCGGTGAACATCACACCAATGCCAACTTTTTCCAAAGCAGCAGCGTTTTCATTACCAGTTGTCATCCATTAGCAAGTGTGCAAAAGCACGAAGCAAACCAAACACATAGACGTACAAAGACAAGACAAGCCATTAGCAAGAAAACAATCCAAGCCAAGCTGACACCTTACCTGAAGGACTTCGCCGTCGTGGGCCACCCATGAGCCGAGCATGAATCCAGTCCGGACGTCAAGGACGGACAGTACCCCGGAGCTGTGTCCCACTGCCAGCCAGTTGCCACTTGGTCCCACTGCCATGCACCGGATCACACCCGCCGATCCCGTTGACACCCGCAGCTCGTGGGTGTAGCGCATGGTTCGGGTGTCCAGGAATCTGCCACAAGGAACAAAGTTTCAGGGAGACAGGAAAACAAAGAATCACTGACGCACGAGGCAGGTAATAACGGCATCTCTTACAAACGGTTCTTCACTGCAAACTATGTCAAAAAGGTGTAATCAGCACTTGGGGCGCAACCTTTCTTTTCTTATCTGGCCCAACGACGTTTGCCAAACATTGTTGAAAAAACAGCATGCTTTTCTTCATTGCAAGACCCCTTGACAGGTTGCCTCATCGCCCCAGGTTGCTTTGTTTCAATACATGCCAACTATCATAATTATTTGATTATAAGGCAGTCAAGATTATAAGCCGAGGGTGCAGTTTGGAGAATAACACCCCACCACCCCCCCCCCCCCCCCCACACACACACACACAACACACACACAACACACACACACAACACACACACACACACAAAAAGCTCGGAATATAAGGCAGGGTATGACTTTGAGATTATGGATTTTGGAGGAAAATACCTCGCCTTATATTCAAATAAGTACAGTATGTGACCTTTTTCCAAACTTCACGGCACAAATAAGTACAGTATGTGACCTTTTTCCAAACTTCACGGCATTGTGTTCAGTCAATCCCGTTCTGCCTGTCATTCAGCCACATAGAAGTGCAGATGTATGCTCCAAGATGCTCCAACAAGCCCCGGCGGTAGTCGGATTCAGGGCAGACACACACACACACACAACCGACATATTATAAACACCTTACCGTACAGTCGAGTTGGACGTTGCGGCGAGGAATGTAGTGCTCGGAGACGGCATTGCCAGCAATGCCGTCACCGGCTGGGTCTTGCTGGAGTCGAACTGCTTCAGGCAGGAACCCATGAAGGGGTCCCATATCTGCAGCAACAAGAGACAGGCATGCTCGCTTTTATTAAGTGCAGAGCACTTTAGGGGCTTGACTTGTCTCTTATCACTCGCTGGACACAAGTAGAGCCACACGGCGTTCTGTTGTCGCGGCGTCCCACAGAGGCTTCAAAAGCCAAGCGGTTTCTATAGTCATAAGCGTTCAAAACTCGTGAACCGCTGGCGCTTGTCATACAGCTCCCCGTTGTTTAGCGCAAAGAAAACTACTGCTACATTCGAGGCAAAATATACGTAACTAAGTGGCAGCGCCAATGTTCATTTAGTCAGGAACGCTCCTTGGGTTGGTTTTTACGATACATAGTAAGAGGAAAAAAGTGGCAGTGCAACAGCAGCACGAGCGATAGAAAAAGCAAGCACAAGAAGAACAGAACTCCCACTGGCGCTGTTTCAGGCAGGAGGTGCACGAGCACTGTGGAGGCGGGAAATTTGAATTGCATGGGACAAACCTCCACTGAATTCATCAGGAGAGGAGTGAGACAGGGTGGCGAAGAGCGTGATGAATGGCAAGAGTGAGAGGATAACGGCGCCACAGCCCATCATCGCGAATAACTGCTCTGCACTTCCGATACCTTTCACATTCAGCTTTCACGTTGAGGAGTTTTATGCTTTAAAAAAAAATACTTCGAATGCCAGTCTTAGAGCGAATTGTAATGCTAATGCACAAAGTGTACGTTAATTGAGAGTCGATTCAAGTTGCATTATTGTGAAAAGCACAATTTGACTGCAGCATACTTTTTCTTTATGCAGTACGCTAAAGAAGTAATCAACGAAGTTCTACTGTACAGCTTAGGAGTTAAGCAAAGAGCCACCGAATTATCATCAAAACAAGTAAAAGACAGAGAGAGAAGTTGAAACAGACACGTTTCAAGTGCGAGCTTCACACACACTACTAAAAAGCAAAATTTTAAAAACATTAGCTGATCTAATGGGAGTTTAAAATCAACACCCTAACCCTTCTCCCAAAACTTCTGAAATGTTACATGAAATGTACATGAAATGTGGCCCATGAAGAGTAGAAGACCTGGAGCTACAAAGGACTTTTCCAAGCAGGTTTGGGATATTCCATTCAGATATTCACGTTCGACATACAATCGCCTGTGGTTCTGAGAGGATCGCATGCCACTACCAAAAATCACAGGCACCACAGCGCAATCTAAACAGATGCGGCTGATTTCTACAGTACTGGCTTATATAAATACCTGCTGACCTAATTCCCCGCTGGTGTTTTAGATCGTTCCCTCCTAAGACGCCGAACTCAAAGTTGCCTCCCCCATGGTGACCAAAGAGTGCATCTAACAGTTCTTCAACATGCAAAATGAATCTGCTTTAATAATGCATTGCTCTATAAATTCCCCCGCTATAAAAAATAGACACCCTCAAAAAAATGCCCCCACTCTAACAACACACCTGCTCCAAAAATGCACCCGCTTTAAAAAAAATGCACTTGCGACACAGCTGCAACTTACATGCACACCATGGTCGCTCGACCCAACAAGCCGCAGCGAGGGCAGGAAGGCGACAGCGACGAGCGACTTGCGGTGGTGCGGGTAGGTCCACTGGGGCGCGACGACCGTAGAACCGTCACCCGCACTCCGCAGGGACCACAGCTTGACCGTGCGGTCTCGGCTGGCCGAAAGGAAGGAGTTCTCGTTCTCGAGCACCTCGAGGGCCCGCACGCTGCCCGCGTGGCCCGCGAAGCTCTGCAGCCGGATCTGCTTGAAGTCAAAGTCCTTCTCGCTGCGGCCAATCTCGTGCTCCCAGTACGCCTGCCAGTTGCCCTTCAGGTGCCGCTGGCTGTTGGTCATCTTCCTGGGTGGCGGTAGCGTTGCATGGGGAGAGCTCATAATGATCATCATCCAATGGATGTCTACCACAGGCTGAAGGTCTTCCACCTTACTATTTCCAAAATCTCTTATCCTGAGCTATCCATATGTATTCTTTGCACCTTTCCAAAGAGTTTTCTGTGTTCTTCTACTTTTAGTTGTTATATGGTAATTTCATTATCTGAGTGGTCCATCTGCTGTCAGGCCTCTGCATTACACACCCAGCCAACTTCACTTCCTTCTATTATACTGCTGGATGCCTTCTACACAAGTTCGTACCCTAATCTACGATGCTTGTTTCTCCACACTAGGTGTTACTCCTATCATACTTTCCATGGCTCAAGTTTCTTTTCCAGGTGTTTAGGAAGCTTTTACGCTTTTATTCTCACAAGTTGTCACCGGGTTTACATGTCAGGTGAATACAGTCGAACCTTGACACACTGGACCTCGATAGAGTGAAATTCTTGTACACAATTTCATGCCTAACAAACCTTTTGCCTAATTAGCCTTTATATGACAAAACAAACTTTTTTGCAATGTCACTATAGCGAAGCAAACAGCAGTAAAATAGGGATAAATTTCTCTGGAAAGACAATTTTCGAATACACGTGCGGTGTTTGAGGCAAAATTATCAATTCTGAAGCAGTGCATACAGGCTTCTCACAAAGCACAGAACATTCGAGCACTGCAACATTGCAGGCAGTTTAAGGTACCAGAAATGTTTACCCGGGCGTGCAGCTTGTTCCAGGTGCTTTTTTTCCCTTCTTTTATTTTCTATGTGCAAGCTTTCTGTGCACGTTCACAATCACCCTCCCACGACCCCGCGTCACATTATCGCGTCACCTTCTATCTTACAAGCTTCAGTTTCTCCCTTAGCTTTTTAAGTCAGCCACACACACTCGTGTTACGATTTCAACACCCAACTCAAAACCACAATGCCTAAAAAAAAAAAGATGTGTGTGTGTTCGTGTGAGAGAGAGATAGACAGAGAGAGAGAAGGACAACATGCAGAAGGGTTTGTAGCGCTTGTGTAGTCTTTTTCTTCCCTCTGTTCCGTGCATCGCGCTGTTTTAACCATTAAACAGATAACATGCAGCTTAGTGTAGCCACAAAAGGGCAATTTTTTCACCAGCAGAAAAAAGGCACACTGTGAGGTACTAGCTTAAATGCCATTTTCACACGTCGGTAGCAAAGCAGGGGCATTTGTTACCTGCGAATATCTGACGACCTCTAAATGGCAAAGGTATTACGAAGGCCTCCAACTTTGCGCCAATTATCTCTCGCAGATAGCCACCAGGAAACAAAAGGGAATCTGGAAGCAGCTAAGCTATGACTGTGCAACACCAGCCTTCTTTCAGTGCAAAAGGCGGCGAAAGTGATATTCCGTGAGATCTCCTTCCACTTCTTCAAAAGCCACATGTAGTACAGTGCAATTGCCGAGGACATTTGGAGCTCACCTCATGAGCTTGTTGATGTCGTACTTGGGTGCCGTGTCCGGCAGCTCGCCGGCCGTGACCAAGTGGCTCTCCTCACCCAACTGGACGTCAATCCGGTTACCAACCATGGCCACATTCTTGCCAAACTCGCCACTCACAATCGCCTCATCCTGGCCTGCACAAAGGATCCGACCAACTGAGCAAGCACCCCCCTTACCCCAAATGTTGCTATGTGCCGCATAGAATCTTCAGCACACCGCAACTGACACTTAAAAAAAAAGCGCAGTCTAACACAGCTTTTTAGCTGTGCACTTGTAAACAATTACAATACCAGTACAAATGAAATGGAAAATTTATAATCTTTTATGGAAGTTTTAGGTTTGTGAGTGTCGCTCATATGGGTTGAGTACCAAGGAAAAGTGCCACTGGCTACAAACATCTCACAAGGAAATAGAAACTTTGACTTGCAGAGCCAAACATTTTCTATACATGATGTTGAAGCCATGAATCTCCAAAGAAGGTAGAGGTCTCTGGATTTAAGATAAGGCCAACTGGGGTTCCTCAGTTACACGAAAAATCAAGTGCACAAAAGCCTCGCCTAAACCAGTGCCAGATATCACGAAACACGACACACACTGCTCTTTCACCAATCGAACTCCTGCAAACTCGTGTTACAAGGCTTGTATTTCCAGTTTACAAGGCTTGTCTAGGATGCACAACTAATATGGCAGAGTCTCAGGAAAAAGAACAGATTATCGGTTAAAACAACACTCAATGCAGGGTATCACAAAACAAATGGCCTAGGAAAAATCTCGTCTCACAAAGTCAATGCAATGCAGGATATCACAAAGCAACAACCACGCCCACATTGTTAAGCACACAAATGTTTGGTTCAGGGGAATGATAAAAGATCGGATAGCCTGATGAACGATGGAAGTGATAAAAAAAAACAGCTAAAGAAAATTTCTACTTTCTTAAAGGGGAACACTGGTCTTAAAGCTTCTTTTAATTTTCAAGCGAACTCTGTGAAACTTGGCAGTCTTGCTGCTTTGCTCCCGCTGATTTCAAATCAGCCATTATTTTTTTAGTTGACCAATTAGTTCATGAGATACTTACAGATAATTAGCCATTTTTGGTGGAACAATAGACAAACCAGTGTTGTTCATAAAACTAATCTTTGTATTTTCCAATACTATGGTTCCTGGCGAGTGCAATAAGAGAAGCGGTTTTTTGACGCATCACTTGGAACTAATTTTACAGCTCATTAAGCTTTGGTGGCACCAGTGGCAAGGAACCATTTTGAGTGCCCATTTCAAACACAAAAGTTTAATGAGCTGTAAAATTAGCTCCAAGCGATGCATCACAAAAACCACTTCCTTTATTGCATTCACCAGGGTTCACAGCGTCGGAAAACACAAAGGTTACAGTTTTATGACCAAAACTGCTTTGTCTATTGTTCCTCCAAAAATGGCTAATTATCTCTAACTATCTCGGGAACTAGTCGACCAACTGAAAAAATAAAGGCATGTTCGAAATCAGTGGGAAAAAAAGCAGCAAGACTGGCAAGTTTCACAGAGTTTACTTGAAAATTAAAAGGAGCGGTTTTAAAGACCAGTGTCCCCCCTTAAACCCAAAATGTCCCAGATCCAGCAAGCATGACTGACAAGCGGGAGATTACCGGCTGAAGGATTACGATAGTGGCCCTTCCTGAATTTCCGTGTGCTGCTCGATGACTCTGTCTCCGCATCAGCCGAATCGTAGGACGCACAGAGTTCGAGGATAAGGTCATTGTTGTTGATTGTCTGCTCCATGTAAATACTGGGGAAAAAGAAAGGAGAAAATTCGGGGTCAATTTCTTTTCTTGAAGGAATCACTAAGAACACAGAGTACGATGACAAGTGATGAGTGTGTTCATATATGTGACAACGTATGCACCAGCTCCACTCAACCTGGTCTTAACAGAAAGGGTAGTTAGTTACCGTATTTATTCGAATATAAGGTGATGTTTTTTGTTTGTTTTTTTGAAAATCCGTAGTCTCAAAGTCATACCCCGCCTGATTTTCAAAGCTAAGTATATATGGTATATGGCGACTTTCTGACTCTCCAAACTGTACCCTGGCCTTATAATCTGACCACCTTATAATCAAATAAATACAGTACGTGAGGAGCAGGAAGTGAAAACCAACGTATGATGTGAAGCCTTAAAAACACATTTTTGCTTCAACACCAAGCAAATAATAGCAACTTTGCAACAAAACGGTGGGGCCATTCAGTAAGCCATAGTGGAACCGCAAGGTCACAGTGAGTCATAATGGAACCGGCCAGTTGTGGGACGGTAAAAATGCACCGTTCCACGGTCTGCATTATCAATTTTTCAAATCAATACATGAAGTGTGCACAAGGAACAAAAATGCTGATTTCCTCATGGTCTTAAAATGAGCGAGCCACCTCAATTAGCATGTACATCACGCAAGGTAGCGAGTTCTTTGCATTTCGACCTCAAGAATGCCCACATGCGAAACACGGATGCAACTTAACAGCAGCAACCAGTTACTAGTCATCGGCTAGTAACTGCCTTCACCAACCAGTCAGTACTAGCTCAGTAGCAAAACTTTTTGGGCATTTGGCGAGTAGAGTTCCTGATTCTAGTCAATCATGTTGCCCAGAGTAACTTACCAGTGTTTAGCACTACTGCATTTACTCGCATAATAAATGCACTCAAATGACAAACACGCCCCCTATGTTAGCCACACAAGTACTGAATATTTTAACAGTAGAGCGAAGCCACTTGCCATTTGTTCTAGCACATGGTAACGCGGTCCACTTTGGGAGAGATATGAAAGCGTGCAGACTTTTTAAAACGATCCAGGTCTGCCAGTTATGGAGAACTTTCAGTGGCAAATTTGGAAATCCATGTTAGGTGCAACAGTCCGGTCTCCAACGAAGGGAGAGGGGCCATCAGCTCTGCTGCTTCTCGGCTGTTTCTTACTAGTGCAAGCTGTGCAAATGTTTTTCACCCTCGTATAAAGAACGCACTCCCTTGCTTCAATCATAAAAATGACGGCAGAAGAAGTGTTTGTTCAAAACAGCTGACATCTTGTGATCCCTTCTCTTATGGCAGGTATGACGCCCCCCAATCTGACCCTTTTGGCATCACAAGTGGGATAACAGTGGCTTTGGTCGCTATTACTGCTGTAAGGGCATCACGGCGCAACGTGCATTGCGTTAAAGATGCACCACAAAAAATACCTCACATATAATCCGCACCTCTAGTTCACCCCTGAAATTTTCGCATTTTTGGTGCGGGTTATACGCGCGAAAATACGGTAAGCATTGTCAGCTGCTGTCATTGGAGTTCTTCTTCTAGCTCTTCAAAGTCAAAAAAGCAAAAGATTTTTTCCTGTTTAGTCTTGAACCCACATCATCCTATCTTTATCGCGCGCGCTTGCCTTCCAAGGTGAGATTCCACCACCCCTATTACAAGCGAGAGGGGGGCTTCTGATGACCTAGCAGCTATCTGCAAGTAATCAGCTCGGTAGATGCGCCTTGTACAGCAACATGTTAGCGACTGCATTTCTTTCCCCTGGTAACATGCTCTCTACGTGTGTGCGGGTAAGAAGCAGTTTGATAACCACTGGTACATTCGTCATCCAAATAAACATGACATAACTGCGCATCACTCCTTTTTACAAAGATTGCATTATACGGTCAATAACGTGAATAATGTACAGGGTTTTTTTTTTTTTTGCTCTTTTGTGGTGCGTTGGGGCTGATTCCACCCCAACGAATTTCCGCTTAAATGAAATTTTTCGCACGTCCCATCAGTTTCATTGTAGCAAGGTTTGCCTGTTTAAGTAGAAATCAATTACCGATTGGTAACTAGTTAGCAACCGCCCTTGCCGACTAGTTTGTCAACCAGTTGGTCAAACTTGTCAGACTTGCGGCAAACAGAGTTCCTTGACTGATTGATTGATTGTAGGGTTTAACGTGCCAGCACAACGCAGGTGATGAGGCGTGCCGTAGTGGAGGGCTCTGAATTAATTTTGACCACTTGGGGATCTTTAACGTGCACTGAAATCTCGAACACACGGGCGTTTTTGCTTTTCGCCTCCATCAGAAAAGCGGTCGCCACGGCGCGGAGTCAAACCCGCGACCTCGTGCTCAGCACCAGAACGCCTTAGCCACTGAGCCATCGCGGCAAGTAAACGGAGTTCCTTACCCTCCAGCCAGCTTGCAGAGCGGGACATAAGTCATGTAGGCCAACTCAGCAGTGAAGACCTGCTTGATCTCCTCCAGAGCACGTTCGGGTGTGTTGCGATCATCCTTCCCTGCGAGTGGGCGCAGAAAAACAGGGCAAGCAGACCTTTGAGCTCGGTCTAGCGAAGTGTGTGGAGTGCTTAGTTCAAAATCGGCATTGTTTGCAATGTAAACCTTGCTCAGAGGTTCGCCAGCGTTGCAGGTCATCTTTAAACGTCTCCTTTTCCAATAGAGAACACTGCCAAATTGTTTGGAGACAGAAGAATCAGCGCAAAATACCGCCACCACCTGACCGACTCCCCACTGGAGACTTGGCAAGGTTAATATTAATTGTTACAACACACTGTGACTAATTTCTCAACTTCCCGTCTGAAACTTTGTTAAGCACTCCACCTTGTAATCATTCATTTCACTGTTTCCAGGCCCATCTATCCAGGCTTGGCTCGTGTGTGTGTTAAGTCTAGAAGAAGAGAAAAAAAATACCAGACACTCTTAGCTGCTTTATGATCTACCACAGTGACACAACACGTGGTTAGACACCCGGTCTTAACTAAATCCCTTTTTGCCTATTTTACAGCAAAAACTGAACTCCTGTAAGTTCAGGCAGAGCTCACGCAAGTTAAAAATGTTCCCAATCTGTCACATTTCATCCTGATGTCCAGGAAATTCGAGATTAGGGCAAGAACAAGCATTGCGTCCGTACACTGAACATATCCCGCCGGATAATTTACAAGGATGTACAAGTATTTACATTGAAAGAATTTCACAAGCTATGTTCAACGAACTTTTAGTCACAGCCAAAAGTGGTTGGGGCAGATTTGGTTAAAAGACCACGTTCACTAAGAAATAGGAAAAAAAATTGCTAAATCTGCGAAGTGGGAATTGTTGCTAATGTGTAAGCGAACACTGCTATGCTATACACCGAGCCTCTTTGAGTTCATGTCACCACCACACAAACATACACTGCTGGAAAAACATTTTTCCAGGGGCACTACAACCAGTGTGATATCCAAGTGTTGGGGCCCTACAGCCTTTGATTAAATATCTCCACTAAAGAGTGCCATACACCAAACCCGTTAAAGTAGGCTTCACTACCATAGCCATGTATTGTTAGAAAGACACATTTTTAGGGGCACAATGAGCAGTCTGAGATCAATGTAGGAAGGGGCGAGGGCCTTTCAGAAGATATTCACACAGCACCCCATGCATCCCTACAGTACACAACGCACCGATCCCTTTTAAAGTTTTCTTCACTGCTAAGCCCAAATGCATCACTGGGAAGACATTTTGGGGGCAATATAAGTGAAGCAATTTTTTATGAAAGTATGAGTGCCTTCTATTGACAGAATTTTGCCTGCACAGCCAAAGTGACACATAAAGAGGGAGGGAGGGAGGGAGAGAGAGAGAGAGAGAGAGAGAGAGAGGGAGAGAGAGAGAGAGAGAGAGAGAGAGAGAGAGAGAGAGAGAGACTCTCTTTAATGTGAACTGGTGAAGTAAGCAATGCGAGTGACATGGCTTGCTATGCCGGATGGAGGATAACTACAGTGATGAGTGGTGAATGTTGGAATTTACAGGTACAACAGCGAGAAGGCAAACAAGAAACGTTGAAAATGAGAAACAAGGAAACGCTGCTAGCAAAGTTCGGGCATAAAAATAAATGTCGAAATGAAATCGCTATTGCAAACTCTGAGTGAAAATACAAAGTAAACAGGGAAAAAAAATAAAAAGGACCACCAACCTAAGAAAAACAAATACATAAACACCACAGCGCGAAAGGGCACATATTTTGAGACACTTGGACTTTACGATCTAAAGAGATTTTTCTAGCTCAGAGTCTCGTAGGAACTGGAGGAGAGCTTTACGAGCATTACAAACGGCCCGATGCATCGCTTTGTTGAGTCCACATAGCAATGCTTACGCATCCAAAAACATGCAAGGTTACGGGAGGAGGAGGAGGAGGAAGAGGAGGAAAAAGAGGAGGGGGAAGAAAACAGAGGAGGATGAAGAAAAGGAGAGGAAGGAGGAGGAAGGAGAAGAGGGAGGAGGAGGAAAATAAGAGGAATAAGAGGTAGACGTGGTAGAAGAGGAGGGGGAAGAACTAGAATAGGCTGAATAAAAGGAAGACGAGGAAGAAGGGGAGAGGGGGGAGGAAAAAGAAGAGGAGGAGGGAGGAGGAAGAAGAAGAGGTAGATGAGGAATAAGGGGAGGGGGAAGAAGAAGAGGGAGGAACAGGAGGAGGAGGAGGAGGAGAAGAAGAAGAAGAAGAAGAAGAAGAAGAAGAAGAAGAAGAAGAAGAAGAAGAAGAAGAAGAAGAAGGTTATGTAACAATTTTGGCGTACTAGTCGTTCTCCCTTTTCTAGCGCCCAGCCCACGCTTGCCCTAAAGCCAAATATTCCCCCGTCCCGACAAAAAGAAGGTGCGGCACCTTCTTCTCTCTCCTCAAGCGGGGGGGAGCAAGGGTAGGGTGGCGAGCCCCGGCAGGGGAGAACGGAGGACAACTTGACCGGCGTGCCAATCTTCACTTCCTGGCTGCCCGCCTCCTTCTTGATCGTCAGATAATCCTCTAGCGACTGGGTCAGCAGGTCTGTGGGGGCAGGAAGTGGGGAGAGGGGGTCGAGGGAAGGTGGAGGGGAAGCAGCATATCACCTAGGAGTGCGGTGGCAGCAGGCGGCGCACTAACAGCTAGTACACTTCACTCATCTAAGCTGGTCAAAGTACGTTAACCCTTTTTAAACCCATTCCTTCACAAGCACTGGCGTCAGTAGAATGTCACCCCGCCCACTGACCGCAGTGGTTTCAATTTGCTACTGTTGCATTGTTGGAAAGTTTACCACCTTCATCACTTCGCTGCCAGTTGCATTGTTGGAAAGTTTACCACCTTCATCACTTTGCTACCAATTGCGTTCCTGGAAAGTTTACCACCTTCATCATTTTACTGCCAGTTGCGTTGTTGGAAAGTTTACCATTTTCATCACTTTGCTGTCAGTTGCGTTGTTGGAAAGTTTACCACCTTCATCACTTTGCTACCAAATGCGTTCCTGGAAAGTTTACCACCTTCATCATTTTACTGCCAGTTGTGTTGTTGTAAAGTTTACCATTTTCACCACTTTGCTGTCAGTTGCGTTGTTGGAAAAATTACCACCTTCATCACTTTGCTGTCAGTTGCGTTGTTGGAAAGTTTACCACCTTCATCACTTTGCTACCAAATGCGTTCCTGGAAAGTTTACCACCTTCATCATTTTACTGCCAGTTGCGTTGTTGTAAATTTTACCATTTTCACCACTTTGCTGTCAGTTGCGTTGTTGGAAAAATTACCACCTTCATCACTTTGCTACCAGTTCAATTGTTGGAAAGTTTACCACCTTCATCACTTTGCTACCAAATGCGTTCCTGGAAAGTTTACCACCTTCATCATTTTACTGCCAATTGCGTTGTTGTAAAGTTTACCATTTTCATCACTTTGCTGTCAGTTGCGTTGTTGGAAAAATTACCACCTTCATCACTTTGCTACCAGTTCAATTGTTGGAAAGTTTACCACCTTCAGAACTTTGCTACCAGTTGCATTGTTGGAAAGTTTACCACCTTCATCACTTTGCTACCAGTCGCATTGCTAAAAAGTTTAAAAGTTTCATCAACAAGTATACTCACATAAAACCTTTCGTTGAGAGTTAAATCTTCGTTCCACAGTTCCCCTTTAAAAAAACCCTTTAGCCAGATTCCGCCGGCGTTGAATTCAAGGAAGACGCCATTTCCGTCAAGTAACCCGTCGTGAACTGTCAGTTTCTGAACCACCCAGAAATATCGCTTAAAAATCTCGGTAAGACAGCAACGCACCATTTTCTCGCAAATAGAGCCGAGCCTCACTCACATGTGCCCACTTGAGGCAGGGAGGCTTCATTCTAACCGGCAAATTGCGGCAGTGAACCTCAAGGAACTGCCCACAATTCAACAAACAGTATGTGAAAGAGGAGGACAGTGCAAGGGAACCTTCCTCTTTCAACCAGTCATAATGCAGAACCAAAGGCAACAAAATGGATGCAAGCCTACATCCATCCATCGTGCTGATAGGGCTCTGAATGAATCCCCACGTCCTTTGTAACGCAACTCTCCAATCAGGCCACACAACACCTTGAAATCGGCAACCATAGCAGCGCTCGCTCTCAAGCAGCTGCACCTTTGCTGAAATTGCAAGAGCGCAACAACCTTTCTGAACCCTACTGACGTCAGCTGAGAGTTGAACTAACTCAGTGTTGCTGGGTAATACAACAAACGGTATTTCCAGCAAGGTAGTAGTACTTTCACGGAAATCACTGTACAGTCGAGTCCACTTATAACGATGCCGTGTATAACAATATATCGGATATAACGATGAACAGCTATAACACCGTCCACTTTTGTATGCGTTATATGGTAAAACAAACTGCTTATTGCAATGCTCCAGTGTTGCGACATTGGATACAATGATTGAATCCGGTTACTGCGCGCACCGAAGCTTTGAGCTGTCGCCGGCTCTCCACACTGATGGCATGCGCCGCGAGCCGCGATGTGCCTTGCATCCCCCTTCCACCCCTCAGAAAATGAGTCGACTGTGCCATTTACAAGGAATCAAAAGGAAGGGGAAAGCCGTTTTCCTTCCAAACCCCCCTTCCGGCGCCAAAGCCACTTTGGCATTGTCCCCACGCCAGCTCACTCACGTGTTCGCCGACGTTCGCCAGTTGTGTCACGTGCACACCGCTTTGAATTTTACTGGGTGCCTCTTCAACTACAGTCGAATCCCGCTACAACGAAATTGACGGGACGTGCGAAAAATTTCGTTGAAGCGAAAATTCGTTGAGGCGAAATCTGCGCAACACACCACGGAAAGGCCAGAAAAATAGCCCCGTATGCTTCCGCATCATTGGCAGCATAATACAATGTTTAGAAAAAGGAGTCACGCGCAATAACGTCATGTTTATTCGGATAACAAACATACCAACGGTTATCTGTTCTTTCACTGCACGCGAAGAACGCGTTGCGGAGTGGGGTGAAGAAATGCAGGCGCAAAACGTATTGCTGTACAACAAGGCGTGTCCACCGAGCTGATTACTTGCAGATAGCTGCTAGGCCGTCGGAAGCCCCCCTCTCACTTGTAGCAGGAGCAGTGCCGTTATCTTATCATCTGACACGGCGCGGCAGCTACTGACCTTGGCAGGTTAGACGCGCGCGCTTGCATTTAACGCAACTGCGCGCTCATGACTAAGATAGGATGACTTGGCTTCAAGACCAAACACGCAAACATGATTTTTGCTCTTGGCTATTAAGAATGGTAGAAGGAAAACGGCAAGGACAGCTGCTCACAACGCATACATGACGGCGCCGCGCCAGCAGTGGAGCACATTTGTGCGATTTCAACTGGATACGGATTGGCTGTAGCTCCGGCCATGCTCCGGCTTGGCGAACCGGGCCTGCGCCTCATGTAAAGACGGCCAGCCACATCGTTATCACCATCAAACAATGGCGTCCGCCTATGAGTTTTTTTTTTTTTTTTTGTGGCGGTGTGGTCGCACCGCGCATGTTTTCGGTGAAACTAAGCGTCCTGAATGTATAAAAAGTTACAGATAGCTGGCGCTATGCTTATTTTATTGTAAAATAATTGTTCAAACCCAGCCCAAATCATCGAAAATTTCGTTGAAGCGAAAGCAAGCCTGACAAATGGTTCGTTGTGGCGAGGACTTACACTTACCGGTTAATTACATATATTTTGCCTGAAATGTACCTGCAGTTTTCTTTGCGCTAAACAACCGGGAGATGCATGACAAGCTCCAGCGGTTCACGAGTTTCGAACGCTTATGACTATATAAACCGCTTGGCTTTCAAAGCCTCTGTGTTACGCCGCGATGACGGAACGCCGTGTGGCTCGACTTGGGTCCAGCGAGCGAGCTGCGACGACAAGGCAAGCCCCTAAAGTGTTCTGTAGCTCAAGCAGGAACGACAGCTATGACAGACATTTCCAACAACGTTTACCTGAGGTATCGGGAAGTGGTGTGAGGTGTTGAACAGCGGCCAGGTTCCCCTGGGGCGGGAAGGCACGGTCGAAGGAGGCAAAGAAGCGGCGTAGCAGGCTTGAGAGGTGCCTCCGCGACATCTGGAAGCCGATGCGGAGCCCCACAAGGTACAGCGTGTCTGCAATCTTCTTGGTAAGGACTTGGCGACTGGTCGCTCCACGGGGGAAGCAGTGGTGCAGAGAGGAGGCCAGTTGGACAAATGGGTACAGGATGTTCTTCAACACCACCTCCTTGAAGAGGCCAAGGGGGGGGAGTGGAGACAAGAGAAAGCAGATCTCAGTTGAGTGAAGACCACTCATGCATGCAACCACTGTTTTTGAAGATGATAGCCTTCTTTGGGCTACTTAAGGGGGGACATGGCTCTCAAAACAGCTTCTTTTAATTTTTAAGTAAACTCTACAAAACTTGCCAGCCTTGCTGTTTTTTTCCCACTGATTTCAAATATGCCATTATTTTTTTAACCCGTCAATTAGTTCCCAAGGTAATTAGAGATAATTAGTCATTTTTGGAGGAACAATAGACAAAACAGTGTTAGCCATAAAACTAATTCTTGTTTTTCAATACTATGAACCCTGGTGAGTGCAATAAAAGAAACAGGTTTTTGATGCACTGTTTGGAACTAATTTTACAGCTCATTAAACTTTGGTGTTTGAAGTAGGCACTCAAAATGGCCATTTGAAATGGTTCCTTGCCACTGGTGCCACCAAAGTTTAATGAGCTGTAAAATTAGCTCCAAGTGGTGCAACAAAAACCCGATTTGTGTAGCACGCAGTTTAACTTTTATCTCAGAACCTAATTTTGTTCCCCCTTTCAAATCAATACATGCTATTCAGATGATTAAATTGTCACAACCAGTACAGCAATTACGACCAGTACTGATATTGGTGAATTTGGCAGTACATTTATGCGTTAGGCATTTTTTGAGCATGAAAAAAACTTCTGGAAGTCCCACAGAAGTAAAGGACCATACTAACGGTACCAGCTGACGTTTTCTCGGTCAAAGCTTAAAAGCAAGAGAGCTCCTTCCCCCGTCAGAATGTCTACCTAATTAACAAGCAGTTATAAAATTACTCAAACACTTACCTGAAGTTGGCTCATGAGTGTTGTATCGGACAGGAATGGCAGAACATGCTTGACCAGCGTCACAGCACCAATGAGTCCAGCCTCCAAGGTCTCCGTCATGTGTTTCTTGCACAAGCGCAACTAGAAAAAAACGCGCAGCTTAGTGCATGCATTGTAATAATTGCAATTGGAATTTCATTATTGTTAGCTCAGTGGTCCATCAAAGTTATTTGAGCTACTGTTATGACAGTTTGTAGGTGTGTGTATTGCAGCGTGTTAATCATTAGTATGAAATAAAATCCTACTTAGAATGGCTTTAGATGCATGACATTTTTGTGAAATTTTTGTGAAGCTTTTCGAAAAACTGGTGACTGGGTGCTCAATTATGAAACCATAATGTGAAAGAAGCCAGGAGTCCAACAATAATTAACCCTCTGAAGGTCAAATTTTTACGCCAAATGCAACCTCCCAGGGTTGATTTTTGTTATTGCTGATTTAAATTCTTCGGGTGAATTTATTTCGAGAAAAAATTATCGTAATTTTTTTAGGGTGACCATAAAGTGACAAAAAAAATTGTTTGTGCTGTTACATACATGTGGTTTATTTATGAGTAACACACGAAAAATTCTGAATAAAACCCTTGTACTACTTTTACAAAATGATGCCTTGTACATTGATGCATCGAAATCAGATAGACATCAGTTTCGCAGGCGCAAAAAGCGGGAAGCGCCCGGAGGGCGATACCAGAACCAGCCGCTGCACGCGCGCGGCCGGATGTGCGAGCAATAGATGGCGCACAACTCCTATAAAATACGAAAAAAAAAAATGAGAAAAGAGCCTCATCAGTTTCGCAGGCACCTATGGTCTGTGGCAGGCGCAAGAAGCGAGAGGCGCCCGGTGGGCGATACCCAGCGCGCCCCCTCGTTACCGGATGCGCAAGCGATAGCCGGTGCACCGCTGAAGTAAATCATCAATAAAATAAAAAGAAGAGCCATCAGCGCAAGAAAATAATTTGACGTATTTCCGCAGTGTGGCAGCACATGCCAAGCAAGAGAAGTTGGCGAAAAAGGCGCGCTTTTTAAACATACAAGCAATGACGTACATATACGTTATTGACCGTTTTGAAGGTGTTTGCAGAGGACGTATATGTATGTCTGTGACCCTGAAAGCGTTAATTACTCCACACATCTAGCTCTGTTGCTTCATCAGAGGTCATGCAAGCCCAATGTTATCACTCAAAGTCCACAATTAAAGTTTGCCCTTTTTTTCAACCATGAGCTTTCGAGTCATATAACTCTTGAAGAAGAGGGCTAGAAGGGGTCGTTCTACAGAACAACCCCCATTGCACACCTTGATTTCTCTAGATAAAGGTTACATAAAAAATACAAACCCTAGTGGTTCAGTTGTTCAAAAAATCTGACAAAGCTCTTAAGAGGAAAATTTGCACACATTTGCAACTATTAGTCCCAAGTGAAAATTTATTTCGTATATGTAATAAGCACCCTGTAGCTAACATCTATCAATTTCGGTGATAATAGCTAATATTAACAGCGTTTTGCATAAGACCCACGGGCCCCCTTAATAAGAGTGTAATTCGGGAAATAGGCAGTACAACAGAAGGTCCACAAGTTAAACTGTTAGAGTGCTAGACCCGACTGTTTAAATGGCACACATAGAAAAACTCATTCAGAGCAAGTCGGCAAGGAAGAAATATGCGGAACATCTTTGAGGTTGATATAACGATGCTCTTAGTGTTGCATTAACCCTTTCCTGCCCACGGGAAAAGCAATGATTTCGCGTAGTACAGCAAATAATTTTTTCCCTATCGCAAAAGATATGTAACATACAAGTGTATAATGCTGAAATGTAGAAGGGTGTATTTTCTTTCCAATAGCAATTGTTTAAAACACGAATACTTATGTAAAAAAGCAAAAAATCGTTACAAAAATATTTTGTGAAAAACACAAAAAATAAGCAAAAACGTCGGTGTTGCTTTACACAGAAAAAAATGCGAAAAATTGAAGATGTACATTTCGCACACATACCAGCAATGCAAAACTCCTTCAAATATGAAATGCCTAACTGTAAAACTTCTTCACTAACAAAAAAAAAATAGTTAGCCGTACTGGGTTGCGTGCCACTGGGAAAAGCAGTTCCTCGAAGTAGTGAAAGATAGGTTGGCCGCACATGCATTGCAGAAAATATTGGTTTTCTGCTCCACTCTTTTTTGTTCGCAGCACAATTTACAGTTTCGATACTTTTGGATTTTCTAGGGCTTGCGTTGAACAGGGTATCAGGATCCCAGCTGGTTTTACGCGCTTTCCCTTTCCACGCTAAAATCCAATAAATAAAAGTTGTCCTCAGAGTCAGTGCTCCTAATATCATCCAAAAATTTGCATTAAGCTTGTCCAAATCGCTACAAATGCGGCGTTTTTGTGGTGCGGTCGCATGTGATGCCAATATCATCACTGTATCTTCACAGCGCCCATCACATGACCCTGGTGGCACATTACCAATTGGTGCCACATGAAAAAACAAAAGCAAAGAGGATCTAAGTGTTTCTATTACTCAGTAGATGGCGCCAACTTTCAGAGTACACTCGGAAAATGCCAAATTTGAACGGGAAAACGTCAAAATTTGAACTAGAATTGACTTGAATATGCATGCGCAGGATGTTAAGGTATACTATATTATATAATACTATACTATACTATACAATAGCATATATACTATAGTTTACTATACCATACAATAGTATATAGTATAATTTACTATACTATACTACACTATACAAGCTATAGAATACTATACACACCAGATCCACGACGTGGGGCAGATACTGAAGCGTGATGAAGCTCTCTCCGTACAGCATGGCAAGGTTGGACAGGGTTTCGAGAACTTTCGCAGCGGTCTGATCACCGACGACCCCTTGCTCGAAGAGACTTACGTCTGAAAAACAAAAATTTAGAGAAATACATCAGGAGGCCAGAGAATGCACTTTCAAAGACATTCACAAATGGTGCTATCAAAATTTTTTCGTCCAACCAAATTTGCAATTCACAGAGGTACCACGACGCCCTAGTTCAGGAGAATATAGCCAAGTTAACAATCAGCTCAACGCCAAGTCAACAACTCAGATGATAGTCGTACACGTCTTCCTCACCTGTTCACTTGGTTGCTTTAACGAGGATGTTTTAATTTTACCAATGACAACCATGACTATAATATTGATAGTCACTCCGCAAATGCTCACAGCTACTTGTTACTCAGTACGATACCGTATTTACTCGCGTAATCCTCGCACTCGCGTAATCCTCGCACCCCTAATGTGAGCCAGCAAAACTTGGATTTTTTGGTTCCTCGCATAATCCTCGCACCCCCAACTTTGCAGCGGCGAAAGTTGCCTGCTCGCGAAACCCGCATGGTGCACGCGCTCTCCAAGACGCGCCCTCCCCCGCCGCCTCTCCGTTCGGCAGAGAGCGCTGTGTATTCAAGGCCATCCAGGCGCCCTAACAACCTGCATGGCTACTCCCTAACAGGCGCCCTAACACGCTACTCACACTGTCCTTGAGCCGGTTTCGCGTGCGCGCAACTAGACGACGTTCGCGCAGCCCGCTGTCGTGTCGTCGTGTCGGCGTCGTGGTCCCGTCGTTGAGCAGCAGCAGTCAGTGAGTCACTCGCGTCAGTGGTGGATAGCTCGCTGCCATTATGAGAACTTTTTGATCGCTTTGTTTTATGCTTGGTGCCGATCTGTTTGTTTTGTGCTTGGTGCCGTTTCGCCATGGGGAAGAACGCCAGCTACACTGCCGCTTTCAAATTGAAAGTGATAGAGTACGCGATCGAACACGGCAACCGCGCCGCAGGCAGGCACTTCGGCGTGCCTGGCGGCAACTTCATGATCGCTGATCAACGGGAGACTGTTTACGATAAGATAAAAAGAAATATCTGCTGTTGGCAACACTGAGCTTACATATACAAAAAACGACCGCTACATTTAGCGGGATTGGCAGAAGGCAAATTGGCAACACTGTGCACCGGATTTTTTTTCCCCGCATAATTCTCGCACCCCTAACTTCACATTGACTTTTCCGAAAAAAAAGTGCGAGGATTATGCGAGTAAATACGGTAATTGTTTACTATAGAAGCTACGTAATGACCAGGCAACGTACAGGAACTCGAACGTGTGTCACTGAAAAGTAAAAGCGGTATGGATACGCCACAAGCACAATGTGCAAAAAAATATTTGCTCAACACAATCTTACATCATCTGCTATTATAGTTGTCACATCTTATAGTCAGAATAGAAATACCCACCACAGTAGCTTGCCGAATCAGTCATAAACACAGCTGTCAAGCTTTCATTTTGATTTCACACACTGAGACAGCCGTCAGAGCACACTGGGGAAAACAAAACATTAGGCTTAGCAAGTCGTCTAACTGCTACAGTTGCTAGTAGCTACTTGCACGCAGCCCCAGTTTTTGCAAATGAGGAGGAAATGGATAAGCCATAAATCAATTGTCCGCTAGTCTTGAGGAGGTCCCAGGTTTATGTTGGACCCACCTGCTATGAAGCTAACACTCTTTTCTTTTTGCTACGGCAACAGCAGACAACATAACCGTCTGGAAGGCCAGTTCATTAATTTCACCTGTCTTCCGCTCTACTTCGGAACAGCTTTTAGTTAAAAATAAGGACAAACAAGTGGAGCTGGGTGAGGCATGTAGCATGAAGGACTTGAAAGCGAACATTCGACAGACTTCTGTCTGGTGCCAGCAACGCCGAAAGGATATAAGACGCAGCTGCAGTGTGGCCCCAGTCACCTCTGACGAAGAAGCCAAGCCGGCTTCGAAACGTCGTGTTTTGTCTATGTACAACTGGTAAAGCATAATTAAATTTCTCTTCAGCACAAAGGACGGACAATGCGTACATGGCATGTCACTTGGCCTCTTTTATTGGCCAGCGCAGAATACTAGTTCTTTGCAGTTCCTGGGCATTCCAGAATAGAAATTCAATAGAAGTTCTATAGAAATTCTGTATAAATTTTGCGACAGAAATTCTATTGGCCAACAAAATGCTCAGCTGCCCTGAAGTAGTTCTGAGCCATGCAAAATGGTGAATAATAGAGGCCTACTGCCATGTATATGATGGGCAGAGTGGGTACTATATAATGGCAGAGTGTGGACTACTTTCTGTAGCAAGGTTAGGACTGTAAAGCAGTGGGGCGGTATTGCAAGGTGTGGGCTACAGGACAAAATGATAACCACAGAGAGACAGACAAGAAAGAGATTACAAAATTCAGGGGACAAAAAAGAAAAATTAAAGCTGTTCCGCTCAATGTGAAAGCTGTCGGAAGTGCAGAGCAGTGACTCACCATAATGGACTGTAGTGCCGTTATCCGCTCATTGCTACCACCTAATGAAATTCAAATTTCCCACCTCCGCAGTGCTCGTGCGCTTCTGCCTGAAACAGCGCCAGCGGGAGTTCTGTTCTTTTTGTGCTTACTTTCCCTCCCGCACGTGACAGCGTTGCTCTACCACTTTTTTTCACTTACTATCGTAAAAACCAACCCAAGGAACGTTCCTAACTAAATGAACATGGGCGCGGCCGGTTAATTCCCTATATTTTGCATCAAATGTACCTGCACTTTTCTTTGTGCTAAACAACGGGGAGATGTATGACAAGCGCCAGTGGTTCACGAGTTTCGAATGGTTATGACTATTTAAACTGCTTGGCTTTCGAAGCCTCCACTTACACCGCAACGACAGCGGCTACGACAGAACGCTGTGTGGTTCTACTCAGGTCCAGCGAACAAGCTCCGACGACAAGGCGAGCCCCTAAAGTGCTCTGCACTTAAAAAGACTTTGTCGATGCAGAACAGAGACAGGTGGAAGTCAGTGTAGAAGAACGGGTCGTGATGATGATGGCCATCGTCATACGCACCGCCTTCGAGCAGCGGCGTTCCCCCCTTGGCCGGACTGAGCTGCTGCGGCCCCAGGTAGCAGAGGGTGAGCATGCGGAGCAGGTTTCGGCTCAGGTGCTTGGCCGTCAGCACGGGACCGAGCCGGTGGGCCAGCCAGATCACACTCTCCGAGGCAATGTCGCTCAGGCTGCAGCCACCGCTCTCACTGGCCTCCTGGGCTCGGACCTCGTACGATTCCTGTCACACAGAGAGATGGCCCTGTCTGCCACAACACTGAACCCACACCTTCTTTGGAGGCAGCTGAGGAGAAAACTACCCTATTTTCGCCTGTATAACCCACACCAAAAATGTGAAAATTTCAGGGGTGAAGTAGAGGTGCGGAAGTAGAGGTGCGTAGGTAACAAATTAGCACTCGACCCTTCACTGTTTGTATCACCCTTAACAACAAGAGTTACCCGGCACCACCAACCCCACGCACTTACTCCCTACTTTGCACAAACTAACCTTTTCAAGTTTTCTTTTTTCCACGCACTATCAGTGAGTGGAATGACCTAGCCACCACAAATGTGCTGTCATAAAGTGGTGTATTGCTGTTGAACTGTGTTCACTTGTATCGCCCACCCTTCTTGGACCTAGTGTCCGCAGTATATTATAAATAAATAAATAAATATGCGAGGCATTTCCTTTGGTGCAGCTTCACCGCAATGTGCGTAGGGCCGTGACACCCCTACAGCAGTGATAGCAGCTAAGCCACTGTTATCCCACTGACAGGGCTTATCTTGCACACACAGCTCAACAGAACACCAACCTGAAAAAATGTATGCACCAAGTCATCCAGTTACGTAGCCAGCTAGGTAATGTTGCTAGGTAACAAATGTGTAATGGTAACAAACTAGGCAACAAATGTGTAATGTTGCTTCAGTAGTAGCTTTGGTCCATTTTTATGTACAGTGTAGACCATTTATAACGTAACCGCTTATAGTGCGGGACCGGATATAACGCGGGTTTTTGTGACCACCGGTTCACCTCCCATAGAACTCAATGCATAAGCATACCGCTTAGAATGCGGTTGGCTGAAGCACAATACCGTTTATAGTGCGGTTTTCTGGCGGGACTGCTGATCGACCGGCGCAGCTGGGGCATCGTTTTAGGGTAGCAAAAGAAAAAGGAAAGGATGAAATCGGCCATCTGACGCAGCGCACACCCCTTGCTCACCTCTATTCGGCACACAAGAAAAGAATAGGCACCCTTTCGACGCCTACGTGATAACCACAACTGACCTTGCTGGACATACCTCGGAAGATAGCGATCCCCGTCCCCGTTCGCGTGAGACTTATCAACTAGTTTTAAGCGTGAACCACATGGCCTGTTTTCGCACACGATTCGTGCACGTCGACGTTGCGCGTGATCTTTTTCTCTCTCTTTTTTTTTTTTTTTAACGATTGTGTTGACGATTTTGCGCTCGCAGTGGCTTCTTCGCGTGGCAGTGGGAGGAGCCTGACGACTTGCACCAATGGGGAGACGCGCACCTAATGGCGGGAGATCCGAAACGCTCCGACCAGCCGGCTGGCCGCGTTAGAGATGTTGAGGCCTACCACCGCGGTGTTTGTTGATGGGCGCTTTCACAAGCAACGAGGATGGCAGTTTATATTCCTCTTTTCGCCTATATTATCAGCTCTTTACTTGCGTGAGCACCCTCGCTTGCGCTTCGTGCGGCATTTCAGCGAGCAGTTAGAAGCGGTCGCTGGAGCTGCCTGCACCACTTTGCGGCCAGGGCCGACGCCATGTTGCCGCATCTTACCTCGCCGCACACCATAACCAAGCCGGCGTCGCCGCTCCTGCGGCGTGCACTGCATGTTCCATGCGTGCACTGCAATCGCTCCATGCGGTTCACGCTTTAGAACCTTGTGCAGATAAGCCACCGCTCTTTCCCTTTCCGAACAAGCGAGCCGCGTGAAGCCAAAAATTCCCCCTACCAGTACGCTGCGCTGATAAGCAGCCGCATTCGGCATCGTGAACACAAGGTGGGGTAAAAAAAAAAAAAGAACCCCGCTGGCGTTCTTATCACGTTCCGCGGAATCTGTTCATAGACGCTAAAAACATAGCCACGATCCTCCAAAATACAGACACAACGAAGTTAAAGCCGGGCTCGCTGTTTGTAACACCGCGCTTGCAGTAGCAGCGGCTGATGAAAATAAAAATTTTCATCAGGGCGGGTTATACACGCGAAAATACGGTATTACTATTGTAAAACTGCAGGTACAGTGGCCAGCACACTTGTTTGTAATAAGGCATTCTACTTCACCTTGTCCTGTTTCTTCTTTTCCTGCATAATCTGGTTGCACCAATTACCATTTCTTCGGCATTTCAGCAGTGTTACCACAACGCTTGAGCGAGCGACAAGAGATAGAGAGATATTAGGGGTGTGCGGATATCTGAAGCTTTTGAATACCGAAGTGAATACTAACACGACATTTGAATTGGATAGAAAATCGAATAGAGGTATTTTCAAAGTGCTTTTGGAAGCTTGAAAACGAAAGGGGAAGTTTCAACTAGCATAAACGGGATTTTCTACAATGCACTGGTGGCGTGCAGGTAAATGGAAAGAGGAACATGTTTTCGGGGAGGGCCTGTTACCTCAGAAATCGCAAAATCTTCACTTCGATTTGAAAATATTCACTCTCATTTGTAACAATTTTAACAAAACCATAATACGCTTCGTATTCACTTCAAAGGCAAAAGATCACTAGGTATTCAAACATCCCTAGTAGATATAGATAGATATTGATAGTAGAGATAGAGATAGAATGAATAGACAAATAGAGGAAGATATAAAAGTTCTTTGATTTGAAAATATTCACTCCAATTTGCAACATTTTGAACAAAATCATAGTACGCTTCGTATGCACCTCGAAAGCAAGAGATCACTGTTCAAACATTCCTAGTAGATATAGATAGATATTGATAGTAGAGGTAGAGATAGAAGGAATAGACAAATAGAGATAGATAGTATGCATAAATAAAAACAGATACAGATAGGTCGATAGATTTAGACAGACAGAAAGAGAGAGAGAAAGTCTTACGGTATCTGGGATGACAGAAATGGTCGGCGTCGGTGGTGCAGTTGGCTCCGCTGTGATGGACTCTGATCTTTCAGCCCGACTTGGCTGTGGCTGTTCCTTCTCGCATGAAGGTGGCCATGCTGCAGGCTCCGGAAAAGTGTCTGCCTCCTTCAATTGCAATGATAACAAAAGTGCAACGCTTTAGCAAAAGACAAATAAATAAAAAAACAAGAAGGAACTAGACAATCAGCAAGTTTTCAAACACCACACATAGAATTACTCCGGTTTAGCCAATTTCCTCCACTCAACGGAAGTGACAAAAGTGCTACAGTCCTGCGGTATAGGCTGACGAGAAATGTCCGAAAACAGCCAGCCCCCAGGAAAAGAAAAACTTGCATAAATTTGGACAAAAATACCTGTTTTCACAAATGAAAACAAAATACGGTTCAACCAAATAATTGAGAATTTGTCCCAACTGAGATTACTTTCACCAGACTCTACCACAGTGCAATGCCCATTTCCACTAAGCGGCAGCCGCTAACAGAAACATTTATGAAATGATGGACTAGTCCGAAAAACGAGGTTGGCACGGCACTTCCATCAAGCTGTCGCAGTGTCCTCAGCATGTTTTGAACAAAATAAAATTGAGAAATAAAGCAAAACTTCTGGGTCATCTACCGCAGTTTGTTCAGATACGGCTCCAGCAGTTTCCAGAGTACTTCCCCATCTTTTCGGTTGGACCCACAGAGTTTCAAATTTCGTTTAAATCAGGTTTCATACCTACAGAGCCAAATATTTGGATTCATGTCCATTCACGCAGCTCCCATACTTTATGTATGCATAAGAACAGTTTAGATGACACTGATTCTCACAAAAACACTTAGCAAGGACCAAGCAAGCGACACTTCCAGAGGAAACTCGCCTTCTTCTCGTACGAATACGACGCAGAGTGCTCTATATCCTGGTCTTGGTCCAGTTCAAACATCTCCGGCTCCCCAAATGTCGCCGGTTCTGGCGACGCGGATGAAATGTCGTGCTCGGAAGAGGATCCCCGCTGGTCAGACCTGGATGGGGAGGCTTCCCGCGAGGTCGTGCCAGACTGCCGCAGCGGATCCAACTCGACACTGTCCAAGTGGGAGCCTTTTCGAGTGACCGATCCCGGTATCTCAGAACCACTGCAAGGCCACCACAGAAGCGCAATAGGCCCATGAAAATCAGCGGTGAAACTTTTGTCTTTAGACTCGACAGGTCTTTTGTCTTCAGGTAAGTCTATGCTGATGTGTGAAGAGATGTACATTAAAAGACGTAATAAAGAAGTTGCCGACCAGAAGAGAAAAAGAACCAATGGCATTTCGGTCCCCCGAACGGAGCCTTGTTCACACGTTTTAGTTTGAACTTGTTCACAGTTCACAGTTTTTAGTGTGAACAAGAGTCCCGTTCGGGGGGCCGAAACGCCATTGGTTTTTTAGATGCGACTGCATCTCATTCACTTGCCTTGTCCCTCCATACGGCATTGTTGTTGTCCGTCCACACCCCTCCCCCATTCTCCTCGCCGTGCGAGCTGCGCTCTCCACCGCTCACCCCCTCTCCTCTCCGATAGCGAACCCCTCTCGCGAGGGGCATTGGATTGGATTGGATTGGATTGGATTAAAGTGGATTGTGTTGGATTGTGTTGCGTCACAGCCGCGCCACGTTGCGTTATACCCGCTGCAGGGGGTTCACGGCACGTTTCACGCGATGGGAGAATCAACCTAACGGAAACAACAACGGAACCCCCATGCATCGCTTCTACACAGGGGTTCCCGCGAGGGAAGGTGGGAGAAATTTTTTCTCTTCTGGTCAGCGTCTTCTTTATTACGTCTTTTAATGGCGTTCTCGACCAGACGGTTGCCAGTCGAAGTCTCGATTTCAAAAGAAGTACCTACATACGTGCAAAAATGTGCATACGATGCCTATCATTCCAATGATGATTATGATGATGATGTTAGTTTGACACTATTTACAACCACCGGTAACATTAGAAGTCGTGCAAAGTGTAATAAATGCTGAAGCGTCAAACAGCAGGCATGCACCCATGCTAGTCGATAAACTAGCATGAAGCATGAATGACAAATGACAGACAAAAATTCACACGAACGGGCATATTGCGACAAATAGGCACGTGGGACACCACATCTGAAAATGAGTTTAATTAAGAAAAGAAGAAAAGGAAATGGGCACTCCTAGCAAAGGAGCTACAATGAATGCACATTTCTTAATGCCCGATACCCGCCACTAACCTTAGCACAACCACAAATTTGGAAGAAAAAAAGAATTAAGTACCAGGAAACACTATGGCCTTACGAGATTTGAGGCGTGCTGTTGTCCCGATAGCCGCCGACAGCTTCAACTAGGAGCGTCACGAAGCAATGCAGAAAAGTCCGCATTCCAAGACGCACCTACAAAACCAGAGGGAGTTAGCATCTCACGGACGACTTCACGAGCAATGCTTTCAGTGACTGCATTTTGTTAGACATCATCAAGTTTTAATAGAACCTTGATGAAAAGAAATCTCTCAGAGCAGAGAAAAATGTTCACACCATCCGAAATTCGTATCAAGAAATATCTAAACAAGCACAAACACACACAGAAATAGCATATTTGTCCCCACCATTTGAACCTTCAGTAGGTTGTCGCACATCCTGTGCCCTTTTCCTCACCTATCAACTCTTGAAAGGCTTAGAAAACACATTAATTTCTTCAGTTACCATGTTAGCTGCACAACAAATAAACTGTGCTACATGGAAAGTATTGCTTTATACAGTAATTTTCATTGTAATATCGAGTACACGTGACTTCACAGACCTGACCCGTTCTGGCTGCAACCCACTCACTGTCTCGTTGGCCTGTTAGGCTAGTATCGCTAGTCTAACGTGCTTGGTTACGCTGTTTCCACTGCAAGTCTACCCTCACCAATGAAAAGTCATGCTGAACTGCGTCAAAGGTGACCAGACAACCGATAACATGCCAGCAGTATCAACAGAATAAGTGTTTCAGAAAGTGAATGGAGCAGAGGTGTTCTGTAAACGTCTTTATGCACATTTTACTGACTGAAAGTAGGAACTTCATTCATTATTTCAGAGTGAACGGAAATCACATACTCTTCACCGTCAACGGATAAAAACATGGAAGCAAAAGCTAACATTACCTTCGCTAAAATGTGGCCGAAACTAGTGGCATAGGCAGTCCTTAGTTGTCATGACCAAAACTGATCCGATACGATCGTTTTCAAATTGCAGTCCGGCATACATCAACTTAGTGAGTGCAATTTTAAACTTGCTAAAGTTGCCGTTCTGTTACACCAGCCATACATACTGCAATTTGATTTCGGAAATTTGCACTACAACTCGTTTTATGGTTGTTTTTTCTCCGATGCCCCTTTCGGCCCCCCAGCAACTAAAGAAGTGGCAGCCCGACATTATTTGTTTCAAGATGGCCATTGTCGACTGCAATGAGCCCAGAAAATGAAAACATTTCTCCACCATTGCTCAATGCCTTCTCCTCCCATTCTTCCCCTGCATAGCCGATACACAGTAGCCGACCTGTTTCTCGGACCTGGAGGGGAATGAAAAATAGTCCGAATAAAGCAGCAGTGTGAAAAATCCGTGAGTCACTACTCCTATGGGACAACTGGCAGCTCCTCCGGAAAGTCCGGAATAACTGGAAGTTCCTCAGGAAAGTCCGGAATATCCAGCAAGCCCAAATTTTTGGAGTCCGAAAAAAAAGGTCTGCTACTGTACAAAGCTGCACCGTCCTGTTCCGTTCGGCCGTTCAGAGAGAGAGAGAGAGAGAGAGAGATGAAACATTTATTTGAAATGAAAGGTCTTGATTGAACTAGGGTAGGTTCCCTCCCTCCTTCCAGGGCCCCTGTTTCCTCTGCCCCAGTCTTGGCCCTAAAAATCAGATACTTCTGAACCCCAGAGTCAGAGCTGGCCAGAGCTGCCTCCCATAGCTCATATAACTCGGTGTTGGCGTTTACTGAGGGCCATATAGTACGACAACCCCAGGATGCATAGAATAGGGTGGATATTTCACCGCACTTATTTACATGCGTTTGAGAATTTCTCGGGGAACATCTTCGATAGCCTGAGGATGTTGGGATAGGTATTCGTCTGTATTTTTCTGAGAGACTGATTCAGTCGGACCGCCACGGCAGGCGACTTTCTACCCCACTTGCCTGCAGCTTGAGCAGAAAGGACCGGTGGAACAGTCGCAGGTGTCGCACGGTTGGCCGGTCGGTGGACAGCAGGCCCACGAGCACGGGCAGCAGTCGGTCGGCGAGCGCCTTGGGCCCCAGGGCGAGGCCGACGAGGTCGAACAGCTGCCACACGGCCAGCAGGGAGGACTCCCGGTCCGAGAAGAGGTCGCCCAGGTGACCCATCACCAGGTCAAGGTCGTTCGGCCCCAGCTGACCCAGCAGGGGGGGCAGCTCCCGTGACACAAAGTACACCTGTTGAGGGAAGGTGGAGGGGGGGCAGGGGCAACGGGTAATTTTAACACAAAAGCATTACTTATTACCTCCGTAGGTTGAAAACCCAGCGTCCCTGGCACACAGAAGGAACACAAAATGGCCGACGTATGGCCCACAAAATGGCCAGTGCTTGGGTCTGGGTGGGATTTGAACCAGGGACCTTCGGAATGCGAGACTAGCACACGCCTAGAACGCCAGCACAATATGGCAAATATAGATGACTGAAGAAGGACGCAGTGAATGCGTGGTGGCCTTGGACTTGGAAACGTGTGTTAGAGACATTTACTGGGGCCTACGGGAGTAATGTCAGTGTGCTAATTAGAGAAGCTGCAACTAGTCGAGCAGGAAACTATGTCCCAGCTAAATGTCCTCATTGTTTGATTATGTGAACATGCATATGTGCCAAGACAAGGTAACCTAGACAAGAAAAGAATGCAAAAGGACAATGATAATAATGGCAGGGCTTGTACTGCAATTGGACACTAATAGTTCAGCAATGACTGCATCATAATGCTTAGGTGTGTCTGTGATTTTTTTTTAGTGTGTCAAAATAAGCTTTCACCAACATCCTAACTGAAATCAAAATATCATTCCCAAACAACCAAGTTTAGCAGCCCGTTGATGTGTCTGTCAGTCCATGCATTTCCCAGCTTTAATCCTGCACACACTCCCCTCTAGCATACAGAAAACAAAAAATGCCAACCCCATTCCACAGCTAGGCAATCTCCCTCACAACATATATCCTAGCTTCTTGACTCCTAGCGTTTCCCTCTAACCCCTTCAACTTCATATCTTTGATGTTTCGTGTATTTGCATAGATTTTGGCACATTCTCATACACATTCTACACTTTTTCACCATCACCATCACCATCACCATCACCACCACCACCACCACCACCACCGCCAGCCATAGATCTCCAGTTATCCCGGTTCTGTGCTAACTGCGACCAATTCATCATCAGCATCACCATCATTCACCATCAACTAACTCAGACGCCCACTTTCAACAACTTCTTCACCGTGTTTAAACATAGCAAAGAAGGTTGCTCAGACTTCTGACTTCTCTCGGCTTGATTTGAAGCCAAGCCAAGTCAGAAACCCGAGCCAAGTTTGAAGCTGCAGCTCATTTTTATGCACAGTGGAATATGCACTGCACACTTTTTCTTCACTCACAATCAACTAACTCGAACGCCAACTCTCAACTTGTACACCCCGTTTCAAGCCAAGCCAAAGCCGACAACCCTCTCCTCCTCTCCTGGATTCCTGGCCCCCAATCTCTGCTTCCTGTTCCTTGAACTTCTTATCCTCAACATTTCATTTATTTGCATACATTCTAGCTCATGCACTGCACAGGGGAACCACACATCTTTACTGGTGAAAGTGCCATCAAGGTACTTGGCAAAGGATCTGATGCATGCATACCTAGTCCCAAATTACAAGTAAGATTATGACACAGCTCACCCTCTTGTTTCTCAAGCTGCAAGATATCTGGATACTGGCAACAGACTGCTCCCTTGCCTCCTCGGGACTTTGCCCATTTGCACAGCATACGTTTTCATCCCAAACTGCCGACTAGCCTGAGCACCATTTTTCAAGCCAAGCCAAGCCAAGTCTGAGCCAAACCAAGTCCGAGCTTTGCAACTGCACACACCTTGACAGGCGCTGAGGACTCTGCATCGAGCTTCGAGAGGAAGTCGTACAGCGCCGGGTAGTACGAGGGGAACGGGATGATCGACAGCAGCGGCTGAAGGAGCTGGTGCGCGGAGGGTGGAGGAAGTCCGCCGTCGCAGACGCAGGGGTAGCGCCACTCGACACGGCTGCTTCCGACCGCTTCCCTTCCGACGGAAGCCGGCACGGGAATCGGTTTCTCAGTCTGCAGCAGCACCTGCACCGCACTCTGGAGGCATCTGACGAGGAAAAGGAAAAAAGGTGACGGCATGTTGGACGACCAAATGCGTAGGCCATCAAGCCATTACGAGTGAGCTAGCACCGTCATTGAGCAAATTTCCCCGTGCATGCAAGGTCACACACTTGCTTCGGGGTGCATTTACCTCTCACAGTGCATCTTGTGCCAAAAAGGCCAACAACTGGTGTGATGGAAAAAGAAAACGCCAGAGGCATGTGCACATTTCGTGCCACAGCCTGCTTCTAAGAAGTTTCACAACACTACGAAAGTAAAAAGCCACGAGAAACAGGCCTTTGACTAAATACAGAGGCATTTAAGCGAAAAAACTGTTGCAAAGACTAACTTGGTTTGTGCTATGAACTACTATTTAGAAACCCCTGTATCAGTTTCATCCTCATCCCCATGATCATCCTTCCTTCCTTCCTTCCTCTATATCTACTGCAGGATGAAGGCCTCTCTCATTGACTTCAAACTGCTTCTATCCCGTGCCGTCCCGATTCATTCTTTGCAGCCATATTTCCTTATCTCATCCTTCTATCGAGTTGTCTTTTTCTACTTCTAGTCCCATCTCTTGGTTGGCCAATTTGTCACCCTGGTGGTCGACCCTAGTGGTGCACTGTGATACTATATATGTACCAATTTACAGGATCTCGCTGCAAGAGTGAGGGTGGCTTTGGAATTCAGACTGCACTTTGTTTTGATAAGAAGGCAATCTCAAAGAAAACAGAATAAAATCCCTTTCTCGAGAGAAAGATGATTAAAATGCGAAGCTTTCTCCCATGCCATCCGAGTCAAAGCCAAAGTCCAAAATCCACTCTCCCAAAGTCCAAAATCCTAACCGCTTAAGTTCAAAGCCAACGTCCGTCCACTTCAACATAAAGTCCAAAGCCAACGTCTGAACCCACGTCACTAAAGTCCAAAGCCCCAAAGTCCAACCCCAATTACAGAATGCATTTCATCACCATCGCCATCGTCGTCACCGCTAACCGTGCGTGCTAAACTATACTTCGCGTATTATGAGAGATCAGTTAGGTGTGCAAAGAGATCCCATTGTTATGTTATGTGTTGTGTGGATTGGTGAACCCTTTGTGAATCCCATTGTGTGAAGTCGGCTTTCCTGCAGTGTGTTTTATTCGAACGTCAACGCCATCAATGATGCATAGAAAGCTTCGCTTTAAAAAACCCACAGTAAAGGCCCTCACTTTGGCAGCTTGGACGACTGGACCTTGAGCACCTGCAAGGCCTGCAGGTAACGTTCGGCCAGATTCCTTGAGGAATGCACCGAGGTGGTGGAGAAGATCGACATCTCGACGAGGAGACATCCCAGCAGGTACATGTCGGCCGCATGCGACGTCTGGCTGTGGTGTCGCGGAAAGCTGCCGTCCTGTTCATCGATCGCCAAATCCTAGAACAAACAAAAAATTAAAGCCGTTCCACTCAACGTGAAAGCTGTAGGAAGTGCAGAGCAGTGATTCGCCATAATGGGCTGTGGCGCTGTTAGCCGCTCACTGCTACCACCCGTCACGCTCTTCGCTGCCCTGTCTCATTCCTCTCTTGATAAATGGAACAGAGGTGTGTCCAATGTAATTCAAATTTCCCGCCTTTGTAGTGCTTGCGGGCCCGGGCCCCCTGCCTGAAACTGCGCCAGCGGAGTTCTGTTCTTTTTGTGTTTGATTTTCCTCCCGCACGTGCCGGCGTTGCGCTACCACTTTTTTCCACTTGCTATCGTAAAAACCAATCCAACGAGCGTTCCTAACTAAATGAACATGGACGCTGCCGGTTAATTACGAATATTTTGCCTCAAATGTACATGCAGTTTTTTTTTTTTTTTTTTTGCGCTAAACAGGGAGGTGTATGACAAGCACCAGTGGATCACGAGTTTCGAACGGTTGTGACGATATAAACCGCTTGGTTTTCGAAGCCTCTGTGGGAAGCCGCTACGACGGTACGCCGGGCTCTACTTGGGTCCGTTATCTTGCTGCGCCGCCTGATTCCAGCAGTCGAGCATTATGCGTTACGCATTACAGCGGGCTACGATAAAAAGGCGAGCCCCTAAAGTGTTCTGCACTTAAAGTACACCCGCCCGGATTCATTTTACAATCGTTAACATACACTGCCCTCCGCGATTCTCTGAAAAGAAGTTTTTAATAACTTAACAACATTCAAGTTTCGGCTGGGTGCTGTTATTGTTTGAGCACGGGAGAAATGTACACAAAACGGAAACACGCGGTGAGTTTGTACGCATGTACACACAAGAACAAGCTTACCAAAAAAAGGGGAAAACACATGTGAGGCTTCCCACACTGCGAGCACGTGGCTACCAGTGAGGGAGTAACAAAGACATAAAAGGAAAAGAAAAAAAGTCACTCCACCCACTGCATGGCCAAGTCTTGGAAATGTACCCCTGCTTCTGTGACATCCATGTGAAAGAAACGGGGGAAGATCTGTTGGGGAAGGACTGAGCGAAGCGAATGTTTCGTGCACAGGTCTTTAGAGTGCCAAAGTTTGTCCAAAGTTTTTATTTTGCTGTGGCAGCCATGAGGTGCGACCGGTACAAGAAATTTACACCATCTTCCCGCGAGGGGAACCATGGGTAGATGCGACGCATCGTGGGGTTTCCGTTGCGTTTCTGTTATGTTGTTTCCATTTAGCACGTCAATTTGTTGTTGTTTCCATTATTTTACGTACGGTTGCGCCGACCATCACGATAGCAGGCCTGTTAGTCTCCATTCAAATCATCGGTGGTCATCGGATGTCATCGGAGCAGCGGAACGACTGAGCGGAGCGGCGCAGTTACCGCGTTTATATGTACCGCGCGTTAACGGTGAAAGGAATGAGAGAGAGCAGTGCATGCACCGCTAACGCGCACTGACGCACAGCTGGCACGGCAACAGGAGCAAGCGCTAACACGCAGATGGCGCTGCGGTGAGAACGGCGTTAGCGTGCAGCTGGCGCGGCGAGGAAAATGGGGGAGGGCACTGCGGTGAGAGCGGCGTTAGCGCGCAGCTGGCGCGACGAGGAGAATGGGGGAGGGATGCGGACTACGGACGACGGAAGACGCCGGAGGGACAAGGTGAGTTAAAGAGATGCGTCGCATCTAAAAAAAATCGCAGGCCATCTCCACTAACGTGAAGCCTGGGTAGAGGCGAAGCATGCAATGTATAAGTGTATTCTTGGTGCCTTGGCGTTTCTGCCAACGGAGACGAAACCAATGGGGGGTACAGGTATACAGCTCTGCTGTAAAAGTCGCTATAAAACAGCGCTGGAAACAGGACTACAGAAAGGGCACACAGACAGGGTGCTGAAAAGTCGCTTGTCTTTCAAGCACGAAGCTCTCTAGCGCAAGGCGTAAACGGGTGTCCCAGCACATTTTTAGTACGCGTTACGTTCTAGCGCGAGGCGTAAACGAGTGTCCCGGTGTTTTAGTACCGTTACTACATGAAACGCCTATTACAACGGCGATGACAGGAGACGCCAACAGCCCCAGCCCCTAAGGGGCTTCGCCTCTTGAAGGTCAATCCTACTATTCGATGCAACATTACAATCTTTCTTTGCGACTGTCAGTACTACAGTAGCCAACCGTTTTTTCGGACCTGGAGGGGAACGAAAACTAGTCCGAATAAAAGAGCAGCCCGAAAAATTCGTGAGTCATTACTCCATAGGACAACTGGCGGTTCGTCATGAAAGTCCGAAATATCTAGCAAGTCCGAATTTTCGAAGTTCAAAAAAACGGTCAGCTACCGTATTCATGTTAAACTTGATTCAGGCAGAGATCGCTAGTCACACACATCCACTTTCCAACCGAGACATAGCCCCCTTAATGTAGCACACACTCAATAAGGTCGCAGCTGTGAGAGGGTGTGCTACAGCTGTAGAGAGAAAGTAAGCTCACCTGTTCAGCTGAGGAGGATGGAGAGGGGGAGGAGGAGGAGGAGGCGAGGCCGACAGAGGGGGGAAGCCGGTGAGGTGGGTGGTGCAAGCAGAAGCTGCAGTGGGACTCAAGCTGCTGCAGCTTGGACAGGGGCGTGTAGTCCTTGGGAAGCACAATGGTCTGTGTCTCGGCTGGCACCACCGCGCCTGGGCTCGACGACGACAGCTGCTGACCCACAGACCGCGATCTGCACAGTCGCGACCGTTTTTGGACCGTGAAATCACAGTATAACGGGTAATCCACCCAAACACTTCCACTCCGTGTTCTGAAACAGCCTTGTCCCACTGACACTCGATTAGATTGATTGTGATTCATTGTGAGGTTTAACGCACCGACACAATGCAGGTGATGAGGCGTGCTGTAGTGGAGGGCTCCGGATTAATTTTGACCACCTGGGGATCTTTAACGTGCGCCGAAACCTTATCTTGCACACACGGGCATTGTTGCTTTTCGCCTCCACCAGAAAAGCGGCCGCCGTGGCCAGGAACCAAACCCGCGACCTCGTGCTCAGCAGCGCAACCATTGACACCCAAGATGATCAGCTTTGCAATACGCTTCCGCCTTAACACTTTCGAATAGCTTTGATCCGCCTCCTACGTGTTGCGCTACTGCTCGTTTTTGCTGCCATGTATTGGGAGAGTAGACAACAATGGTGGACTTCGCTGCCTGCCTATTTACTTGCTTTGCTGCATTCTTCCACGCCTTAACTTTCACCTTTCGCTACTGCTGAAAGAACGTGCATGCCGTGGGGCCCCTCATGTCATGAAACGTTTCAAATGGGTGTGATTGAGAAGCCAGCTTCTTCACTCAATGGGCCACTGAACGCTTTCGCATTTCAAGGATTGCACAAGTTAAACTACAACCACAATTAAGAGCTCTGACAAATTTCTTTTTGTGCGCCTCTAATCTAGTTCGCATACACCAGAAGCTTCAGTCAGAGGTAGTTGCACAACTCACTTGACGATGGTCGAGGGTTTTCTTTTTGTCTGGGGGGCCTCGGGGGTGCCGTCATCTTCACCAGTTTCCCTGCCTTCGGACTGCAGAGAAGAAGAGCCCGCATTTGGCCACACAGTCTCAGCGACACTGCGCTGGTATTTTGGCAATCTTTGCAAAAAGTCTGTTTAAAGAAGCCACGAAGACAAAACACAAGTTTGATTCTTCGAGAAGACTGATTTGTCCCAACAACGATACCAATTGCCTCGCAAACTTCAAACAAATAACGGAGGTATTAAGAAAAACAGATAAACCACTGGCCACTCCCAAGTCACTTCCAGGCAATTTCTTGTTTGTGTGATTGGTGGACACCCACCTATGCCACCGCCAAGAAACATAACTGGGATATTGTGGTGGGGCCTCTAGTTCATTTGATCGTATCACTTGAATGCTAACATGCAGTCAATACACTGATCTCCAAGTTCTTAGTGCTAGCCCACATTACATCACCGTAGCGCCAAATTGCAAAGTTTTTCAATATTTCTTGCATTTTTTCTGTTAAAAAAAAACTTGGGAAGCTTGCACTAAGTTGCACAAGGCTTGAACCGTAGCGAAGCTGCCAGATTTCTTTCTATGCGAGCAATGAAGGACACATCACCATACATTCGTACAAGTTTGAAATTGTTTATTTACATGTTCTGTGGTCGCTTTGCACTCTGCTAGTAGTAGTCATCGTCATATGTGTCGAGGCACGCGCTCACGAGTGCTTGGTGTCTTCTCACTCCTCAATATTTCCAAATGGGTTTGCTGAAGGGCCAGTAGGTGTACATTGTAATATGAAGGAAAACAGCTCAAAAGACAGCACCTGTATTTTGTGGTTCCTTTCTTTGTCCCCCTCTCTCTCTCTCTCTCTCTCTCTCTCTCTCTCTCTCTCTCTCTCTCTCTCTCTCTCTCTCTCTCTCTCTCTCTCTCTCTCTCTCTCTCTCTCTCTCTCTCTCTGCGTGCGTGCGTGCGTGCGTGCGTGCGTGCGTGCGTGCGTGCGCGTGTGTGTGTGTGTGTGTGCTAAAGCCATTATCGCATGCGGCTAGAACCTTCGGCGGTCACCAGGAGGCATGCGCTTATGAGCATATTCTCGCTCCTCAAGATTTTCACCAGTTTTCTTTCTTTTATTTTTTTTTTTCCCCTGCTGAAGCCCCTACGCGTGCCAGGACCACTCGGTATTCATCTCAGGTAGTTTTCTGCAACACTGAACTTATGGCCAGTTACAACAGATAATGCTGCCAAATTAACTTTGCACGTAAACACCACATCACTCGATATTTTAACAAGCATCAATCACATGTAGATGCCAAAAAACTGAGAATCGTAGTGCCGCGAAGCATTTCAAACAATCTTCTAAGCAACGTACGCTCATGTTAAAACTGAAGTTGACTGTGGATGCTTTGAGACTGGATAATTTGAAAGTTGAGAACAACTGGCTTAGCTTCAATTGCCACGTAATTTGTAGTGCCCATTGTCTAGGCACAAATGAATAACGCACTTCGAGTTGACATTAAACCTGATGTGAATATAGTACCAATAGTTGCACAAGTTGTAATCAAGCAATTCAAAACTTTGAAAAATAAGTTAGTGCAATCTATTGAATGAAGCAGTAGACTGAGCATTAAAAAGAAAAACTGAATACTCACCCCCAACCCACATTTAAACCTTATAAAATTAAAACCAAGTTCTATTCCGAGCAAAAAGCCAAGATTGAGGAACAAAAAATAAGAAATCAAGTCACAAATTTTGTTAAAATTTAGATTTGTTTTATGGGGACCCAACTGTATAATGTTCTCCCGAAAATCTATAAACCATCTAATTTCCAGTACATCCTGTGTTGGAAATGGCATAATGTCAGTGATGTTAAAGTGAACTTGCCATCGTTAATTACAAATTAATTTACTGTGCTAATTACACATCCACCCATATGCTAGATAGCAATCAGCCTGTTGTAACTATAAGGACACGAGGATGACTTACAAAGCTCAGTTCCTTGTCCAGTGTTTCCTGACGGCTCTTTCTTCTGGATGACAGCAATCCAGACTGTGGCTGAAAAGTTGTCGAAGAAACAATGGTCTGAATACCTTTCGAAATGGTTGTAACTGCTTACTGCACAATACTCTTGAGAATGTACGGGCTGACTGGATTCAAAGTCCTATGAAAATTGTCACTCCAATCAGACGCTCATTAAAAAAAAACAAGAAGGCTTCTTACTGGAAATGCAGTGAGCAATGCGAGCAACAATGTTTTCGTGGTAGCATGGTCCAAATGGATAACGGACATAAAGGACAAAGCATGAAACTTTCTTTTTTCCCTGTTTTGTCTGTTAATCTGGGAAATGTAAGCGTCTATCTTCCAAAGCACGGTGCATTCACTACTCAAATGAAGCAGAGTTTTGACTGCTCACATAAAGTACCCACATGGGACACTCTGGGCTAGACTTCAAAGACACTTAGGCTTGCACGTAACGCGTAAAGGCGTGGCCACACTAGGACAACACGACTCCGGAAAGTCGCCGACTCGTTGGCAAAACACCGAGTTCACAGACCGCGTTGTCACACTATGCCAACGACGACACAAACACATCAGCCAATAGAAAGTCTGTGTAGTGTGACTGGATCACCGACAAATCGGCCAACGTGCCGTCAGGAATCAATCGAGAAGCGAAAACTGCGCCCCGACAGCACTTGTGCCACAATTAATGGCAACTCGATTTCATTAGTTTCTAGAGTGTAATAAACATAGTAAGGTCCATGAAACCCATATAACCTAACACTAGTGCTAATGCGATCCGTATTTTGGCTTTATGACACTTCAGTACCACAGGGCAAAGGTAGTCCCGCACTAAAGGCCACCACTCACCCGCGACTGGGGAGAGCCCAGCGCTGACGTCTGCAGGACCCGGAATGTCTTGGGGGCTGAGAAGCGGGAGACGTAGAGGCTCGATGCAGCCCGGTGCGGGTGTGGAGTGGTGAAGAGCTGGGCAATGCCACAATTGAGCAGTGTGGTGTGGCCGTCCACCAGGGGTAGGCACACGTTCTTGCTTTTGATGGCCGAAGGCCCTGTCAGCTGCCGAAGGGAAAGAAAAGAAAAAGAAAAAAAGAAAGAAGGAAACGGTCTGGTTCACTGCTTCTTTCAAACGAATTGGCGTTGGAATGCAGAATAAGTTGAGGAGGGTCCATCCTCAAATCTGTAAGCACACACTACTGTCATCATCATCATCATCAGTCCACTTGTGACCACTGCGGAACAAACGCCTCTCATGTTTTTTTCAACCGTTCCTGTCTTCCGGCCCTCTATTCCATCCTTTGCAAATGAATTTTCTCATTTTGTCCCTCCATCAAGTTAATGGTGTTTCTCTACTTCAAACACGTCGTCCTGAAACTTAGTCTCTGATCAGGTGTTGTTCTAACCTCCTTTCCCCAGCCTTCTTTTGCACCGATCTCCAGCCACTACCACTTGAAGAAGGGCTTGTGTTCGTGCTAGTTGGTATTCCATAACGTTCATCTTGAGCGCTTGTCCTTGTCTACTGTGTCCCTGTTTTTTTTCTGCGCTTAAGATAAACGTTATGGAACCACTACCACTGTAGCATAGAAAAGAGTTTGGCTGAAGTATTTCTTAAACCCTCAACTCTGCTCATAGCATTTTAACTTGGAACTGTGAACCGGAATCAAGGTGTAATGGTGGGCCTGCTGCTGATTTGATGACACCAGCCCTGACAACACACTCGAGAGTTCACGGGGCAGAATTTGACAAATTCGCTACCATGTTCAAGCCTGTGCACACCATGCGTGTACAAATAAGAAATTGATACGAACTACAAGATCGGCAAATATCGCAGCTTTGAAGGATGCTGTGGCATCCGACCGCATTGCAAACAAGCGGCACATCCTCGCGGGTAGTTCCCGTAGTGTTTCCTCCTTTTTGAAAGCTTTGCAACAAAAACAAAAGGCAAAGACTCCGTGCTTACAATACACATTGAAATGAAGGCTTACAAGAGTCGTGTTGCACAACACCACCATGAACAAGTGGTGACCCCTGTTAGGCCTAATTCAAACAGCCGTCACCTCCTCCATCACGGCACCGTCACATCAAAAAAACCCATGACGGAGATGTAACAGAGTAGCGTTCGTACTGGAGCTCTCCGTCAGAGCACAGGGTCGTTTACCTAGTGATCAGTTTAGCCTAGAATTAAGCATGCTTAATCTGAAAAGTAAAGAAAATGTCGTGACATATATGATACAAGGCGACTAGATTGCTGTAATGCAAAAATAAATAAAGGCTTAGATTTTCACCTTGCAAACCCTGTGCCCACTTTTCGCTAAATTTAGTCGTAAAAATTCCAAGTTTTCTGATTGGCTTGTTTACTGTGGGGCGTGGTCACGTTGCGCTGACGGACCATCTTCGGCGAGAAAACACCCGAGAAAACACCCGAGAAACCGCCACCCGCGATGGAAAACGGTGACGTGACGGTGTGAAAAACGTCTGTGTGAATGATGCCTTACTCTGCCTTCCACACCCACCACCCCCCGAAACTTGGCGAGTGGCCCCACCTTGTATCCGAAGGTGATGTCGATCCAGTGATGCAGGTGCTCGGAGACCCGCTCGCTCTCCAGGGCGGCCATGTGCTTGCGCACGAAGTCCTCGGGCCCCGAGCACCACGGGGGCACGGCCATGTCTTCCATGTCCTCGTGGGTCGACTCAAACACCGACGGGTCCGTGAAGAACTCGGGAATGCACTCGCTGGGAGACCACTCCTGGCGGGGGGAGACGACGACACGAAAGGCTGCTCTGGCGTGGTGGCAAATTTAGCAAAACCACCTTGGGAGGGGAAAGCTAGGAGGAACTTGATTTGGCGGATTAATGCACCTCAGCTGTGAGGGAGTCGGTAGTATAGCACTTAGGGTTGTTTCTGTTGCTGCTTCAAGTCAAGGAGCAACGATCTGCCTAACAACATTCACTGCACTCAGAGGTGAGCTACGTCCATTATGTAGTAAATGTAGCAAGCTTTTTAAAACTAAAACCTGTTTTAATGGTAGTACTTCTCACAAAAATAGCACACATGCTTGCTGTCTACCAGATAACTGGCCTATATACTACATACTTCGTGGCTAATCCACCCGCATAAGTATGTGCCGTATGTGGGCATAGGTGTAAGGCAGTTTTTCCTCTGGACACCACATGACCCTTCAGGTCTATTCAGCTAGGTCTATCTAGATACTCCAGCATCTAAATGCACATTCCTTTCCAGTTCTTTTTTTTTTCAAATTTTTTGGGGTTTTACGCACCGAAGCTACACCTGGTTTATGAGGCGCACTGTAGTGGAGGGCTTCAAATTAATTTCGGCCACCAGAAGATTTCCAACAGGCACCGAAATCTCCACACACGGGGGGCGTTTTCGCTTTTTAACCTCCATCTGAAAAGCGGCCACTGCGGCCGGGAATCGAACCTGCGTCTTTGGTGTCAGCAGCACTACGCTTTAGCCACTGAACTGCAGGGTTACAGTCTCAAACTCACCTCAGATAGTCCACGGATTCTCCACTCTGCCGAAATATATGTGAAAAATGAATGCCGGATCGCTTCTCGGGGAGTCCACGATGAGCTCGAGATGGATAAACAAAGGGCCCCACTGTTTGAAGTGCCCGCAAAGAAATAACGTGGTTGCTGCTGGCAATCAAAGCGCAACCACCCGCTCAGCAAGCTTCACTACATTGAAAAGGGAGCTACGTATAACCATCCCAAATATTTCTAAAACTGAAGGCGCTTTGATGGTACTTGTTCATGTAAATAGCGTACACAACTTTTTTTTTTTTGCTCAGTTTCGCTTACTAGTGCTACACAACATAAACAAAAAGTGGCTGTAGACCTTTATGTCAAAATGTCCTCAAATGGGTGGAATATAGAAACTAACAATTTGAGTGGCCAAGTAAGCAAGAATGTGAGCAAGGTGGCCCATTCTCAGCCAATCCCTTCATCAGGTTTGTGCGATGCATTGGCATGCCATTGAGAGCCTGGCACAGTTTTATTTTCCTTGACGCCAGATGGCCATTCAGATCCATCTATTAACCGATTGGCCTCTACGTGCTTAGCCAATTCCCCCAAGCCAATCCCACCAGGTCATGGATCAATGGCAGTTTTTTCTGTCAGATGACCCTTCAGGTCTATTTAGCAGAGGTCTACGCAGTCAAGCATCTTAATGCACCTTCTTTACAGCCTCTCCAATCCTGCGCGTTTGTTCATTTTAAGATAAATTAATTTGTGCACACCAGTCAGTGTTGCGGAGGGCGGTTACCGGAAAAAACAAAGAAACTTGTGCCTTTTTTCACACAAAGCTATTACGCAACAACAACAGTCTGAGCGTCAAACCTGCAGCCGCTGTATAGATGAGGGATACTCTCCAGGAACCCACTTGCTTCGGACGTGCTCACAAAGTACACTCCTTGGCAAACGTCTCGCCATGTATACGTAGTACGTGATGTCTGCCAGCACTTCGGACACGTGATGGGGCACCTGCAAATCAAAATACAGACGAGCAAAGTCCCACAACAAACAATGAGCTGTTTGGAAAGCGTAAGGAGAAACATGTTTTGAAGAAACTTCAGATTGTACGAGCTCCCAAGTACACTGGTTGCTAAGCCACCTAGAAAGAACACAACGTAACACATTTCGGACTTACGTTGCTTTCTCTTATGGCTACTTTGATAGGAGAGTTTTACTGAAGCTCAAGCGTGCTGCTGTCAGATCTATTGGGGCTACAATTCTCCTAACACCCCGGTTATGAAGGATATCTTCAGGCAGGTAGGTAGAAGAAATTTTTTTAGATTCATTCCTAGAACTTCATCTGCTATGTTTGAAAGCCCCAGAAATATCTAAAGTAGAGCCTAAGAATAGTGGGCAGAAAACTTGCGCGATTAGGCCAACTACGGCTTCTGTGAGTCGACACATATTCCTAAGATTTTACCGACGACTGCACAAGACCAGAAACCTTGGCCACTCAACTCTTACGTGACCACGCCATAGGCCATTGTTCACAAGTGAACGATGATTTTCAAACCTCCCGCAAAAAGTAACAACGCCGTTATTCGGACAACTGAAGCCATCTGGCGTGTTCATTGGAAACCCCTTTGCGAGTTTCGTTGCCGTTTGTTTACGTTTCGCGTGGGCAGACAGTGTCGCGAGTGAAATTTGAACGCACGGTAGCAGCGAGTTAGGCAAAAATGGCGTCCTGTTTCACTGTGCGCTCTGCAAAGGCGGACATAGGTTTCAGGGACTTCAGCCACTGCTGCTGCTCATTTTTTTACCCCAGCAACGATGTGGATTCTTCAGATTTTACTTCTGGTGAAGACTCTCCCTGTCAACAGCCTCAGACTTCAACAGGTGCTGCCAGGGAAGGTTCGTTTTTGACTTCACACTGTATTTATAAACAAAACGCGCCTAATATCTAACAACTGCAGCATTACTTTCATGTGTAGGGTTTGGTTTTTGACTTCCCACTGTGTTTATAAACAAAATGCGCCTAATATCTAACGACTGCGGTATTACTTTCATGTGTAGGGTCTGGACAACGTGCGGCGGTGGATATTTTGCCAAATGCACCGCACCGTATCGCGTTATCACCTTCAAGATAGCCTGGCGCTCGTGTAAAATTAGCGCTGCGGACTGACGCGTGCTGCTTCTCAAGAGCACTATTTATTTTTTTACCACTGCAGTGATAAGGAGTTGGTGTGAGAACACAAACAAGCATGCTGGGATGCATATTTTAGAGAGATTGACCAACTCTCGAGTGGCTTCGCGGAGTGGCACAGCCGTCAGAGCTGTTAGGTTGGTGGGCCTGCAAAACTCCAGAACTTGGTGTACAGCATTGATGTATATATTGAATCATAGCTTAGGAACATAGCAACATCTCGTATACCTTAGAATTCCTAAATTAATTTTCAGGCTCAGTAAAATCGCCTATTTCTGTTTGGTGTATACTTTTCTTCTACATTTTTTTTTGTTTCATTGACCAAAAAAACTGTCAATAATTACACCTTTTACAAAACTGCTGTTATATGTTTGAAAAATCTATGAGCTACAATTTCATGCACAGCAATGCTAAATTTGTCCAGTAGCTCAAGAGAAAAATAAAGTTTTCTGGAAGCACTCAAAACTGGCCATTTTTCCACTGTCACGAAAGAGCTAAGTCACAAGCATAATACAGGGCATCAATCTGTTCTAGTATCAGTCCCCACCAGCAACCATTAAAAATTTTTCCTCCAAGAGATAGAACAGTGCACACTTGCACATTTTCTTATGTCAAATTCCCCAAATTTCACTATTCCCGTTTCACGTAAGTAGCAAGAGAAATTACTGAGGGCGGCTTGAGAAGCAACAACGCAGGAAGGTTGGTAAAGAACATCAGAGTTTTATACTAGTAATATCTACTAAAGGAAAACCTGCCACTACAATTGTGCGCCATCACAGAATCCACCACGGAAGCCAGAAACATTCTTCTCTCACTTGGCCTGGATCGCAACATGATTTCTTGTGGACCCTGATGACAAAGGCAACAATAGCAACAATATTTTGTTTTCAGGTTGCAATAAGCTTTTTTTAAATTTATGACAAAAAATTTTTTGCATTAGCTGTAATTTAATATACAGTCGAACTGCGTTACAACGAAGTAGTATCGGCACAGCAAATTGGTTCGTTATATCTGATATTCGTTATAAAAGTAGCGGTAAAGGTCTGCTGTAACAATTCGAAAACCTGGCTCACGAAAAAAATACTTGATACAAGAATGTATTTTTTAGGTTTACAACCCACTATAAACAAGGTAACCCTTACCTTTCTCCTTGTTGCATTTCAAGCTGAATGAGCCGGAACATGAGTACGTGGAATTACAACAAGACAAGGTTCACTTGACAAAACAGGACTGCGTACTTATTTATTTGATGAAGGATGTGATCGTCTGGTGGCTACTCACAGAACTGAGCAGAATGGAGTTTTCAACAGTGTCCACGAACAAAAAGGCCATTATACGTCTGCAGTTTTGGATGCCGGAAGGTTTTTCCAAGTACCTTCTCAACCTCCTGGTCTAATATCTCTTCGTTATATCCGATATCGCGCACGGCTCACGGTTTCAGTTTTGTTATAAAAGTAAACATGGGCCATTGAAATAAAGTGCGACCAACCAAAGCCTGTGTTTATTTCGCTATAGCCGATAGTTCGCTATATCAGTGTTCGTTATAACGAGGTTCCACTGTAGATAAAATACAACCAGATAGAATTGTAGAAACAACAGCTATGGTTTTTTGCAGGCAGGCAACTTTTGAAGTTGTTAGCACTCCATGTAAAAACCGAAGGATTCTCCCCGGCACACAATGACGCAGTCGGAGAAGCGCGGCCTGCCTAGACACTTGCACCAGGTTTCCCTCTAGTATAAGTCAGTATGAAACTTGATGGTAAACAACGAGCCCTCCAAACTCCTGCCTGCATAAAGCACCAAAAGCAGCCCATGCATCACAGACATACCTTAAATTTTTTTCAAAATTTGGGGGTGTTTAACGTGTAGTACTGCTACACTTGGGCTGTGCGGTGTGCCGTTAACGCTTTGATGCCTAAAACTTGAATTTTTTGCTTAGGATTGTGAAAGCATTTTCATGGCCTAAAAGAACTTCCGACAACACAGATTTGAAGTGAGAAAAAAAAACTGGTTCCTAAATACAGGCACTGGAACCCACTAGGCACTGGGAAACACTGGGCACTGGCTGCACATATATCAGTTGAACAAGGAAGCTACCTCCATGAGCATGATTTATGGTTCAAGTGAAGACAATAACGTAAAGTTTGCATTGCTATCATTTGTATTAACAACGAAATTGCACAATTTCGCTTGCCTGTCACTAGCCCACTGAGCCCCCACGCTCGATGCGAGTTGACACGCGTAAAGAAGACTTTTTTTAGCCCACAGAAGTACGTGCTGCCCTCTCTTTTTCCATTTTTGAAGGTCCGGGAACCTTTGTCTGCCAACAGATGGTGTTAAATGCCAAAAAAAAAAAAAAAAAAAACAGAAAGTGTGAGAGAAAAAATATTGAGTTGTTGCTCCTCAGCAACATTCGGCATCAAAGGGTTAAGAAGGAAGCTCTGTATTAATTTCGACTTTTTGGGGACCTTTAACGTGTGCCGAAATCTCTACACTAGCGGGAGTTTTCGCTTTTCACCCTCATTTGAAAAGCAGCCGCTGTGGCTGGAACCATACCCGTGTCCCTGGGCTCAGCCGTACACTGCCTGAGCCACTGAGCACCCACGATTGGTTAGAGACATACCTGCACCATCTTGTCTATGGCCAGGAGACCCTGGGGCTGGGAGGACTTGAACTGGCTCGCGGATTCATACGTGACGTCGAGCTGGTGGTCGCCCCTGGTCAGGCGGAACTTAGACTTGCTGAGGTCCCGCCACCCACCCTCAGCCTGCGTCAGGTCGCGCACCCACGGCAGCACTGGGTGGTGCCGCGGGTTCGTTCCAGTGCGACCACAGAGCTGCCAACAAAAGGGAAAGGCAAATAACGACCAGAACTCTTTCCGTGAAGGCGGTTGCTCTTCAAAAAATTGTAGAGTCCCAATTACAACAGTAGACTAGTAGTGCGCGCAAGTGAAGTTTATCTGTTCAAGCGGCAATGAAGACAAAATACCGTACTTACCCGATTCTAACGCGCCCCTGATTCTAACGCGCACCCGATTTTCGAGGCAAAAAACTGAAAAAACTTGCACCTCCGATTGTAACGCGCACGGAACTTTGTGATCAAGAAAAACGAATGTGAGAGAAACTGGCGATTTATTTCCTGAAGTAATCTCACGCATCTCACTCGTCGCTCTCCGAGAGCTCCTTGTCGCCTTCCGCTGACCGCGACATCTCGTCCTCGGTGCCATCAAGCGCGTTCGCGATGCCACACTTCTGAACGAACGCTCAACCATGGCCGATGGGATCGTGCCCCACGCCTCACACGCCCATCCCGCGAGCTCCTCCAGAGGTGCACGCTTCTGCGAACCGCTCGTTGTGAACGCGTGGGAGCCGCTCGTAAGCCGTGGAAGCGGCGCACCTTTGTTGCCGCTGCGCTTATTGCTGTTATCAAGCGCGCAAGTGGAATAATTTGACGATTTGTGTGAACACCGATAGAAAAGCCTAGGCGCCTAGATCCGAAAAATTGTTGCTAAGACCTCTGGCGCCATCTTTAGATGGCGATAGCGATGGGTGGGACGAAATTTCAGCGTTTCGGCAGTTTCGGTTTCGTATCAGATTCTAACGCGCACGCGATTTTTCGGCCTGTTTTTCCGGAAAAAAAGTGCGCGTTAGAATCGGGTAATTATGGTATAACCTTGTTCAATTCAAAATAACTGAAATTTGGTAACTCACACACCTCTCCAAGCCACAAAGCCATTTTTTCGAGTGGAGAAATGCAAGAATGCATCAGAGGCCACCATTAAAAACATCAGTGTGTTAACTGCCCGTTAGCTTTCAAGCGATTTGATTCAACGGAACTGGAGGCCCCACCGAAATAGCGTCCAGTCATGCTTCTTGGCAATGGGTTTGGCTGGCAGCTACGAATCGCACAAACATGATTCCGAGACGTCTTTGAGATGTTGCTAGAAAGTGGCTGAGGGTTGCCATTGCTTCATTTATGACAAGCACCAGCGGTTTACGAGTTTTGAACGCTTATGACTATATAAACCGCTTGGCTTTTCTAAGCCTCTGGGTTACACCGCGACGACAGCCGCTACGACGGAACGCCATGTGGCTCTACTTGGGTCCAGCGAGCGAGTTATGATGACAAGGCGAGCCCCTAAAGTGCTCTGCACTTAAACTTCTGTGCTGCTTATTGTATTTGCGTCTCCTTCTTTTTCTTCACCTTTTGTGGTGAGTTACTATAACAGGAAGACCGGCCACACCTCACACTGGAGCTCAGCAAACTGCCATGTGCACCGGTCACGACACACGCATCAGGCTACCGTATTTGCCCAATTCTAGCGCACCTCCAATTGTAACGCGCAGGTAAGACTAAGTAGAGAAATTCCAAAAAGCAAGTTTACGCCGATTCTACTGCACTGATGTAAAATGCATGGCACCACGTACCTGGCTGAAGAAATCTTATTTGACGTACGCAACTGCGGCATCAAAAATCCCTTGTGCTTCATAAACTTGCTTTTGCAGCTCCTGCGAGCATTGAAACTAAAGTGGGAAACACTGAAAGCCGATTTTGGTTTCGAGCCCAATTGTAAAGCGCAGGTAAGATTACCGTATTTGCATGATTCTAACACGCACACTTTTTTTACTACAATTACCTTTCAAATTTGTGTGAGTGTTACAATAGGGCTCAAAGCCGAAATCGGCTACAAAGCGGCCAGTAGCATTGCTATGGACATGAACTTCTCTCAAAATCCAACTCTACCTCTGCGTGGTAAAATCAGCATGAAACAACTTTATTTGAATTTTCCTACATAAACTTACCTGCGCATTACAATCAGGGGCGCGTTAGATTGGAGCAAATACGATAACTAGGAAAATTTTTAAAAGCAATTTGATGCCGATTCTATCGCAATTGCACTGATGTACAAGACATGGCACCACGTAGGTACCTGGCAGAAGAAATCTTATTTGACGTATGCAACTGTGGCATTAAAAATCCCTCGTGCTTCAAAACTTGCTTTTCCAGCTCCTGCGAGCATCAAAACTAACGTGGGGAACACCGAAAGCTGACTTCATTTCTGAGCCTGACTGCAATGCACGCCAATTTTCAACTACTTTAAGCGAAAAAAATGGTGCGTGTTAGAATTGTGACAATACAGTAATTCTATGTTCTATCTCACCAGGGTGCCGGGTTACCACTGCAGTTAGTGAATTTGCCTGCTGCTCTGGTGACCTGGGTTCAAATCCCACACGAACCAGATTTATTTTCTCTTTACAGCAGTGGCCATTTAGGTACCATTTGTGTTGTCACCAACGAAGACGACTATGGTTACTTTTCGCATTTGATGAGACACCTGCAGACATAGGAGCCATGCAGACAATACAAGTTTGTTTAATTCGAAAGACTTCGTGTTTTATAGTGCCCCCAGTGCTTGTCCAAAAGCAAATGATGCCATATTCGCCGAGAAATAATTCAATTTAGGTTAAAAATGTTTTTACGACGTCTGCAGTGACATCACAAGAACAGGTCTTCAAGCCGCTGCGGAGCATTGCTTACCGTCAGCCCTCCCAGATGGCGCTACAAAACCGTACCAGGCCGTTTTCTGCCTTCGCTTTGTTTGTGGCCATATTTGTACCTGGCTTGTTTTTGTTCAAACAGAAATTAAACATTTCGTGAAACATGGTGTTCGCTCGACAAATATGTTCATGTAAGACACCATCGCTTGCGCCAACCAGCCAGTGTCGTCTGAGACAACTCCAAAGCGGTGGACTGCTGTGCAGCTAAAACAAGCATCGTGCAGGCAGTACCAACAGCAGTAGGCATCGGTACTTCCACGTTTACGTGCACTTTCATAACTTCCACTGTTTACCCCCCCTTTCTTACTGCTACAAAAAGACTGTGCCCTAAATTTAAGCGCAAACAGCTCATTCGGCAAGCCTATAAGCGCTGCCCAATTTTCGTCTACTTTTGCCGGCCTCCGCCAATCACAGAGCTGGCTGGTATGACATCATAGGTTCTGTTGCAGGAAATGAGCTAGTGGATCGCATGGCCATTCCCTTTTTTCCTAATTATAGAGCTTGTTTGAGCAAAGTGTGCGTTAAAAGTGGTGTCCTTATGCTTCTAACGAGGCAATCTTTCAAATGAACCAAAGTTGTGTTTTGTCTGCATGGCCCCTTTAAAATACGGTGATGATGATGATGTGGTTGTACCCTCCCGCCCACCTGATTCAGCGCCATGAGGTAGTCAAAGTTGCTGAGTTTGCCCCGAACCCAGCTGTCCACGAGCTCGTTGAGTGGCGGTAGTGGCTCCACCTTCTCCTCCTGAACCGGCGAGGGGGCAGAGGGGGAGGAGGCCGGGGTGACCACGATGCGCGACACCCTCCGCGACCCCGAGCTCCGCGTCACGAGCTGGCCCGTGAGCGACGACTCCTCCCACGAGTCCGCCTGCAGCGCCAGCCACCAGGGAGGCGTCGCTTGCAGCCAGTAGCGGTGGTCCAGGCTCAGGTCGCTGGGGGACGATACGGGTGCACATCCCCATAAAAAAAGGGGAACAGTACGGGTACACATTAGAATCATCCCCGTACATAAAGGGAACAGTACTGTACACATCGCCATTTAAAAGGGGAACAATATGGGTACAAATCACAATAATCCCCGTAAAAAGAGAACAGCAAAGACACACACCCTTGTAGTCCCCATTAAAAGGGACCAGTACAGTACTAATCACTGTCATCCCCATAAAAATGGGAAACAATACCATACGAATCCCCGTAATAAGGGGAATGTATGGTACACATCATGGTCAGCCATGTAAAAATGGGTACAATACTGGTGCACATCACCATAATCACCGTAGAAATTATTGGCCGCGTATCTGCTCCTTTCATTGCAAATGTCGACAGATGACGATAGTCTTTGTCGACATTTGCCAAGTAAATGCCCCCCTTCTCTTTCCCACTCACCTCTCATGTTGTTCCTCTTGCGTCGCGCTCCTTCCAAGGTAAACACGCTAAAGGTTTGCTCAAGTCTGTTTAAATTTACCGCGTACCACTGCTCCAGGACAGGTGCCTTGATGTCAGCACTGCCGTACAACGGAGACGCGCGTGAATCAAGGCGCCCTACTTCAACGTTCATAGAACCGTGTTGCCCTAGTCCATGTGCGTTCCAAGCAGAACGTAGAACCTACCTAGTGGAATTTTTCGTAACTGTTGCCGCTCGATTTCTTAAAATGCCCCCAGAAGCTGTAGTGGCACAGGCAACAGCAGGCGACAGTGTGAATTTTGTTTTCTGCAGTGGATTTAGTATTTCATTTCACAAAAAATCAAGTACCTCTGAATTTTTTTTATAAAGGAACACTGTATATATCTCTTGTGTATTAATTTTCTGTCTTACATTTGCGTAATGACATGTTCTTGTTCATCAATGTTGACAAGTTTGAACATATAAACCAGTCTTAGACGTTTAGATTTGGCTGTGAGTATACAAGACTATTGCGCAGACTTCCTTTCACTTTGGCCGGGTGGCTGGATCGAGGCACAGACACAGACAGACAGACAGACACAGACAGACAGACAGACAGGCAGACCAAAATTTCTGGGTTTAAAGGGGCCCTGAAAGGCATTTTGAGCACACTAAATGAACTAGCGCAATCGCTAGATTGGGTCGCCAACGTCACCTGTGCCAAGTATTACTCTTTTACGCGCAGCGGAAAGCTCACACTTTTGTTGCAAAGTTTGTCGCTTTTTTCTCACCCTTTCCTTCGTGTTTTTGGACGCCGCCATCTTCACATGTCTACATCATCGATTCCCAGATGTTCGTCATGAGCTAGACATCCTGCTATTGGGCGGCTTTTTCACGCACTTCCGGCAAAGAGATGAGTCGTCTGCTCAGCGTCGGCTCGCCGGCTGATCTGCCAGCGGAGTGCCGGAGTGCTTTGACATTTTACGACAAACGAAACAAGTGTAAACAAACGCTTAACCGTTTGTATTGAATGCAACACGGCCATAACACGACGTGGATTTTATTTTACGTGAGTACGTACCATAAAGAAAGTCCCGTGGCACTTCTTTGGTGCAATCGCAGAGAACGCCCTGAGCCAAATGCCCGGGTTTGACGCGTACATTTTATTCAACTTCAAAACAATCCAGAGATGCGTTTCGAACGAACGCAACGTCACAACATGCGTTGCAAGTCTGAACCGCGATTGACAGATGATGAGTTGCCTCCTCCTGCCCGTCGTAAATACGGCACTCACCTCACACCCGGTTTGCGGGGACGAGCAGCAAGTCACAACTCTGGCGCGCAAGCGAGAAGGCTTTTAGCCAGGCACACTGCACATACCCCATGCGAGGTTGAGTGGTACGTCGTTCGAGAAAGATAATCCAGACCATGGGAAGCACTATCCACCCGCAGAAGTACAATGTCGCATTTCATCGCGAAACGAACGCGTCCACAACACACAGGAGGCGATGCACACACACACACAGCTTCGGTCGCTGCATTGGCTTAGCTGCAAGCTTCGTTCGGACAATCAGCGATGCTACGACGATACAGAGCTGCGTGAGGACGACGTGCTAACCACTTCACGTATTTAAAAACACAGGGGCAAAGAACTAGGTTCATCGGAAGCAAAAAATCTTTCCCCCATTATAGTGCCTGAAATATACTGGCTAGTGTGCCGAGTGCGGGCTCCAGGCGGGCGCCGGGAGCGATGTACGCGGCCGTCTGCCGCTTGGGGCGCTGCCGTGCGGGAGTGTGCGCGTTCATCCGGCCCGAGCAGATCGCGCGGTTACCTCCGAGCTGCGTAGCAGACGGCAGCGGCAGAACTTTCCATTCCCGCTTGCGACGAAAGCGAGCGAAAGCGACGGGAATTCTGTCGCGCAACCAAAATTTGTCCCGACCATTCGACAAAAACGATCGTCGCGCGACAAAGCGACGGAATTCCTGCCGCTCTCACTCGCTTTCGTCGCAAGTGCGAACGGGCCTTTATGCGCAATCTCAGCCCCACATAAAACAAGCTCTTGCTTGTCGCCTGAGCATACGGTTGATATCTGACTACGTTACACTGTGCTTGCCAGTGTATTTAAACAATGTCACTAGGTTTGAAACGTACGCGCTCGGCGTGCAGCTTTGTAAACGCAAGCGGTTTCACATACGCACGCTATTTTGCTGCTAATAGAGTTTTAGTACAGCGTTTGTGGCCTTTGCATACGCTAAACGCTAAATTTTTGCGTCCCGCTACGTGACACCGCGATGGGAGTTTTAGTAGAGCGTCTCATCAGTTTTGCGTAGCGACACACTAATGCATACGGCGCCATCTGTCAAATGTTTTCCGAAATGTCTCGCCGGCTGATCTGCTAGCGGAGTGCCGGAGTGTTTGGACATTTTACGACTATCCAAACAAGTGCAAACAAACGCTTTCCCGTCAGTGTTGAATGCAACACATGGGTGCAGCTTGTCAGAACACGGGTTCTCGCTGATCGAGTGCAGCGTTGGTTTGCTCTTCGCCTTCACGTTCATCGCCGCTGATAAAGCGATCCGATCCGGCGCGTTTTGTGCACGGGTTCTGTGTCGGTTGAAAATGTCTTTTTTCACATGCCGCCGGTAGTAGGAATTACAACCACCGCAAAATAACACCCGGCACCAGTGGGGCCACATCTGAGACCGCGCTTTTTGGATAAACAGTGCGCGGTGCACCAAAGGGAACGAGCGCACGATTCTCCCCACGCGGCTGCGAGTTCGCCGCCGATACCAACGGCAGCTACGTACACCGCGAAAGGGCAAGGCCAGGCCGCACACATGCGGCCAGGTCATTCGTTCGCTTTTCCAGCCTGTGTCCATGGTGTCTACAGAGATGAAAAAGCCGAAAGAGCTGGCCCGTAGCAGACGGCAGTCTGTGGGAGCGCAATAGCGGAAGTACGTCACCGCTGAGGAGCGGAGCATCATGGGAGGGGAGGCCAACAGCGAAGAAACAGTTGAAAGGAGGAGGAAATACGGCGCGACGATAATTCGCGGTTTTTGATTTACGATTTCTCAGCTAATACTCATCGCTTTAACAAAATTCTTGCAGGAGGAGATTGCTAATACATTGCTTTATTTGGTTACATGTACATCCATGCATCGGCGGAAGGCATTTCAGGACCCCTTTAAGTAGTCCAATAAAGACTATCATCTTTAAAATTTGCAATCCCGTAAATAGGGGGACAATACAGGAACCCAGCATCCAGGGCCGTGTAGCATCCTTTGCGCAGCCCGCAGCTTGAAAAATGATCTATAGATGGCTGGCATTGAGAATAAACCACTGAAAGATAACACGCAACAGTGGGACTTTGAAAAGGCCAACTGCTCAGTGAAATATAGGGTCGAAGTCACACAATAACAACTCACGCGAGTGTCAGGGGACCTAAGGGCAGGCCCAGGTCATGCAGGTAGCGCAGCACCCGCAGAAGCTGGTAGACCACGAACAGGAGCCGTGATCCCACCAGCACGGCTGGGCTGAACATGGCACAGTGTTCGACGGTGTGTTCCCGGAACTCCAGGAACAGCAGGAACTCCGACGGCGTCTCGAGCGCACAGTACGCCGGAACAAGGTGCGGGTGCAGTGACGGCTGCTCTCCACCTTTCGAGAATAAAAAAAAAAAAAAAAAAAAAGAGGGAAAAAGCGTTCTCAAACACCTACATTAAGATTTCTCCACTTCGTGTGCTCTGTAATTATAAACAATGCACTACCCACATCTATTTGAGGATTTCCGTGGTTTCAGCGTTTCGTAATTATAAAACGTTTTATGTGGGAAGCTACGCACAATGTAAGAACAGAACTGCTGAAAGTTTAGAGTCAAGTTACACAAACTCTCAGGAGTTTTCAAATGGGGTGGCTAAAATCACTTAGCCCGAAAAAGTTGGTCAGGCCTCACCGTATCATCTGAAATTTCACTTAGCAAGAGTTTGTAAAACATTTCAGTACCAAGTTACCATATTTGCACGTTTCTAATGCACACCTTTTTTCGCTAAAAGTAATCTTTAAATTTGTGTGTGTGTTGCAATAGGGCGCAAAACCGAAATTGACTTCAAAGCGTCCAGCGGCATCACAATAGACACAAACCAGCAGCTCAATTTTACCCAAAACAATCCATCAATGTCACGCAAGTAAATTTTGGGTTACGCATTCCTCGAACAGCATTCCTTTGCCAGCTGTTGTGCATATTTATTTTTAAATAATCTTTCAGATTAAATTTTTTTTTTTCAGATCTTTATAATTACCTGCGCATTACAATCAAGGCATTAAATCCATGCAAATACAGTACACTGGAATACTATAGTCACACACTTGTTTCGTCCTTTCACCAATCCCCCTCCTAGAGCGACTCCAGAAACTCCTGCCAATCATCACCAGTGTTCAGGACCTCTCCTCAGCACCCCCTAACTCTCAGGATATACTATATACACTCATTCAATGCAAGCTATCCGCACCATTCACATGGGTAGGATTCCTGAATAACTCCAGTATGATCTACATGAAGTCTTAACAAAACTACATCTCCACACTGTCCCACTGAAGTGGATTCCTGATCACGCACGAATCCCGGCCAATGAGGTGGTGCATAGCCTCGCTCGCGAAATTCTCCACCGAGGGACTGGGATTCCCTAGCCTTATACACCGACCCAGGACACTACTCTCCACTACAAACAAGAAATAAAGCTGCACTACGAGAACATCAGAGAAACTCTCCGTACATTTGCTGTTTTAGACAAATCTCTCTTTGACGCATACACTTAAAGGAGGCATGAAGACAAAATACAAGTTGGGTTTATTAGAAAGACTGCTTAGTCCCGATAACAATGATACCAATATCATCGCAATCTTCAAACAAATAACGGAGATATGAAAGAAAACGTGTGAAGCAGTCGCGACCCCCTAGCCAATTTCCCGCAACTTTTCTATGACGTCACGGAACCTTGTTTGTGCGATTGGCGGCCGCCTAACTGACCTGCCGCGACGACACACGACTGGTTGTCTGTAATGGGGCCTGTAGTTCTATTCGAGCGCATCACTTGAATGCTAACGTGCAGTTAACGCACTGAAAATTACGCTTTATTGTTGGCCCGTATGACGTCATTCTTGCTCATAACACGTCACTGTGGCGCAAAATTTGAAAGTTTTTAAATACTTCTTGCTTTTGTTTTGTTAAAAAAAACATCTTCTGTGGCTGTAATGGAGCTGAGTGAGATACTGAACCCTATTTCTTTCAAATTAAACAAAGTTGTATTTTCTCTTCATGGCTCCTTTAAATACCCTCCTTACACCTGCTCGTTCCTTTCTCTACCATACCCAACACTTCTCCGCATGCCACAATTGTCCCGAACCATACGCTAATTTAGAACACTGCACTTTCTCCTGCCCCATTGCAAATCGGTCCCCCCATTTTCGACACCCTCGTCCTTCAACATGGCGGACTTGGCTAGCCTCAAACCAGCTGGCGGACCAGTCAGCATTGGTGAACCTGGCTCAAGACGTTCTCTACGCTTAATGTTGCGTTTAATTACAGTTTTTTTCCTCCTTCTCCTGTCTTAACCACAGTTTACGCAGACATATCGCAGAAGTGCTAGTGGAAGTAGTAGTCTCAATTCATTGAAGTAATAACCCCTCATTTCTCTCCCTGCTAGCATGCATTACTTGAAGTTCACCAAATCTTCTATAGTGCGCTAACTAACCTGGATATGAGTGGGTACAGAATAACACTGCTTCTCAAAAATCTGGCGGCAAATTTCGCAGTTTGGCAACAGTAGCACCTACTATCGAGACTACTAGAAAATTTAGCTTCTGACTCCCCCAACCCCCTCATCCTTATAAATTTGCTTGTTTTTTTAAGGGACGAAGCCTTAGGGAATGGGGCTGTTGGCATCTCCTGTCGTCATCGTAATCGTCGTTTCATGTACAGTTAAACCTCGTTATAACGAGACGGGCTATAACGAAATAATGGATATAACGAGCAAATCGTAATTCCCCTTGAAAGTCCCCATAGAAGCCAATGTATTAAAACCTCGTTTTAACGAGGTAAAATTTGCCCGTTACGGGATACAACGAACAAATTTCATCGAGAAATCAAATTTTGAGCTTATTTTACAACAGTGCGCAACGCGGATTTGAGACAGTGCGCGACGCGACAACTGTATTAGCAGTTCAAAACTCCCGCCACGCGCGCGAAGCTGGATGGCGCGCCGTGCGGACGCTGCGCCCGCGAAGCCATTCCCACCCTCCTCTCGCTGCGCACGGCATGCAGGCAATGGGGCCCTTCGATTTACAGTCTCGGACTCACCGCGGGCTCCCCTAGAAGCAGTCCGACGTTCGATTTTCCCATGTATCCCTATGGCTTCGGGGAATCCTCGGACTACCCGCGGACTATCCGCGGTGAGTCCGAGAAGAGCCCCAATGCACACGGCGCGCGCGGTTGCGTCACCTTCTTTTCCGCCCCTCCTCCCCTGTTCGTATCGCGTGGTATCGCCGACGTCGCTGCGTAGTTGTGTGTGCGTGGGTTTTGGCAGTCTTTATCGTCGTACTGCCCGCGTGATTCCAACAACGCGAGTGCGACAGGCGGGAAGCGAAAGCGAAAGACTATCACGCTTGAACAGAAGACGGCTATGATAAAAGCCGTCGCATCGTGCGCGAATGAAGCTAAGGTGCACTCCGCGGTAAGGTGGCAAGAGACTTTGACGTGTGGACGAGTACGCTGTCCATCATCGGGAGCAACCGAGAGTCCGTCATCAGCGCTGTTGCACGTGACGTGAAAGCAAGCGCTAAGGACGGCGTCGGAGGCTGCGCCGCTACTTCGGCGCGCACGAGGGCGGCGAAGATGGCGTGAACATAGCGGCCGCTGCTGAGCGAGCCATCGCTCGCTTCAGGAAGGTGCATCAACGTCCAATTACGGACTTCTTCGTAGCCAAGTCTGTTTGAAATACGAGTTTTGAACTGCAATAAAGTAGGTTCGTGACTTTTCCTTTGTACCTCCGGAATGTGTTTATTTTACTGACTACCGCCGTGCGGCAAGATGCTATTTCGCCCCCTTTTGTTTTAGGATGGTTTTAGGCAACTACAATGCATAATATTTGCAGTAAATGTCGGCTACGGCTATAACGAAATATTGGCTATAACGAGCAAATCGCGGCGCCCCTTCAATTTCGTTATAACGAGGTTTAACTGTAGTCACGGAACTAAAACACCGGGAAACTCATTTACGCCTCGCGTTGAAGAGCTTCGTGCTAAAAAGACAAGAAACAAAAAGACAAGATGTATACAGCAAAGCTGTATACGTCTACGATACGTCTGCGTCTACATCTGCGTCTACGTCTACGTCTAAGTATACATCTACGTATACATCTACCCAACGGTTTCATCTCCGTTGGCAAAATCGCCAAGGTGCCAAGAATACGCTTATACACTGCACGCTTCGCCCCTCCCAAGGTTTCACGTTAGTGGAGATGGCCCGGGATTTTTTTAGATCAGCACACCATTCAGGCATACCTTCAGGGTTCTCTTGGGAAGAATCCGTTCTGCTGGTGCTTATGATTGGGCAGTTGTAAAGGTGCGCAATTATCTCCCGAACAGCACTGTTGTAGTCCTGAAATCGCAGCCAAATGAGACGGAACAAAGCAATTTTCAAAGAGCTTCTCTTTTCACTTTTTCTGTAGTTACGGTGCATTAAATGACAAAAATGATAAGCAGTCAGATTATAAGCAATCGTTAGGCTATCAGTAATGAGTCACAGGCGTCAGTAGTTACAACAGATCACAATTAGCTCAAAGTCACGAAACAAAGATTACCGCTCTTCACAGCTTCACTTTTCAATGTCTGAACTAAAAACACGTGCAACATATCGCCGACAGTTATATCTGTTGCTAAGCCTCGTAAGCTGTCATTCAGAAAATTATTTCTTGATACTTCGGCAAAGCTCTGTGTTGGGCTCTTTGCTATCAAAACATGTTAAAACGTAGAGCGCTGAAGTTTACAAGACAAACACAAAATAAAGGGACCAAACAAAATGGTCAATGCGTGGACTAGCAACTGAAATTTTGAATGAATGAAAGAGCATGTGTACATGTCACCACTTTGCACATCGCTGCACGCATGCTTCTCTCATCAAATCTCATTTCTCAGAAACTCGGTCTCCCTTGCCAGCAGTGAAACAGACGGAGTTCTGACGCTCTCATCCTCGAGGCTCGACAGCATACAGAGCATTTCCCAGAATTCCGTAGTCACTTTATTTTGGGACTTCAAGAACTTCCGTTTTACGAAAAGCTGGAGTGCATTTGCACTTAGTGCAGTGCAGTGCCACATTGCACAATGCTCCTTATGCCGCTCATTGAGAAAACATCCCAGTTGTACTATGTACGACTTGTTCGTGTAAGCGGGACCTTGTACACCGTGCCAACGAAGGACTTGACAAACTTGAGCATGTGCACTACTCCGCAACCACTGTTGTAACTGTTTCTTGCGTCCTTCCTTGCTGTCTACCGCTTTGTCTACAAGATTGCACAGGGTTCCACGTTTATCGGGCGCAATACAAACGAACTGTACGTCATGTCTTCCTCCTACTTTTTTCAATAGAGGGGACATACCGAGAACATACGTTATCACCCCTGCACATGTGTCTGGTTTTTCATACGTGGTCTGTTTTCTTTCTCACAACAGAAAGAACTTTGTGAGCAACAGAACCAACCAGGGATGCTGGATATCCACCATTTCTGAGCCTTGCTGTTTGGATATAAAGGCTTTTTTGCCAGTGTTTTTTTTTTTTTTTTGCCTGTGCTACACTTTACTAATTTGCTGTGCTCAAAATCGAAGGCAGAAGCGGTTTTTCCCTCCTTGTATGGTAACACCAGCAGGTGTGCCCTTGTTCGAACTTCTCAGTATTGAAGATGGTCATCTGTCGGCATCTTGGTATCTGTCAGCGAAAGCCTTGATGTCCAAACAGTGAGGCTCAGAAATGGTGGCTATTCAGCATTGGTTTGGTCGCACGAAAAATTCTCTCTGTTGATGTGAATGAAAAACAGACCCTGCGTGACAGACATGCCGTGGTGATAACGCACAATTCATGGTTTGTCCCCTCGATTGAAAGAAGTAGGGGGTAGACATGAGATCGTTTGTTTCGCGCCAGATAAACTTTGAACACTGCGCAATCTTGTAGGCAAAGCAGTAAAAAGCAAGAAACAGTGATAGTGGTTGCGGAGTAGCACACATGTGCAAGTTTGTCAAGTGCTCCACTGGCATGGTGTGCAAGGTCCCGCTTACGCGCGAAAAGTCATACATAGGACAATCGGGGCGTTGTCTTTCAGCGGCTTGAGAAGCACCGTCCACTGTGTCAGCAATGTGGCACTGCACTGCGCCAAGCGCAGATGCACTCCAGCTGTCCATAAGACGTAAGTTCTGTTCAAGTTCCAAGATAAGGTGACCAGGGAAATTCGGGAATCATTCTGTATATTGTTGGGCCTTCAGGGCGAGTGCATCAGCACTCAATCCGTTTCACCGCTGGCAAGGGATTCGCCGAGTTTCCAAGAGATAAGATCTGATAAGATATGATTGATTGATTGATTGTAGGGTTTAACGCGCCGACGCAGCGCAGGCGATGAGGCGCGCCGTAGTGGAGGGCTCCGGATTAATTTTGACCACCTGGGGATCTTTAACGTACACCAAAATCTCGTACACACGGGCGTTTTTGCTTTTCGCCTCCATCAGAAAAGCGGCCGCCACGGCCGGGAATCGAACCCGCGACCTCGTGCTCAGCAGCACAACGCCTTAGCCACTGAGCCACCGCGGCGGGTAGATCTGATAAGAGACGCATGCGTCCAGTGATGCGCAAAGTGGCGACATATGTACACATACTCTCTTTTGTTCAATAAAAATTTCAGTTGCAAATTCGCCCATCAACCGTTCCACTTGGTTCCTTAAATCTATGTTTGTCTCGTAAACTTCAGTGCTTTACATTTTAGCATTCCTTTAAATTAAACTGCTATAATTTTAAAAATCCAGATTACGCGTCGACAGACAACACTCACTGCACATTAAGGAAAGTCCAAAGTAACAATTACTGTATTTACTCGCGTAATGATCGCACTTTTTCCCCCTAAAAATATGATGCGAATTAATGGGTGCGATCATTACGCGAGGTAAATTTTACGCGAAAAAAGTTTCTGCGCAGAAAACGCAATTGCAGGTCAGAATTTTTACAATAGGTCTCATGGACATAATAAACATAATAAATAAAACCTTAATAAAAACTCCACGAACCACCGCCAGCCGCGTTGCAAAGTGTTTTCATGAATTAAGGAACGCGCCAGAATGAGTTTGCTGCGAGGTGAGAACAGGTCAACCAATAAGTGGCTGCTGCTGTCACAGTATGGGACAACACGACACTGCTGCCGACGCAGCAAGCCGAGCGCGTTTTTTTCTTTGTCTTGTGAGTTCATTATGTGCATTTAGTGAGAGTTTCTTCCGCACCAATAATTAACTCACGCCTGCCGATATCCCTAATATCGGCAAGCCCGCGGAAATAACGTATCCATATCCGCTTTGAAATAGGAGGAAACTAAGGTAAGCACGACCATCGTCGTCTGGACTTGGCACACACACGACATATGGCTGCGGCAAGTTCAGGGTGCGATCGTTGCGCAGGAAATAAAAAAAATCGCATTTTCACGATGAATTTCCGGGGTGCGATCATTACGTGAGTGCGATCATTATGCGAGTAAATACGGTAGCAATTTAATAAGGCTTGCTCTATCATTGCGGTGTATATTGCGAGTGCCCAGACCTAGAATTTTGTAAGCGATCACTCATACGGAGGCAAATGCGTCTGTACAAGCACCTTTATCGGCTTGAGCTTGACAAAGTTCTTGTCTTGCTTGTCGGCCGTCTTTGATGTGGCACTGTTCGCCTCCTTCCAGATGTTGCGGTAGTTGGTCTCCGAGACGTAGCGAACGAGCTCCAGGTACCCAAGGTCGTGAGACCGGGTCCAAGGTTCCTTCAGGCGAAGTGACACAAACCTGCCAAGAAAATTGCTGATCCGTAAGGGGTGGCAGAAAGCAACGGTGACTCTGTGGTAGCAATTTCGATGTGCAGTAATTCAGAGCATGACAGCAACAACGTAACAGCTCTGAGTAACTGCGTTTGTTCATAAGCATTACAACCCTTGCAAGTGGATCTGCAATAAAAAAATTGATCGGAGAACTTATAACCTTAACCTGAACTTGGTTTTTAAGAAAAATGCACAGTGCCATCGCAACGTTTTGGAGGGTTGGTTGGTCACTGAAAAATTGCGGAAAACGACGGTGTGATTGAACGCAGATGCAAAAAAAATAATAATGAAAGGAACAACTCAATGCTATCAGCTGAAGGCTTACATCATTCCACACTCCCCATACATGCTTAAACTCTGCCAAGTGTACATACTGTATTTTCCTGCATAAAGCCCACACCAAAAATGCGAAAATTTCAGTGGCAAAGTAGGGATGAAGATAATATGCGGGGTTTTTCGTTTAGCGCAGCTTCACGGCAATGCATGTTGTGCCATGAAGTTCCTATGCAGTAACACTGACGAAGTGTTCCATGGCAGCGATTGCACAAAACATACATGGACAAGGAAGAAAAAACAAGGACGAGCGCACTCTAACAACTGAATTTTATTAATGAATTGTGACTTTCGCCTTGCAGCCAGTGTATCCTACTTGCCAAATATATGCTTTTTTCTGTCTACATAGTACGTGATGTGTTACTTGAGCAGTACCTTTGGTGCAGCCTTTCCTGCATCAAATGCGCGGGCAATACGCGAGGATTTTTTCTCTCTTCCGGCGGGCCGAAAGTGAGGGTGCAGATTATATGCAGGGCAGGTTATATGCGCGAAAATATGGTACGTACCAGACAGACAGCAGAATAAACGTTCAATTTATATTTTTTAGTTATTCATAGCATGTTGACAAAAAATGCCTGAGGCGAAGAAACCCCACAAAGCCCTATCCTTGTCTATTACGCACTACGATTTATTCGATTAAACGGCAACTGCCCCAGGAATCCACGGCTGTGTTCGTATGCAATCTGCCCACTCAAACTGGCAACCTAATCAACAACTCTCGCTTTGCGTCACACCCTTAGCTACAGGCCAGCTCTGATGGACATAATTTTAATCCAAAAGCAATAGTTAACACGTCAGGCAAAAAAATTCGACGTTCCTTGGCATACAGACGGCCCACAAATTCGCCGACCGCTCTAACAAAAACAAAATTGTTACGTTGAAAAGAAAGCTCAGCAAATTTGCGTCAAAAATGGGATTCCAACCAGGGACCTCTGGAATGCGAGACAACATTTTTTAAAGAATCCTATACTCCTGGCGATGATGATTGGCGATGATTTGGGGGTTTAATTAAAGGGGACATGCAGACAAAATGCAAGTTTGCTTGATTTGAAAGATTCCCTCGTTATAATAACACTGACACCACCACTTTTAGCGTAAACTTCACTCAAATAAGCTGTATAACAGGAAAAAAAGAGAATGGCCATGCAAGTCACTGGCTCATTTCCTGCACTAAAGCCTATGACGTATTATGTGCAGCTGTAGCAAAAGTAAACGCAAAAGCAAATGCAAGTTAGGCAGAGCTTTATAAGCTTGCAGAAAGAGCTATTTGCACTTAAATTTAATACATATTCTTTTTACTGCAGTAAGAATGGTGGGTAATCAATGCAAGTTACTAAAAAAATAGGAGCATCAGTGCGTACTGCTATTGGTACTGCACGCACTACACTTGTCATAGCTACACAGCAGTGCGGCGCTTTGGAGTTGTCCCGGATGACACTGGCCGATTGGCGTAAGCGACGTTGTCTCATGTGACCCCGTTCGTCGAGCATACCCCATGTTTTATGAAACGATTACTTCCAACCATAACAAACACAAGCCATGTGCAAATATGGTCAGAAACAAAGCAACGGCGGACAACGGTCTCGCACGGTATGGCGGCACCATCTAGGAGGACTGCCCGTAAACTAGGTGTTTTGCAATTCGCTGCAGACTAAACAGCGCACTAACGTTTGCTTGAGCACCTGCTCTGGATATGTCATCACACACATCCCGAAACACACGATTTAGAGGGAGAATCAAAATTTTGGCCTAAATTGTTCAATTTCTCAGTGAACAAAGCATCGTTTGCTGCCAGACAAGTGCTGGGGACACTACAAAACACCAAATCTTTCGAATAAAACAAACTTGTACTTTATCTGCATGGCCCCTTTAATGTACCGAAGCCACATCTGGGCGGCTATAAGGCACACTGTAGTGGAGGGCTCCGGATTAATTTTTACCACCCGGGGATCTTCAGTGTGTGCCAAAATCTTGACACATGAACGTTTTCACTTTCCACCTTCATCTGAAAACCAGCCATCGACCACCGTAGCCAGTGGCTGGTTTTCCAGCCACCATGGTTGGATTCAATTCTGGCCACCGTGGCTGGAATTGAACCCACGTCCTGGAGCTAGGCAGCACAATGCCTTAGCCACCGAGTCGCCACGGAAGGATCCTACACTTTAGCGTGTGCGCACGTAAGCACAGAAAAATTTTGCTAACGATCACGGGGTTTTAAGATGCAAGAAAAACGTGGACACTAGAAGAGAAAAAACAACCAAGACAAACGTTTGTCTTGGTTGTTTTTCTTCTTGGTTGTTTTTTCTCTTCTAGTGTCCGTGTTTTTCTTGCACCTTAAAACCCCGTGATCATGTCGAACCAACTGGCCCACATTAAGCTTTTGCCAACGAGGCTGTTCACACGGTTTCCGTCCGCTTGCCTTTTGTCCATCTTGGCGATCCTGACGACGGTGATGAACGCAGAGTCCTTGGCCACGGCTGTGGGTGGCCGGTGCATAAGTACTGCGCATTCTGTGTCGGACAGGTGGTCCTGGTGCACAAACAGGCCCGGGATGTTCCTCTCCTTCACCAGGTTGCCCAGCCAAACTTTGCTCACCTGAAATGGGAAAACAAAACAAAAATTTCAGTGCTGTGAAGAAGGATGACCAGCAAATCTGGCGGCTCAGTCCAAGGAGTGCACGCAACAAAACACCCTTATAACTTGTGATTGAACATATTCTTCGGCAACGGTCTAATTAGTGTCGCATGATGGCAGCGGCGGGAGCAGTCATAGTTGATTTTACCCAACCGGCCGAACCGCTTCCACTCACTGAACCGCTTCCACTCACAATTACAGTGACACTGCCAGAGTCACTGTAATTATTAATAATTATTCTGGCTAGTTAGTGAGCGGAAGCGGTTTGTCCGGTTGGGTAAAACTCAAGACAGACTGCTCCCATTGCCGCCATCATGCAACACTAATTAGACTGTTGCCTAGACTTCCTAGTTAATTAGCTGAATGAAACTCGGAAAGACTAGACGTTTGTTCTAGGGGACAAACATGGGGCTGTCCATTACCCTTTTGTACAAGCCACGGTATTGACAGCGGACAGGAATTCCGCAATACTGATAACTTCACTGAGTACTCCGTAATTATGAAAAGTAGATGAAACGCGGTGTGATGTTAAGGTGCAACCACATGAACCGATTTTGGCGAGAGACACGACAAGCTTAAAGGAGCCATGAAGACAAAATACAAGTTGGGTTTATTAGAAAGACTGCTTAGTCCCGATAACAATGATACCAATATCATCGCAATCTTTGAACAGATAACGGATGTGAAAGAAAACGTGTGAAGCAGTCGTGACCCCCTAGCCAATTTCCCACAACTTTTCTATGACGTCACGGAACCTTGTTTGTGCGATTGGCGGCCGCCTAACTGAGCTGTCGCGACGACACATGACTGGACGTCTGTAATGGGGCCTCTAGTTTCATTCGAGCGCATCACTTGAATGCTAACGTGCAGTTAACGCACTGAAAATTACGTTTTATTGTTGGCCCGAATGACGTCATTCTTGCTCATAACACGTCACTGGGGCGCAGAATTTGAAAGTTTTTAAATACTTCTTGCTTTTTTTTTCGTTAAAAAAACATCTTTTGCGGCTGTAATGGAGCTGAGTGAGATACTGAATCCCAGTTCTTTCAAATTACACGAAGTTGAATTTTCTCTTCATGGCTCCTTTAACTGAGTTTACCACGAACTGGTAGTGTGGGTGACAGTGACGAGCTGTCGCCCACCTGACAATTTATACACTGCCGCCGGGCTGGACCCATGCGTCGCTGTCGCCGTTCACTACTAGTACATGTTAAAGTTGTTGACCAATTCGCTCTCGCGCCACAAACAACTAGCCTCCTGGTTAGCTCAGTTGGTAGAGCGACTGCTCCAGTTAAGCGGTGGTCCCGGGTTCGAATCCTGAACCAGGACGAATTTTCCTTCAACTGCGAAGTTTCTGAGCTAGTCGCGTCCCTCGCCAAAATCGCTTAGCCATCTTAGCAACTAATACCCATATAATATGTTTTGAGATAGTTCTTATCAAGCAAGCATTACAGCCGTTTTTTGTAACCACGCTCCCTCCGTAAACAGCCATGAATTGACCGCAGGCAAGAATTCTGTGTGGCTTACAAATTCACTGTGGACTAATTATGACGGCTAAATGAAATTCGGCGCAACGATAAAGAGGTCCTGGCGGCCAATTTCAATTATTTTCTTTTCTTTTTTTTCAGGATACGTCCAGTAGATTGAGAGCTACGAGCATTCACACGAAAGTTGGTTTTGCCGCGAGATTGAAATATTGTCGCCGCAACTTTTTTTCACACACCCTGCAGCAGAACCTGGCCTACAACACCTCCGCTGTAATATAATTAGAGCGAGCAGCTATAAACTGGTGTGCAAGTCTTTTTAGCTGGGCTCGGCGAAACGGTGAGTATTTTTGCTTCTACTGCTTTTTCAAGCTTTGTGACAGGCGCATAACAGTTTCAAAACTTGCAGCTCAGTTCACACCGTTGAAATTTACTAGAGCGCTGTGACCACGAACGCGTCGACGGCCCCCGAAGATATCCGGGTCTTCTGGTTTAATCGCTCCATCTAGGTGCTAACCATTCCCTGTCAGATAGCACCAAGGCAGATAATGCAACAACCATGTCTGTACAGTAGAACCTTCGATAAACTTCAAATCTGACACTGCATCTGACAGCACGCTCGTTACCAGCAATCCACGAACCCGAACGAATTAAAAGCACGAACCCGAACGAATTAAAAGTACACTTACAACGCACGTAGCTTTGTCCACAGCAGTCGTCTTGACGTGGCTCGGTCGCACGCCAATGGTTTTTAATAAAATTGCCTTGAGGTCCATGTTCTAGCCGGATACGGAGACTGGCATGGCAATTACGGGTGCAACGTCGGTAAAGCCGGTTTAAAACACACGCACCAGCTGTTTGTTTACATTGTGTGGCGTACTCGCGCTACTTGCATCGCGAGCGAGATGGCTACGACGGGAGTGATCGGGGCGAAAAATGCGTATGGCTGCAAACAGACGGGAGTTTTAGGCGAGATTAAAGATAATAGAGCAAATTTTTCACATTTTTCAAGAGCCAGATAACCTCAAACGACAGCGGCTCATTCAACCATAAACTCCAAACTCTAAATGCACCTCCCCTTTTCGAAGTGGCCAGAGCAAAAGCAGCAAAAGCGCAAAACTGGCGAAACACTGCAGCCGGAACATTGACGGTCTTCACACAACACACACGAACGAACTTTTGAAATTAAAAAGTGAAGTAGAAAATTGGTCAAATTAATAACTGACCTAAAAATATAATAAAAAAAACTCTAAAGCGCTAACCACATGGAGCGATTTTTCCAGCGACGCGACGAGCGACGCGACTAGGATCCGCAGTCGCCGAACCGAAGTCGCTCGCCTAGGCAACCACATGACAGCGACGCCAGCGACGGCTCGAGCGACTGAGCATGCGACTGAGGATGGCGATTTCAATGTTTCCGCACTGCGCATAGTAACGCGAATTGGTACGCTGGATGTTTGCAAACATTTTTTTTGTTCATTTGTCATAAAAAGCATGACTAAAAAGTATTACGCCTTTCTACCTTGCTTTTTGCACTTCATTGCATCTCTAAAACTGGTTTGGGTTAGCGATAGCGCACGCTTTTCCTTCTGCGCCTCGTTTCTCGGCTCCAACATGAACGCCGTGAAGAATTCGCTTTCTTGACGTCGTTTTTCCCACACGGGTCTCACCCAGTGTGAGCGGGAGCCTTCTTGCTTCTGCTTCAGCGTGTACACAAGCTTTGCCACGCAAAGCTTTCTTTGCCGCTGCACCGCAAACGTACGTCGTCTGCGTGAATTTGCAAAATCTTCCCCCCGTTCTCTTTCAAAACCGGAGGTTGCGTGCTTACGTAGGGGCTCTCCTATTGGCTAGTCGCTTAGGCCACTTCCGGGAGGCGAGCGACTGTTTCTGGCGGCCCAGAACCGAGCGATTCGATGAGCGACTTGGTGCGCGGCGAAAAGTAGTTCGTCGCTAGTCGCGTCGCGCCCCAAGTCGCTCGCAAAATCGCTCCATGTGGTTGGGGCTTAAGAATGTTTGCCAAGAACGAAACAAGAACTGAAGAACCCACTTTGTGACGATTATCCAACATTGGATCTAACATTGGATCCTCCGTCTATAAAAAATATTATACGCCTCGAGATCTTATAGCTTGATCTATTGGGCGAACAGGAGCACTTCTAACCAGAGTTACTCAATATATCTGCTTCTAACTGCACCCTAAGTGCTCTCGCGAGTTCGGGCGTCTTCCAGTGGTCGGGCAGGAGCAGGGGCGTTGTGTTTCATTGGTCGATGAGGAGCACTTTTTTGGCGCCGAGAGCAGTTCTCGGTGCTCCGTCGCCAGCGGCGGAGATACGGCGCTCTGAAAATTGCCGTTTTAAGTGCGAATGCACTTCTTAAGCGAGCCTGAATCGTCCGCCGCCGTCGTCCGCATAGCAACAGCTGCGGGTGCGCGCGCTCCTCGTCTTCCCTAGCAACGGGGGGAGATGGGCGCGCGCTACTCTCCTCCTCCTCCCTCCGCTCAGTGACTGCGGGTGTTGGGCGCCTCCTCTCCACTTCGGCCGGGAGAGCTCTCGCTGGCGTAGCGGGCGCTCCGCATTCCGACGCGTGAGGGCGCTCGTGTAGCCCTCGCCGTAACGGCGGGCGCTACTCTCCTCCTCCTCTCTCCGCTCAGTGACTGCGGGTGTTGGGCACCTCCTCTCCACTCCAAGATCACGATATCCACCGTAATCGCGCAATCAACAACCGTGCATTCGCACTTACACACTCTCCCCCTCGGGGAAGTGCGAGGGAATTTTTCCATCAACTTGCACAAATAGTTTGTCGCCTCAGTACACAGAAGTATGTTTTCTGCAGGCCTTTGCAATGGTTTCAATGAGAAAAATTTTTAAACTTACAGAATATAACATGGGCAGCCCGACATTGTGACTTCGAAAAAACTATCTTGGGGTCAATTTTATGCAGGTTCTTTATTGAATGATTAATCAATTAAACTTTTACAAACAGAATCACCATGGAGATGCTAAAAAAGTAAGCCATCAGTAAGAATTTTTCCCAACTGAAACTGACGGGAGTGTTAAAATCCTCGGCTCTCGGACTGCTTTGGAGCAGTTTGGCGCAATGTTTGCAATTTTCAAGCTTTTGGAGCAGCCTGGCGCAGAAAAGCAATCAAAACTGCGCAATATGCGCAGCTGTGTCACCCCTGCTACCTTCAAGACTTGCGCGTTAGTACAAGTTTAATAAGTTTTTAATACGAAAGTGTTTTATGCTGGGGTAAACAAACCTCACCGACGTCATATCGGGCGCAAAAACGACATACCAGAAAAAAGTTCTATTGATGCGGCGGCACGAGGATTCGACCCCATGACGAGTCTGGCTTCAACAGGTGTGAAACGCCCTGAAAACTGAGCCACGAAGTCATGCCCGGATAGCTGTACGAACGCGCCTTAGCTCCTTCCCTCTAACTTCTCCATTCAGGTGGTGCTGCCACCTAGGAGGTAAAGCGAGGCAGTGCGTCACGACGCTAATGAGCGCTGACAGTTGGCGTCTCGATAGGGCTGCATGTAGCAGGGGAAACTGCTGTATTTATCCATCCACCGCCTATGTGGAGCGCCACTCAGCTTGTGGAACACTGCCGCCGCGTTTCACAAGCTGAGTTCGTCGCAAGACTCGCAACGCAAGGACCAATGTGGTCCCACTTTTTCCGAAACGACCCGCCAGCAGGACTTTGGTCTTCAAGCACACCCACAAGATTGCTGCCGACCCGCAAATCATGCTCCCTTCGCTTTAGCGGACCACGACTTAACCAAACGATCTGCTGACAACCCATTTGCTTTCGTTCACATAGTTTGCGAGTGGCTGAGGTTGTAATCCAGTGTCTAGTGTTGATGTGTCTAAGGGTGCCGCACGGACGAAGTATAAATAGCGATGTCCAACCTCATATCTAACATTCAAATGCTCCTGTGAACGCACATTTCACTTTCGTGTTTTACCGATTCCTATGAAAGGATCAACCACATTTTTTAAGTGCGATGCACTTTATAAGCGACCCCGAACCTTCCGCCGTCCGCATTGCTCCTCCTCCTCTCCCCTAGCAACGGCGCGAGGAGCGGAGAGGAGCGTCCGTAGCAACGGCGCAGCGACGTCACACCCCACGTGACCCGCGCGCGCTCCGCCTCCCGCACCGCTCCTCGCGCCGTGACGTCACACTCCCACGTGACCGCGCGCTGGCGCCTTTGCGTCTGCTCCCCCTCTCCTCGCGCCGTGACGTCACATGCTCTGCAGCTGGCGCGCCTCTCCCCCCGTTAGGTTTGCACTCACCCTCGGCGCGCGCCTCTCCCCTCGCCTGACAGCTCCCCCTCGCCGGTACTGCGCCTCTCAAGGCGATGGCAGAATTACTACGCCGTGTACTCTCGGCGCAAGAAATGCATTCGCACTTCCTCACGATTCCCTTCGGGGAGGTGGGGGCAATTTTTTTTTTCTTTTTGCGAGCCCCTCACATGGCGCACTCTCACAAGCGCTCAGTATTTCCTGCTTATAGAAGGCGCAACCAGGAGGTTAAACAGCTCTGCTGTTAAAAGAAAGATATCGCCTAACACACAGGGGGAGGAAAATCCTACGAAACAAACTCGTGCAGAAGCTTCCTACATGAAAGAAAGAGAAAGAAATAAAGTTCCACTCATCATTAGTGCGAAGGGCTGGACACCGGCGGATTACCAGTTTGGCTTGTTTAAGCAGTTATACATGAACAACATTCAAATCCTGCCTCAGAACAAATGGTACTATGAACCAAGAATTAAAAAGTAACCACACTTCACACAGTACAAACTATGTAAAAACACTCATTTATTCCAGCAGAAACAACTGCTTCTTTTAATCTTTGCTCTCCAATCATCTACAATAGCAAAATGAAAAAAAAAAAAAAAGAATTGTAGCAATTTCTCACGGAAAGCCAAAAAGTGCTCCAACACAAAACATCCACGCATAATCTCGCAATGATCGCAATATCTGTCCAATCAGGCACACCAATGCACAACACCAACCACGCTCGAGAATTTGAACACATACACACACCAGCAGTTTTTTCTTTGTTTTTTTCTCAGGGGTCTTTTCTGACCGGGAAGATAGAGGGGGTGGTGAAGAAGGGAGAGGGGGAAAAAACGCAAGGAGGGAGAAATGAAGCACGCACACGCACACACACATCGTGGCATGTGCAAAAAAATCCGCCCAATGCCGCCATCTCCGCACACACATTCACACGGGCGATCTTTCATCATCAGCTTCGCATGAAGGGTGATCCGTGAAGACCAGTAAAACTTGCTCCATCGCTTCTGTAGGGCTTCCCGCTTCCCTCTTGACAAGGACGGGGTAAAGTCTCTTTCCAAGCCGATCGAAATTAGCGCCCCAGGAAATTCCGGATCTTCTTGAAACTTCTCAAGGCGTCTTGTTTCTCCCTCTCCAACTGACATCATAAAGGAAATCCGGCACAACCATTGCGACGCCGTATGAACAGAAAGAAGAACGGAAAACACTCACTAGCCTCACTGTGCTCTTTTACAAATAAACGGGGATGCATAACCCCGCAACTGACTCAAACTATACCCCCTAACGCCAGACCTAAGGCGGAGTTGTTCCAAAATAAATAGGTGAAGCGTACACAATGGACGGGAAAACAACAGCAAAGAAAAAAAGAGAAGGGAAAGAAACGCGCTGAACATTTAGTAGGCTACACAACGGGCGACGAGAGGAAGAATGAACCAAACGTGTAGGAGAGGACGCTACTCCATTTAAGATACACACCCCCGACGTTAACTCGAACAAGAAGGAAAAGGAACACTGAAAGATACACGATGTATAAACGCTGCCCCACAAGGGCAATGGTGTAAAATGCACCAAGTACCAGCCATGTTGGCTATGTGGCAAAGCTTGTACTCACATAAAAAAAAAAAAAACGACCAAAAAAAGATGAGGAGGATCGAGAAAGAGGTACGGAAGGAGGGGGAGGGTTATCGAGCCTTGTTGTCTGCCACAGGTTCGCCGAAAGAGCTCCCACGCCGTGCGAAAGCCGGAGAGACGCCGCTCGTTGTCGCTAGTCTCAGAAGCCATCTTCGTCGAGCACGCCAGTCACGCCACGCACCGCTCACTCACACAACTTGCCATCATGCGCACGCACACACCCTCGCACACACGCACCGGGCAGCAGTAGCAAGTGTCTGCCTTCTCCACGCTTGTTGCGACGACGACGGGAGGGTATCGCTGGCTCCGTACTCGGCTACTACGGCGATCTTCCAACAGTTCGCAGTTGCTCTTCTGTTCTCTTTGAGTCTTTTCGCCGGCACCACGCCAAGCACACACACACAACCGCTCAGCCGTTTGCATCAGACTCTATATATTAAAAGGCATCCCTCAACTGCGTGTATCGGCAAACGCGACAGGAACTTACACAGCGCACGAATGTAGCCAGGAGGGGGGGAAGGAGGGGAATTCACAAACGTCATTGGGAAAGAACAGTTGGGCATTGCAAAAAAATGGGAACTCGAGATACTCGGGAGTCTAATCTCTCGGAATCTGTGGAAAAAATTGTGCTTTTTGAAGGTCGGAACAAGTTCCCGTCACAGTGCAAAAAGGGAGCGTTCCCTTTTGCTGTGCACGCCTGGCGTTTGGTTACGACTACGCTTCGCGACAGCAGAGCAGCGCCCTAGCTGAAGTGCGATATGTATAACTTAGGGAAAGCGACACAGTACGACGTGCGTCGACAAAAGAAGCCGCCCACACAAAGTGAGGGCCATGCCCAAGGAGGAGGAAGATCGGAAAAGAAAAAGATGTATGTATGCACTGCCATATGCTCTGCCAATGCAATGTGTCTTCTGCAGAACAGGATGTGGAGGAAAATGCGAGCTGGGAAAAAGGAACTTGTCGGAAAGAGGGGGGGAAGGGGGGAAATGGAAAGAGAAGAGCGGATAAAAAAGAATGGGCGAGATTTTTGCATTCCCCGAGTGCGGCCCAGTAGCAGCTCAGTCCTGCATCTCTTCGGGAATCTCGTGCGGGTTGAGAATTCCCGGAACGAGCATCCGGATCTTGCGCTTCTCTTCCTCCGCTTGCCGCAGCGCTGCCTCCCGCTCTTCCAGGAAAAGGTCGCTGTCGTCCTCGCCCGTGTACTCCTGCGCACACACCCCGACAGCCGGTCAGACTCAGATTATCTCTCGGGGCACTCAAAGGCGCCACGCAGACAAAACACAACTGTGGTTCATTCGAAAGGTTGCCTCGTTAGAATCATACTGACGCCACTTTTAACTTAAACTTGGCCCAAATAAGCTGCATAATTAGGAAAAAAGGCAATGGCCATGCGACCCACTAGCTCTCATTTCCCGCAGCAGAACCTATGATGTCATATGTTCCAGCTCTGCAATTGGCTGAGGCCGGCAAAAGCAAACGCAAATTAGGCAGGGCTTATAAGCCGGCTGAACGAGCTATTTGAAATTATATTTAGGGCACATTCTTTTTATAGCAGTAAGAATGGTGGGGCAAACTGGAAAAGTGCATGTAAACATAAAAGTACCGATGCGTACTGTTGTTGGTACTGCGTGCACTATGTTGTTTTAGCTGCACAGCAGTGCAGCGCTTTGGGGTTGTCTCAGACGACACTGGCCGAGAGGCGTAAGCGACGGTGTCTTGCGTGATCATATTTATCGAGCGAGCACCGTGTTTCACGAAACGGTTATTTTCTACGTTAACAAAAACAAGCCAGGTACAAATACGGTCAAAAACAAAGGCTCAAAAATGGCCTGCCACGGTATGGCGACGCCATCTAGGTCTAAGAATGATAAACAAGGCTCCCCAGCACATATGACATCATTGCAGATGTCACGCAAACACATGATTTGGCGGGAGAATCAAAATTTTAACCCAAATTGATGAATTCCTCAGTGAATAAAGCATTGTTTGCTTCTGGGCAAGCACTGGGGGCACCCCAAAACACGAAATCTTTCGAATTGAACAAACTTATACTTTGTCTGCATGGCCCCTTTAAGTTTCCTTATGTGCTTCAAGCAGAAAGCCTGGCAATATTTATTATAACTCCCCTACTGCTATATCGCATTTGCGTCTGTTTCTTTGCTTTCGTTTCTCTGTCATCTGCACAAATTACTTCTACTGCCTTCTTTTCTTCTACTTGTGTGGCGCCACGTTCAGGCATCACGCAGCACGCACCATTCTGCAACTTTTACGTTTCCAATTACCGTTGCATGATTTTTGTGAAGTGGGCGCATTAGCCCCTCGAAGCTTCGGATTCTCGGCCAATCCCCCAAGTGGGTGCGTGGCGAGAAGAAAAGAATAACAACCTTAGTTCTACTGCTGGCAACATGCTGGGATAGCACAGTTGGTAGAGCACAAGGCTGCTGCTGTGGAGACCGGGGTTCAAATCTCGTTGGGTCACTTTCAGCCCCTCAGTGTTGATGTCCGTATGCGAAAATGCACTGCAGCAAGGCCAACTCTCTCTGACAATGGTCATTATTGTGGGTGAAGTGTAGGAAAATTAAAACGTCTCTATTAGGCCCCTCTGCTGAAAGCTGATGCGCAGCAAAGGGAGGAGATGATGTTGGTGTGCGACAGTGTTACATATATAGGCCTAACGTTGTGTTCGGAGGTGAACGCCGACGGGCGTTACACACAACTCAATGTTTGATGAGAATGACACTGCTCTCCATGCATCAAAGAAGTACTGACACGAGTGTTTTTTTTCTTTCACTGCTATCGGTGCCTACAAGCCCATTAATCACAGAATGGCACATTAGACAGTTGATAGCAGCATAAATAATTATTTGCAGCCTTGTTCATTTGTGGCAGTTTCAGTTTCAGTTTTGACAAAAATAACGCCGAGGCGGGCGCCATGCCAGGAGGGCGCTCGTGACGTCACCGTTCTCATCGCACCACTGCCGGTGTGGACGCGTACACAAACCATCTACCATCTCCACGCGCTGGGCAGCACCACGTCAGTCCCAAAACCGTGACGTGTAAACACGGCGGAACAGCACGCGCCAATGAGTTCAGAGGGGACACATTCGCGTTAGTTTCTGAATTGAATGCGTAGCCTCAGCAGCAGTGGCCTCTCACTAAACAAAAACGTTTAGTAATGAACCGAAGATCACTGTGTCTAAAAACCACCGGTAAATCAAGTCAATGTTGGTTTACATAGAAATGGCAAACAACACCTTTGCAAAGCTTTGCCACGTTGCTGATACCCAGATATGGATTTGTGGCTCGCTTGTCTCGGTTTGTGATGTCTACTAAAGCATTAAAGGGTATAAGAAGCTTATGAACGCACTTACATCCTCATCTTGCACTTTCAGAAGTTTACTAATCATCACCGCTAGGCACAACCACCTTGCCGCTCCCACTTCTGTAGGTTTCCTGCGTAATGCACCATCCCTAACTCGTCCTGCCGAAGTTTTTATTAACAAATTTCGTGCGAACGCTGCATGGACCCCCCCACATCACACGCAAATGGCACCACCCGAACGGCGATCCTCCGCCCTACTGCCCATATTGCAACACAGCTACAATAGCAAACCTGACCCACCTTATTTGGCACTGCTCTGCGTACCAATCCTTCCGCCCCATCCTGTTGAATGCCCAACCCAGTCCAAGCGAGATATGCCCCACGACACTGTGCGACCCCGATTTCCTTGCTGCCCTTGGGCGCTTCGCTCTCGAGAGTGGCCTCATAAAAGTAGTTTAGCCGGGGTCTACCACCCCTATGTGCGCATTCAGGAACTGACTATTCCTCTCCAGGATTTTCAAATGAACATCACCTCGTGACCACCTCTCCCCTCCCCTTTCCCCCCTTCTTCCCCTTCCGGCCCCTGGGCCCTCCTTGTGTTAATAAAAGATTTTTTTCACTCACTCACTCTTTCGCTTCGTAGACACACACGGCCAAACCAAACGTCATTTATAGCTATGTTTATTACTGTGTAAAAGCAGTATAACTATCCCGAACCATGCCTAGGGGATGCAGTGGCTCGAAAGAACGCCCTCAAACGTATTTCCACACCGGCCACCCCCGCACTCACCCTGATTTGCACGAGGAAGTCCCGCAAGTGCTCCTTGAAGGCCTGGATGTCCTGGTTGAGGTTGAAGAAGCCCTGCACCGTAATCTTCACCTGGGCACTGGGAGAGTCAGGGGAAAGGGTGCAGCAACATCAGAGAAGGGCATCGACTTTTCCATGGCAGCCGGAGAAGCTGTAAGGCTTTGTGACGGTTTGAGCTGCCGGAAAGATGCATGCCAGGGGTTTCCTCTCGCACCTTGTTGTACTGCACAGAAGCATTGCTAACCAGGCTTGAAGACCTGTCAGGGTATCACCGACTGTTCTACAGATGCACCTCCAATGACCCCACAACCCAACGAAGTACTCGTCTCATCAGGCCTGACGAGAAGCTTTGCAATCGCTTCTGCAAAGATATCTGGGCCTTACTACGAAGAACTGCGCCCATTTCTGTACCGTCCGCATTCTTCTCTTTGAGTCCTTTTTTTTTTTTTCCGTTAGGAAACACGCCTCACTTATCGCATCTTTTCTTCTTTTTCATTAGGAAACATGCCTCAGATATCCCAGTGCCAACTTGCCCATATTTCCCCGCCCATTTCCTCACACATGCGCACCAGGCTAGACCTGCCCGTTCACGGAGCAGCGCAACCAACACACTCCATTGGAGGGTTCTATAGGAGGGAGCCTCACTCGGAGAGGTGGCTGAAGGCCGTCTTGAGGAGGTTGGCCACGAAGTCCTGCACGTAGACGACGTTGGTGACCCCGTTGGCCTGCATGGTGGGGTTGAGCGGCACGGACACCTTGTTGGCCTCCACTATGCTGAACATGTAGGCCAGGATGGTCGCCTGCATCGACAGGCCTGCAAGCAAGAGAGGAGAGTGAACAAAGACCGCACGGCTTGTACTCGCGAGCCCCCAGGGACCCAAACGCAGCTGCAGCAAGACGATAGTGCAAGGAAAACTAACTGCAGTTCCGTTGTGGGCTCCAATTTCCAGCGGCAAGTAAGCAGGGCTGCAATTTATACCGCCCTTGGCTTCCTAACATGCAGAAAATGAGCTGAAGTGAGAGGTGACAGTGGCTGCGTTTGTAATTTTCCTCAATTCCTTACGCAATGCAGACGTTGGCAAAATGCAAGAAGTACACATTGCGAGCACACCTTATAACATTGATTGATTGCAGGGTTTAACACACCGACGCAACGCAGGCGATGGGGCGCACCGTAGTGGAGGGCTCCAGATTAATTTTGACCACCTGGGGATCTTTAACGTGCACCGAAATCTCGACCACACGGGGCGTTTCTGAGCACACCTTATAAGAGAGCTCAGAGAGTGTCACACTATCCACAGAGTTCACAACTAGTTCGGTCGAGAGGAACTGCAACCGAATCTCCTGTACCACCTTTTCCAATGAGGTATACAGTGTAGACCGTTTATAACGTAACCCTTTTATAGTGCGGGATTAGATATAACATGGGCTTTCGTGGCCAACGATAGGCCTCCCATATAAGTCAATGAATAAGTGTACCGTTCATGAAATGGTTGCCCGAAGTACGATACAGTTTATAAGCACGGTTTCTTGAAAGTCCCGCTGACCGACTGGTGCAGCTGGGGCATCGTTTTAGGGTTGCAAGAAAGATAGAAAAAACATGGTTCAGTCATACGACGCAGCACGCGCTCTCCTACAACTCAGACACAGAAAATAATAATAAAAAAGGCACTCTTTAGTTCGCGTGTTCAGTTTACACTCACGCGATAACCACACCTGCCCCTTGTTTTCGGCCCACCTCTGAAAGTAGCGAGCCCCTCCTCTTCCCGCTGGCGCATAAATTGTTGCGATTAGAACCTTGAGAACATCTGGAGATAGCCAGCGGAGCCGCGACGCTGGAGGCTTCAACTACCTCTGCCTTGTGCTAATAAGCGACTGCCTTTTGCATCCAAAACACAACATGTTATTAAAAAAAAAAAAAAAAACCCAACTTGTGTTCTTATCACGCTTTCTCGCAGCAAAAGCCGGGCCACTTCCCTCTGCGGCATTTGTTCTTTTAGACGGTAAGAAACGCAGATCCCTCAAAACGTACACCTTAAGGATAAGTTAAAGCCATGCTCGCGGCTTGTAGGACCGTTGCAGCAGCATCTGATAGAAAAAGAAATCGCGAAATAAGGAATAACCTCTGTTGTTAAGTGGAGTTTAAAAAAAAAAGAGTGACTGAAAGGTAGCTTGCAATATGGTGGATTCGTGCAGATTTTCTTTATAGTGCGGTACCGCTTGTGTGCTGATTTTCACAGCTCCCATGGCATGCGTTATAAGCAGTCTACACTGTACCACATGCATATTTCAAAGCAGCGAGTGATTGCAATCGCCACGACAGCCTCAAAGCACAGGGCAAGCACTGTATTGGCTGCTTGGCAAAGATGTGTCTGTTTTGATGCTGGCTGCTTAAAGGGAGAAAATGAAAGCAAACGAGAGGAGTAGAGGAAGCAAAAGTGAGAACAAGAGGAAAAAAAAGAAGAAAAAGGAGAGGAGCAGAAAAGGAAGGTGAGAAGAAACAAGGAAAAGATGAGAAGATGAAGACGACAATGACGACAGCAGGAAGACAAATGTAAGGAGGGGGAGGAGGAGAGAGGAGACGGGAAGAGACGAAATTCCCTGGGAGAAATCGTCGAATGTAACACGCACCGGCCGTGTGCGACGTGTCCGTCACCACCGAGAAGAGGTGCTGCATGATGTCCGTGTAGTAGGTCTGGTAGAAGCTCTGTGACGCCACTTCCTCCTGGCCAATGTTCTGCAGCAGCTGGTATAGGATCTGCAGGCCTGGGAAAGGAAGAGCCAGCACAAGCCGACATTAGCCAACGGACATACCGTCTCTCACAGCAGGCAACATCACTTTTCAAAGCACGGATTCTAGCAGTGCTAGAAGAGCACACAGCATGCCCAAAGTACCCCCAAAATACAGAACGAGCAAGACTGCCCTAACATCAATCAACAGAGCACCAACGAATGCTAGCTGCTCCTAATTTATTATGATCAGTGATGGGGTACATAGTGCACACCCAAGCTACCTTTTGCACATCAACAGACCAAAGTGGCTTTCCTGCACACCTTGTGGCAAAGAGTTGTGTCCGTAATTTAGCGGACGGCAGCAAAGCAGCGGCCACCCCACTATGTCCCCAGCTTTCATCGAGTCGTGCAAAGAGGGGGCCAAGCTACCCGTAACACAGAAACTCCTAACACTGGCCATAAAATTGATGGCTCAGAGATAGAAAAAAAAGTGTCTACAAAAAACTAGTGGTGCAAGGCTGGAAAAACAGCAGAGCTGGTGGCTCTCTCCCTTCGTCGCAGACTCAGCTGTTGCGCCTCACATGAACTTCTAAACTTGCCGCTGAAAGTTCTCCATGACTGGCAGACCTGAATCGTTTTGTCCGCAGGCTTACACATATCCCTCTCAAAGCGGACCTTAGCCCGCGCTAAAGCCGACGGCAACCGGCTTCACAAACTTGGCGTTTGGGCTCCCCACTTCATGCGCAAACGCACGTGAACTGGTGGCAAGTAGAAAAGCACGAGATCATGCCACAAACGCTAGGCACAGTGTTTTCAAAGGCCTAGCAGAGCCGGCGCGCAATGAAGTCATAGCTAGGCTCGCCTTGGCTCCGCCTACGCGGCTGGGTGAAGGTCGATTGCACCTCCAATGCAGAAGCTTTTGTTCCCTTGGTGTCTTTTTTTTTTTTTTAATGCCAACGGACCAAGCTCAAGCTTAAGCAGCTCTGCTGTTGTTAAAAACGCTGCCCCACTTACCAACGTCGGCCACATTCCTCATGGTGTGCTTGAAGGCCCAAATGATGGAGTCTAAGACCAGCTTGAACTGGGCCGGGGGGATGCTGAGCAGGGCTGGAAAAAAAAGTCGAGGGGAATGTCAGCGAACGAGTCAGTAGGCAGACAGCCGCTGAAGTGCAACTCGCTGCTCGCCAAGAAACGACTAGCTGGGCAAAGCAGGCTCAGACTTCAGGTACATCCGACTAGGTACTATCGGTGTCAAATGAAACGCGAACACGAAAATATGCACCTGAACACACAAATGGCGCAATTTCGTTTTATGCAAGCCATAATGAAGAGTGGCTTAGTTACAAAAACAAAGTTGGGAAATGTGGATTTCCAAATATACCAAGCGCGTGCCATTATATGAACTCTACGAGCAGTATTTTTAAATTTTGCACGTTCTGGTTTATATTTTCGTGTCCGCGTTTCATTTGATGGATATAGTACATCCGACTGACGCGCTAAATTAGCAGGATGACCTTAAATTTGCACATAGTCCGTTTCTGCCCAATTTTACTCTTCATGATCATCATCTCTTTGTCTCTTTGCATTAAGAAATTAAACAATTAAAATTACAAACTGCCTGCAGATATTTCACTGATTTCTCTACAATGAAGGTACTGTGCCACACCGCATGCTTAAACAGGGAGAATGGAGGATGCACTCACCGGGAAAGCAATGAGTGACGACAGCTTGGAGGAGGAGGAAGAAGTTTGTTCGGTGTTCTGGGAATTCTTCGAAGTCCTGTACAAAAGACAACAATTGCACATTCACACATCAAGTCTCAACAAGTACAGCCGTTCACATAAGCACAAAGAGAAGAGCAAAAGTTCTTTTCTTACCTTGTTGATCATGCTCAATGTGCACTCGAACACAGCATCAAATATCTTTGGAATCTCGCAGGTGATGAAGCCCTGGGTGCAGATGCGAGAAAGAGACAACACTCGGTATTCAGCAAATTCACCTCCACATTTTCCAACAAAAAATTTGCAGTCACTTCTTGATTCATACCATATTTTTGCGCGTATAAGCCGCCCCTGCATGCATATAACCCACACTCCAACTTTTCGTCGATGGATAAAAAATATATCCCCGCGTATTGCATGGACATTTAAGGCATAAAATGGTGGATCAAAGCTACTACTCCAGCGACATTACAGATTTGTTTATGCAAACGAACTTACGTAGCTGACTACTAACCACATGACTTGTCACATACATTTTTTCAGTTGGTACATTGCTGAGCTGTGTGCACAAAATAAGCACTGTCAATGGGATAACAGCGGCTTAGCCGCTATTACTGCTGTAGGGGTGTCACGACCCAATATACACTGCGTTGGAACTGCACCAAAGGAAATACCTCACACATAATCCGCACCACCTCTACTTCACCCCTGAAATTTTCGCATTTTTGGTGCGGGTTATACGCGCGAAAATACGGTATCAGCATTACAGAAATGTAACATTTATGAGTGTGATAGATAACTTTGGTAATGACTGCACACAGCTTGTGTACGTTACGTATGACTCAACGTGCCGGGCACTGTGTGGTTGACAGGATAGTAAGCCGCTTTGCATTCAACGTCGTTTTCTTAAAGTAAACCAAATTTGTGCAAGCTCTATGCCACCCATTCTGACTTCTCCCGTAACCACAGTGCATGAACAAGTGGCAATTGAGAAATCCTTTGCAACTGTCGACAAACATTTGCCTCTGTACTTGCCAGACTGTTTTAGACATTGGCTGGCCACAGCAGGCATAGGTCGCTGTACTCACTCTGAGTACTGCCCACTGCTGAGTGCAGTAAGTGCACAAGCTGTAGTGGTCACACTTGTATTACTCAGTTGGGTCCATATGTCAAGATCAGCGTGTGAATGCAAGTGGTTTAGTGCAAGTACAAATTAGTAGAAACAGTTTTGAATACAAGTAAAGGTGAGTGCAGATTGAGTACAAGTGGGCACAGATGAGTTGAGCACAAATGGGTACAAGTGCTCATGAGGACATGAGTTTGAGAACAGGTGAGCATGATTACAAATGATCTGATGAGTGAGTACGAATGATTTCGAGTACGGCACAGCGTTTTGAGCCTGAGTTTGAATTTTGTGCTTTACATTAAAGCAAACTTTTCGCAATGTTGTAGAGTTCTGACAGACGGGGGGTGCCTTCTTTCGGTGTTAAGAACACACATTCCCCAAATCCGAACGCAATTATGCTCATCTTGAAGCGCTCATCTTGTCATCAAGATGAAGCGCTCAATTACACTCATCTTGTCACAAGACAGCCCTCGGCAAAGGCAAAAAAATAATAAACAAGAACAGCAACAGAGAGAGAGCGAGACCCTGGGGCACACCTGCAAAACGAATAACCAAGCCCTCCCACTAAAACAAAAGTAAAAGACCAGACAAATAAAGAGCAAGGGGGAGAAGGAAAGACCCTGGGGCACATTGTGCTTTACATTAAAGCAAACTTTTCACAACGTTGTTGGGTCCGACACAGACAAAGTGTGCCCTTCTTTCGGTGCTAAGAACGCACATTACCCAAATCCTGACGCAATTACCCTCGTCTTGAAGCAATCACAAGACGGCAGCATTCGGCAAGGGCAAAAAAATAATAAGAGCAACGGAGAGAGAGGAAGACCCTGGGGCACACCTGCAAAATGAATAACCAAGCCCTCCCACTGCGACAAAGGTAAAAGAACAGACAAATAAAGAGGCCCCGGGGCACATGCAGTGCAGCACACACCTCTAACCGGTGGACGATCATGGACATGGCCGAGAGCACCTCGGGCTCGCGGGCGGCCGGCACGGAGCAGCGCTGGTAGTCGAGCAGCACGGCGTCCAGCAGGGGCGGGATGAAGTTCTCCAGCACCATCTTGGGGTCGGAGGTGCGAGACACCCAGCCGGCGATGAGCTTGAGGGCCTCCTTCTTGACGGTGCGCATGGCGCGGATGAGGGGCTGCTTGGTGACGCCCTCGCCGTTGAGCGCCACGGCGGCGCTGATGTTCTCGCTCATCACCTTGTACACGTTGAGCATGTCCAGGTAGATGCGGCCCAGCTGCACCACGTACGGGTGCCCCAGGGCCTTGCAGGCGCGCACGTTGGTCTTGAGGATGTTGCCCAGCTGGCGCACCGCGTCGGGCTCCTTGAGCACGTCCACGTTCTTGCTCGCCTGCTTGATGATGTCGTCCCACACCTGGTTCGGCAGCAGCATGTAGCGGTCGACGAGCCGCTCCTGCTGGGCCGAGTCGGCCTGGGCAGCGATCATGTAGCCGACCGCCTCGCAGAAGGTGTGCACCTGCTGCGGCTGCAGGTCGTAGATGATGGAGCTCATGTTGGCGAGGATCTCCTCGATGAAGGGCACCGCCTCGCCCACCTGCACCTGGACAAAGTGGCGGCGGCACTTCTGTGCTATCTTGATGAACGTGTCGCACGCCATGTCCTGCACACCCTCGTGGGTTTCTGCAACGATCCAGGAGAAGAGGAGGGGGATGAGGGGAGGAAAAACATAGGTCAGGTCAGTGCATAAGAATAGAAGACGATGCCTGCTTCTTGTGCACTCTTGGTGGGGGGAGATGAAGCAGGTTGCGGCAGTCATCCAGACTATCATCACCACCAGCCATGCCAGTGCAAGCCGTGATGCCGAACCTAGACAGACCATAAAAAAATAATGGCGGGAGGAAGGGGAGGAATCCTGTCGTCTGCTAGCTATTCCTACACTATAGACATCTTCCTGGAATGAGCAAGACAAGGCTTCACCTCTGTTGTCAACACTATACAAGTCCGTTGAACTGTGGAAAGTGCCCAAGAGGCAAGAAAATGCTACAAGGATGCTAAAGAGGATGGGAAGTTGGGAAAAGAAAAGCGAACATGATGGGGGGAAGGGTAGCACTTTCCCACCCAAAATTTAAACAATGGATGAAGAGCCCCGAAAGAGCATGGAAACCCGTTGAAAAGCTACGAGATGGGATGAGTGACCGGTTCAAAGATTACTCTGCAATGTGAAAACCTATTTGACGAACTGCTTTCAAACAACGGGCAGCTGATGACCAGCACATCAATTTAGAACCGCGGTAGCTCTCAATCTTGAGAGGCCATAAACAACTGCATGAAGGAAACTGGGATATTAGAAAAGTTAAAGTGCAGTGTACTTCCTTTCTGGCAACAGCTCTGAAAAACCACATAGAAATACTGCCACAAATTCTTGGTAAGGAACTGTGTACGACAGTGCGAAATGGAGAGAAATAAGGACATAATACCTGAACCCAACCAGCCGTTCTGAGAGTTTACTATGTGTAGCAGCACACTATGGAAGAGAGAGGTTTATAACTACTGCAGAATAAACTGACAGAAGGCAAGAAAATACTTTTTTTTTCTTTTTATTGTGCAAACAACCCCAGGCACCCGAACATCCACACCATTCACACGACAAGCACATCGAACGCAGTCACACAACTTTCGCAAACAAACAACCGTAAATACAGCTGTGGTGACAACGAAAAGAAACACAGGTTTTGGATACAGAGCCAAAATGAGAAACCTTGTTGGAGAGAAACACTCACACACTCAATCACAGCACATGCCACTTCCTTTCAGTCCCACCAACATTCCAAAGGCCCAAAGTCTAACAACATTTGGCACCAAGGCATTGCTACTCAGACAATTTGGACATCTGACAGCGTACAAATGGAGAGAACCAACCAATGTGTCTGTTGAGGGTACAAGTCAACACCACAGTTTATAAGCTCAGAAATTCTGCCAGAAAATTGGCAGATCGCGCTCATGCGTTACCACAGATGGTATCACACACACACACTTTCAATGAGCAAGAGGTTATTCCATTTCCTTTATGCCTCTAGCCAGCGAGACAACATGATGTAAACCACCTCCTCGATTCCATAAATCTCCAAATTTTTGCTACACATTTTTGTCAGTGAAGATGTCTGCTTTATGGGGCATTCAGTCTGCGAAGAATGTCCTGACAACCACCACAGAAGGCAGAGCCAATAACAGGAAACAACTAGTTAAGCAGATTCTTCACACTATTACCAGAGTCCTTCAATGCCTTTCTGGCCATGAAACTTCGCCGTCACACTATGGGAGAGCTTCGTGCGCTGCCGCGCCGTGGCACTGGTGTTCATCAGAGGGCAGCTGGGGGCGTGGTCAGAGCGCGTTTGGCAGGGAACGGACCACGGAGTAAGATAAAACAGACACTCGCTGCATTATCAGCAGTGCACTTTCGCTTTATGTGCCGTGGGGCGCTCAAATGGACTTATCATTTTGCGAGTGGCGAAAAAATTTGGTGCGACCAGGCATGCTGCTACTGCGTTCCTGCCTGCCGGTCTGGCTACAGAGCAGCGGCGACCGCCCGATACCCTCTGATCTGCGGTGGCGCCACTCGCGGTAGCCTTTGTCCCCGTACGAAACTTGGCCGGGAGTTTCATGACCAGAGAAGAATTGAAGGACTCTGCTATTACCGACAGACCTCTCTTCAAAATTTGCACTCGCAAAGCTGAGCACGACAATCTTGTATCCCATTTCGGCGACATCTCCCCCCCCTCCCCCTCAGCTGCACAAACCTCAGACACGCTGACCAGCACACATTCAGGCAGTCACTTACTCAGAGCGGAAACATCCTTTATCAAGCTTGATAAAATATTACCTCATAAAATTAAAAAAATCAAGCCGGCTGGCATGCCAGCAGTCTTGACAAACATTCACGCAATTCAAATGAAGCCTGCTCCCTCACCCTTCTAGCAAACCAGAGTAATGGTTTCGCCAACTTACCTTGCTGGACAGGCTGAAAATTCTGAATGCAGGAGCAATGCTATGACAGGCACAGGAAAGCCGACACCAAAGCAAGGCTGCTCCAAATTAAGCTCATGCATCAAAGCCAAGGCAGACAAGATAGATAGAAAACAACCTGTCAGCATGCACCTGTGACTTGCTGCAAATTTATACCCTCAACTCTACTGGACACGCATGCCGGCCCCTTCCTACCCATGTTTAAAGGCGCGCGGTGTAATGCCAAACCAGAAAAGCAGAGTACACACCTTCCCATACAAGTGTTTGCTAAAAAAAAAAAGAAAAAAGTCCCCAAGCAAGCTACATTCCCTTTCAGCGTCCCCTTCAAAGACAAGCGTGTTCTCCCCACATCTTGCAGCCTATAGTCCTACAGATGCTCATACAATGGTCTTGGGCAATTGGCCAACCATAGTTCAGTGTTGCTGCCGCAACCACAGCTCCCGAAAATTTAAATTTGCCGCCTAAAGCTCAGGACTACACCATTAAGGCAAGGAAGTGAGGCCCTGTAGAGTGCTCCGTGCATTTACCTCCACCAGAGACAAGTCGAGGGACCCCACCTACAAGCGCCCACTCACCGTGCATGAACTCGAAGAGCTTGTTGACGACCGTCTTGAGGAACTTCCAGTGGGCGCGTAGGAAGCGCGGGTACTGGCCCACCACGTACATGATGTTGGAGGCGATGATGGCCTTGTTGTCTTTGCCGCGCTTCTGCTCGCACAGGCCCAGCAGGTCCTTGATGACCGTCACCAGGAACCGCTTCTCGTCCTCCTCGTGCATGGCCCCACTGATGGAGCCAATGGCCCAGCACAGCTGCATCCACCGGGGACAAGGACAGGGTCAGCGACAATGACTGGCAAGGTCAATAGCGACACACACGCATCCAGGACAACAGTGAAGGGGTAGGATGTCCATGCCAGTGAACGACAGCAAGGATAATGGCAAGACAAAGCAAGGACAAGGATGCCAATGGACAGTGACCACCAAGGACAATGACATCAAGGGGAAGGATGCCAGTGGAGGACAATGAGGTCGACAGCGACACACGCGCTTCAAGGACAACAGCAAAGGGGTAGGATGCCAATACCAGTGGACAATGACCAGCAAGGACAATTGCAAGACAAAGTATACACACATCAAGGTCAACAGCAAGGGGTAAGATACCAGTGCCAGTGGACAATGACCAGCAAGGACCACAAATAGCAAGCTGAACTACACACACACACACATACACCAAGGACAACAGCAAGGGGAAGGATGTCAGTGAACAGTGACCAGCAAGGACAATAGTGAGCCATACCACACATACACACACCAAGGACAACCAAGAGGGGAAAAAACACCACAAAAGCACCTATGGGCAGGTCAGTAGGTCTGTGCAGCCAACGATAAAAAAACGAAAGGAGGGCGACGGGAAAGAAGATCGTGCAGCAACGTACCGTGTTGAGATTCTTCCACGACCACTCTGTGCCGTTGACCTGGAAGTGCAGCTTTTCCGTCATGATCCGTTCCGTGTCGAGGTAGTCCAAATGTGTGAGGTAGACTGCCAAAGGAGAGAGGAAGAGAATGAGTGACAAACAAGCAACGGAAGTCAAGATAGAGTGAGAGATATAGAGAGGGGGGAGCGCCTACCGAGTGTCTCCCGCATGTTCTTGTACAGCTGAATGGCGTCCGTGTCCTTCATGAACTCCCGCACCACTTCCCCCTGCTCGTTCTCCACCACAATCACTTCCTCCGGCTTCGCCATCCGGCCAATCATGATGTACCGCAACTGCAGGAGGACGACGCCAGAGCGTCACAGCAGTGTCTTTGCGAACCCTTCCAAGGCCAGCTCCTCAGTGGCTTTTCACTGCAGCTGCTTCTTGATCAAGACTGGAATTAGCAATTTTGTCCAGAACACAAGCTGGACAAAGCCACAAAGTAGGCCTATTGGAGCACGTGCAACCCAAGCTCACAGAACCTAGATAAACGCAGATAAACGCAGAAGTGAAGTGAGCTTCTAGCTCCACCAGAGACACTAGACCAGCCAGCTCCCCCAAGGAACAGACGCACAACAACTGACCTTGGTGAGGACGGGCCCATAGAGGAGCCGTCGCGCCGACTGCGGAGACCCCGGGCTGCGGCCCGCGGCGCCGCAGGGTCCCCCACTGCCCACGTACAGAGGCGCACCCGCCCCGAGGCCATAGGGAATCTCCCGATACAGGTCCGAGGCCAGCGCATTCCAGTACTCTAGGCAGATCTTGAAGATCTCCACCTCCTCCACCTCGGAGATGAGCAGCAGGTAGTGGAGGGCCTGCGTGGGAAGGGCGGGGGAGGACAGACTTGAAAAAGTACACCCATTTACTGATGCAGGCTGCCCTGGGAAACCACGCTGAAAAATGATCGCTAAACAGGACGGGAGTAAAAATGCACCCTCCCAGTGGAGTGAAACTACACCTTCTGGGATACTACTCTTTAAAACACCATGAAAGATGAACCCTAAACAGGATGGCAGTAAAAACACACCCTCCCAGCAGAGTAACAGTACTCCTTCTGGGATAATCCTCCAGAAAACGAACCCCAAGGCGGGCATACAGTACACTGCACCCATGAAGGGAAGAAAAGGTTAGGGAGGCCTGATGTCACTTTTCGTGAAGCCACTCCTGCCGTGTCGAGATGTCCACTGGCCCCACTACCCTTTCCCCATTCTCCTCTGCTGTGCCTCACCTTCTCTGCTACTGAAGAAACCTGCTGACGACGAGAAATACATTCTAAATAAGCCGTACTTGCCTTCTCCGCCACTACTTTCATTCCCACTCAAAAGCCTGGCCACCCAGCCATAAAAAAATTGTCAGCTGCGTTTGGCCATATTCAGCCACTGTGTCTATAAAAAACCGAGCAACACTGTCTGCGGGCGTCTTCAAAACGATGCAACTTCCTCCACACTTTCCACAATGCATTGGGGATGACTTGGGCCTCTCCCGAGTAATCTTTCCTGCATTACTGCACCGTTTCAGTAGCACGGCATCACTACTGTCTCGAAACTGCCATTGCATACTAACAAGGCTCCTCCCCAGGCCTCGTTCGGATTGTAACCGACGGTTTCCTAGCTTGCGCCCACCCCCGCGCTTACATGCAAGAAGCCCCAGAGGAGGAGAGGAGCGTAGGACGCACCGCGTGAAGGACTTCGCGGAGGTCAGTGCGCTTCTCCACGAGGGCTCCATGCTCCTTGAGGTAGGTGCAGAGGAACAGGCTCAGGTTCTGGATGAACTTCTGCTCGTCGTCTTGCCCGTTGGAGTAGGCCTCCTTGATCACCGTTGACGGGGGCAGCATCTGTGCGAGGGGGAGCACGACGCGGTTGAGCCAAGCACGAATCAAACTCTGATCCCAGAAGTTACGTCCCAGAACGGTTTGGAAACCCTCAGACACTTCTTTGATTGCAAGCACCCACCTGGTCGAGCTGCGCCATGGTCTGAGTGAAGAGCAGGACGAACATCTCGTCGTAGTGCGACGCGTTCACCCCGCTGATCTCCGTCAAGCACTTGAGGGTCACGTTGCGGAACAGCGGCACGTTCAGAAACTGCACCACAGAAGGAGGGAGGGCCCCGAGAGTTCACAAAGGCAACCGAAACGGGCAGACACATGCAAGAGGCTGACAAGTTATATGACTTTTTGGTGTCCACTTTAAGGGCACAGGGTAAGGCGAAATTTTGAAAAAATGACTTTTTGTTTTTCTTCACAATTAGGGAAGTTCAATTCCTTGTGCACATTTTCCATATTCACACTTGCCTTAAAAAGTCTTATTTCTCGCTAAAAAGCAGTTTTCCCGTAAGCAAGTAGTAAGTGCCCACATCGTCTTAAGAATGTTCTCAGGGTTTATTGTCATTTTTTTTTCATCAAAAAACTTCCCGTTTCAGATCAAAATGATTTTCTGGAACCAGCTGTATTAGGAAATTGCTTAGCAACCATTGCATAGCTGATTTTTATGTGAGGGCAATCCAAAGACCCTGTTGCACGTTTTTTCCACATTTGCCCTTCAAAGCTGCGCACAAAAAAACATCTTTTTTTGGGCTTCACACTCTAATGATTGCAACATTGGATGCTGTTCTTTCATTAAATGGTGAAGCAATGCATGAGCCAGCATTTTGAAATCATTCAGACCAAAACCTGGGCGCAACACCACCATCAAGTGGCTTAAAGAGGTTGATCACAAGCAAAATACTTTGTGAACAGATCTGTACGATAGTGCACAAAATAGTCAAGGAAGGACGGACGACCGGGTGAAAAGCAGAAAAATGACTTTGGCAATGATTGGCAATGAAAACCACCAGCTGACGGTAGCTGCTGGTTTTTAAATAAATGGCTCCAGTGGTGTTTATGGCAAAAAAGTATTGTTTTTCGCCTTTTTTTTACTTTAAACTCAATTATCTCAAAACAATGTTTTTTCTTACATAGGTACCATTATTTCCTATATCTTCCAAGACAACAAGCTGATTTTTTTTCCTGTCATCTACATAACTTGTCACACCTGCTGTACTAGAATTGAAAATTTGCATGTAACAGTTTTTTTGGTACGCAACTTTTAATACTAAAATAATGCCAAAATTTAGGTACTAACGGACAAAAAATTATAAAAAACTGAATTTTTTAATAATGTTCATAATTCTAGTACAGTTAAAAGAGCACAAAATTTGAAATAAAATGATATATAAGTTATGTAGATACCTTTCTTAGATGCCGAGAAAAATGCACTTCAATATGGCCAAAAATACATGGGAAGTATAGGGCTTACCCTGTGCCCTTATAAGCCTACAAAAAGGAGACTTTTTAAAAAAAAATCAGTGGATTGGCCAGGCCAACGAGCCACCCCCGATTCCAACGAGACACTAAGCACACTTCGCAGAAGGCAGCCAGAAGCAGAGTCCGGTAGAGTTTGCCTGCCAAGTTTTCGCAGCAGTGCTGGCTACTACCGCTGATCGTAGGATACAAATACAGTCGAACACGGATATATCGAACTCCAAGGGGATCGCGAAAGAATTCGATATATCGATAATTCGATATATAAAATACGCCTATCTGAAGATTATCTGACAACTCCGCACATCACTGAGAGTTTTCTAAAGTCGTGGAAAACGGTAGTTCACCGTTTTGACCCTCAAAGCACGGAAAATCAGAACCGCAGCATGATGACCACCGCTCTTTATTTATCATTGCAATGCCTTTGAGCTTCGCTTGTTTTTTCTTCTGCGTCGTAAAGTCCGCCATATTGTCTTCAAGATTACAAACATGCACACATGAGAAAATCAACGCTGTACACTGTGCCACAACAGAGGCGAATAACGCTGACGTAACCTCGGCTGCAGTAGGCGGTTGGGAACGTTGTCAGGCACTGAGTGCCGTTATCTTCAGTATCCGAACCGAACACCTCCCCCATCTGGAGGCGTGCAACGAAGTCGCTTTGCACCCGACACGCTCCGGAATAGCCGGGGCAGGTTGTGCTGCATTCGCCTTTACGTCAACGTTGATGCGTGCATCGCCCTCAAAACTACTGCGAGGAATTCTGAACGGCTTTTCAACCAACATCTTTTCAGCAGCCTGCACCCGACGAATTCCCGCCTTCGTTGCTCCGAAATGAATGCCTTGGACAAAGCAAACATACAACGCCGCATCCGTCCCCCTGCACGAGCCACCAAAGAGCTCAATCACAGAAAAAGAGTGCATCCGGTCAATTTCTTTTGCTCCTTTATGTCCTTTCGCCCCAATCACTTTCGGCCTTCTAGCTATCATGGAGCTGCCCCTCATGCGTGCGTGAAAAGAGCTGTTGAAGGCCATCGAAGCGACGTAATGCCGCGGACGCCGCCTGTGTCTCACCAAGCCAGGCAGCTCCTGCGATGAGTCAACATTATCATCAACTCCACCCCACCAGAGGAAGCAAATTTCAGGGGCACCTTCGGCGCGGAATTCGATATATCGAATTTGCCCATGATCAGGAGTTCGATACACGCGCACAACAGCCCTATACTTTTGCATGGGATTTTCAAGGGGATGTTTGCACTGTTCGATATAGACAATAATTCGATATATCCGTGTTCGATATATCCGTGTTCAACTGTACACCACAAAAAAAAGAGAGAATACAGGGGAATACAGGGGAGAGAGAAGAGAGGAATACAGCCACCCCTAAAACTCAATCTGTACAGTGCAATGACTAGAAAGTGGAAGATGAAGGCTTGGCCGATATAACAATACCAAAATGGCGTTCCCCAGTGGCTTCGTTTTGGAGATACAGCGCTTCGAAAATTGCCATTCTTTTGCGTCGACTTGGACAAATGTTTTGCCACCTCAGCTGACATAATTATTTGTTGTTTGCACTTTGCAACGGTTTTCGACAGGGACATTTGGAAACACACAAAATAAAACGGGCGATCCAAAAATGCGACTTCCGAAAAAACTATCTTTCGGACATTTCTCGCCATCTGATCCCGCGAGCACAACATGTATTATCCTGCAGGAATCGCTATTTCAGTTCCCACCCAACCGCACGCGGCTGCCTTCTCGATCTTGTTTACCGCACCTCTTTATCGCAACTAAAACAAACAAAAGCAACAGCGGAGGTGTCAAGGGCAGGCTCACCTTGTAGATGAGCGTGCTGATGAGCTTGGTCTCGAAGATGTAGCCCAGTGGGATCCAGTTGAGGAACCGCAGGAGCGTTTCCAGGGTGGCGTGCACCAGCAGGGCGTTTTGAGAATTTTCCTGGAGGAGAAGAAGAACATGCAACTTTATTTCCACAGGGAAACCCTAGTGCGGAGCTCCAGGAGAGAAATGAGAAAAGGAAGGGCTTTAAAGGGACTAAGACAAGGCGCACTATTTTACACTGGATCGGGCTGGTGCCAACAAAGCATGTTATTCGGATTGGATTGGATTGGAAAACAATTATTGAGCATTCTTAGTCCACGAGAAAAAAAAATACAAAAGAAGGGCAATGAAAAATATTGACGACGAAATGCTCCACACTTAATAGCAACATGCAGCAGCTGACCGGTTTCGCAAAGCTGCATCTTTTTCACTTTCCTCATTTCTAATTGATTGATTGATTGTAGGGTTTAAACGCAGGCGATGAGGCGCGCCATAGTGGAGGGCTCCGGATTAATTTTGACCACCTGGGGATCTTTAACGTGTGCCGAAATCTCATACACACGGGCGTTTTTGCTTTTCACCTTTCTTCATTTCTATACAGCCAAAAGACATGACCAGACTTCAATGAAAAGCGTGACAAAGAAAATTACGACACAAAACCTCACTTTTTTTTTAGCGCTTCCCATTTTAAGTGTAAATGGCAAACCACAAAAGCAAGTCCTGTCACAGGGAAACTGATTTGAAGCAAAATACAAGAACCCGTACAAAGCAAATTTCAAAACTGCCAACAACCCAGTGAAGCGATAACAAAGGCTCCAAGCCCCGCAACCCATATGCACAACAATGAGAAGACTAAACAAAGCAAATCAGTCTTCAAGCGAAACATCGGTCGACGGATTGTGAAAGCAGGTGTCAAGCCCCATCCCAATGTGCGAACTGCCTCTGAGCTTTTGTTGCTGCATCGCTATCTTATCTTTATATTGCATTCTCCCGCTTCCGCAAGTTCGCAATTACAGCGAGAGCCACATGTGATCATTGCCAAGTATCCCAGCGCTGTTGTGTTGGCTCGGCACAATATTAAGCATTGTGCTGCTACAAACAAACAGTGCTGACAGTGCCGACCCTGTTCAAATGCTGCCGAGCCTTCCTTTACGGAAACTACACTATTGGATAAACAACATCAGGCGCACAACATGCGGGTGGACATCACACGGTGCGCTTAGAAGTCCAGCTTACGCTACCAGCCCCTTTTTGCTGCTTGCACCACTAAGCAAGGCTGTCCAAATATCAGGCACTTTGACGGACTCGCCAATAAAGGCCGATCCACACGACGGACCGAGTCCGCGGTCCGACCGGTCACGTGATGCCGCGTCACGGCCCGCCGCGGTCCGATGCAGCGCCGAGAGCATCCACATGGCGGACCGCCGTAGCAGACGACAGAGCGGTCCAACCAGCAACACTCTCCACCACAGTGCTTCCAACCAGACGAACTCGCGAACCCATACGAACGGCTCGCGCCCGCGCCGCACATGTTTTATGTGTATTTTGCGCTTGGTTTCGCGGTTCCGTGCGCATTTTGGAGCAGTCGAAATGGAAACAGAGCGCAAGCGTCGTTTGGCCGCTATGGCGTGAGCTTTGTACGTTGATAAAGAAGACTACCCTGCGCCGAAAAGGTAGTGCTGGGTTAAAAAGTGGATGTGTCGAAAAGAGCTGGGACTGCGGAACCAAGTTGTGGCGTGCGGAATCCAGAGCAGAGCGCATCCACACGGCGGGCCGGCTGAGCGGACCGGGAATGGCCAACCGTCTGAACACGCAAGCTGGAAGGTTGAACACAGGCGCCGTTTGGCCGCGACAACATGTTGTAACGCAAAGGACTGCACGAAACGTTTCATCCCCACAGTAACAGCCACCCGCGTGCCAGCCGGGTCTGGACAGAGGGTCCCTTATACAAAATGCTCACTTCACGGTGGCTTGCCTCTCTGCTTGCTTATTGACACCACGGTAGAATCGGTGGCCTCAAGCGATTTTTACGGCTTCTAAGCGAAAAATTAAGCTAGAGTAAAAAAAGAAAAAAAAGAAGGGGGGGGCTTTTGTTACTTCTCTTTTTTTGCTGATGCCGATGACACAATAAGCATCGACCAACTCGTAGTGCACCTTGTGAAACCGCAGTGACAAAATACCTTCCCTCTGAGTGCCAACAAGCTGAACTAGTCCTATCCGTACGTGTTGCGGCAAGTTGTGTTCGGCGTACCAACCCTGCATGTACAACCTTCCACCGGAAAGGGCTCACTCACCATGACAAACTGGCACAGCTGGAAGATGTGCGAGAACTCATTGCACATGGTGTCCTTGAGGTGCTTGGCCTTGGCCTGGGTCATCTGGCCGCTCGAGAAGTCAAACACTTCCTCGCTGGAGGGGTGGGGCAGCCCGGCAAGAGAGAGGCAGAGAAATGACAAACTTGTTTAGCCTCAACACTCCAACAAATTTCACCTCCAACAAGAAATCGTTACCCAACCCTTCGACCTTGCACTGCGATTGCGGAGTTGGCGGAACGCTGCCAAGAGCGACGGTGTTAAAGGCACCACACACTCTCTAAAAAAACTAATTTCACCTATTCTGCGAGTCAAATAAAGACTTGCCAAAGGAGAGCCCCACAAACTCCAAAATGGGTCGGTGCCACCACATGCCGTTCCCGCAAAAGCCCCGTTCTCTCCTTCTGCTATACTAGCCCTCAAAAAAGGAACAAACTTTTGGTAAACAGAGCAGTGGCGAGTCTGGAATAAATCCTTTTTCCTCATTCTGATACCTTATCCCCAATTGGTTCAGGTTGTAAGGGCAAGGCCACATGTTATAGTGGCTCTGATGGGCAAGCCAAGGCTGCAGAAAGGAGGAAGGAAGAGGACAGAATATCACCCTGATTTTACCAGCTTCAGCAGCTCCTAACTAGGCCTAACCACAAGCAAAGCAGACTGAACAAACAGGCAATGTATTCGGGGCTACCTGAGGAGCTTGAGGATGATCATGTTGTTCTGGCAGAGGCTTTCGTTGGTCTTGCTGGCCCCCACGATATCGCTGATGAAGGACGGCCAGTTCTTGGGCCACTCGCGCTTCAGGATCTGCACAGCGCGGGACACAGCGCACAACCCTGTGGTGTACCCCGCACAATGTGCCAAGCCAATGCAGATCCCCACAAGCGTTGCATGAAAGTCTCAGGCAACGCACCCTTCCACCTACAGACGAAACTACATTCCTTTTGTCAAAGGTGGCCATGTGGCAAAGGAAGCAAGGATAGGGGAAACAAAACAAAGAAAAGCAGCAACTGCACAGAGCTTTGATCCAGTATTACGTCAAGACAAAAATGAAAATATTTACAAAAAAAAAAAGGCTTAGAAAGTCTCGCCCCAACTTGTGAGCCCAAGCTGCTATGAGAACGTGGATAACACGTGACAGATTCTTCAGATGAAGCTAAATTTTCTTACAAGAGGCACGGCTGTTGATAGAACGACGGCATGAATAGTGATAGCTTTGCAGCTAAGTTTGCTGCACCATGTTCTCGTACTGCCAGCACTGCTGTTGAATTTGTAAGTTACAGAAATATTAGAATTTCTCATCGTTAAGCATACAACAAGTATAATTTCTGCAAAGTCTTAGTGACTGGGGTAAATTATCTGTCATTCCAGATTGCACGCAAAGTTGATCGAGCTCTTGCAGCATAATGACAACGATTAAAAGCCCTAAAAACCCATAAAAGCCAGTTTACTCCATACTGCTCTAAAAAATTGGGAGAGGTAAAAATGTTCTAGAAAACAACTGTTGCAGCATGCACAAGTCTTGCTCTACACTACACTAAAATACTTTACCTGAAAACTGTCCATAAATGCCCAGGAAAAAAAAAAAAAGATCTATTTTATCTAAAGTTTCAAGGTCTACATTTCTAAAAAAAAAATGTTTTTACATACCCCCCTTGCCCCCCTCCTCACAAGCCCAACATTGAATTCTCTACATTCATCCCATTCGCTCTGGTGTATTCTTTTTCGTTTCGAGCCAAAATCAAATCGGGTCATTGAGGTCACATTCTATGGTAAGGTGCCCACAATACCTTGTGCAGAATAATGCAGCTGCAAAGGAAAGTAAGGCTGTATTGACTTTTAATAAAACATCAGTACGCTTGCCACAAGCTGCCAATGCCAACACCACAAGTAAAAAACCACTGTAAAACATTAGCTGCCAAAAATACCACAGAGAAGTGTCAATTTCTTTTTATATTATAATGTTATCAATTTTAACACACAAGAAATACACGAAGTTCCGCTTCCTCTCCCACTTTCAACACATGACAAGAAAGAACGACAAAGTGAGCCAAATTTCTGGTGTACTTTTTTTTTTTTTTTCAAACGAAGAAAATGCCCCGCCGCCTCCAAACAGACGTCCAGAAACCCGTAAACTCAACCTCTGTCTTTAAAAACAAATGCCCAGGCCTTACTGTCAATCCTGACGTGTACGAAAGTACACATAACAGGCCAGCTAAACTAAATAAATACCACACTCCTGCCTGCCTGTACAATCTGCCCTTTTCTCTTTCAATCCACAACTAGGTCTCGCTAGTCAGCAATGTTTAAAATACCTCAAATACATTTCTACCAATTAAACCCACGGGGAGGTGGCCGGGGGGGTTCAAAAATCTTCCAACGACCAAAACTGAAGCCTGAGTGTAATCCATCACACGAGTAGGGTAGTTGGGTAAGAGCATGCGAGTTGTCATGGATAAACGAAACACGATCACGAAAATATCAACCAGGACACACAAATAGTGCGACTTCCTTCCACGTGCAAGCCAAATTTACATACACGTGGCCTAATTAAACAAAGCTTAGAAATGCGGCTTTCCAACTATACCAATAGTGTGCCATTATTGGGCCTCCCCGAACAGTATTTTTCAATTTTGCATGTTCCGGTTCATATTTTCATATTTGCATTTCATTCGTCTAGGCGAGTACATACATTAAAGGAGAATAGGTACAGTAGTTATATTTTTCACTAAACAGCTAAAAGAACTGAGACAAAGAGCGGAGGCAGGCATGAACAATAAACGGATAAGGACAAGAGAGAGGGAGGGAGGAAAAGAGAGGTCACCTGGACGAGGATCATGTTGAGCTTGTTGAGGTAGACGCGCTCGCGGTCGATGCCCTGAGCGTCCGACGAGGTCTTGATGATGAGGCCCACGATGTACTTCTTGATGCCCTCGCACTGGTTGCGCGGCAGCACCCGCCACCGGGTCTTGATGACGTTCTCGAGGATCTGCAGCGCGTAGTACTTGGTCTGCTGGTTCTTGGAGAACTCCAGGATCGTATCCACCCGCGTCCACGCCTCGGGGTGCTCCTTCAGCGTCGTCAGGACCTCCTGGGCCAGCCGTTGCTGCAATCCGAGACAAGACAAGACGAGAACGGACGGGCTTTTTAAAATGGCGTCTGCTACATGGTACTCTCTCCTCTTTCGAGGCACTGCAAGTTCGGCCTCTGCAGTTAGGCTGCAATTTTTTCATCACCTGAGACTTGCTACCAAGCATACATAGGCAAAACCTAGATTCGAGACCTGCATGCACCTTTGTCAACAAATTAGTTTCTTTTTTTCCTCTTACAAAGACCTTCTATTTGACGCCATCCATGTGTGGACATTCTTTTACAAGGCAGCCAGCCCCACTACAACTCTAGTAGCTCGAACGACCTTTATTTAGGCATCTAGGCTCCCTCTGTCAACGTCTATGAGCTGAAACCTGCTGCTTTTTAGTGCAGCGAGATGAAAGCAGAGACTTGAGCAAATTTTAAACAACTTTCATATTTTTGGGGTTCAATGTGTCGAAGCTACACCTGAGCCCATTTGCCTGTAAGCACACATTCCCGCTTTTATAACATCGAAGTCGCCCTGGCAAATAGGTCGGTGGCCAGAAAAGTCGACGAAAAAGCAAACTTATCCATGCACTTGCTTCAGTTTCAAACAAACGACTTATTTACTGGGGAGTGCTCAAGTCACAGTCGAGAACTTATTCCCCAACTTATCGCTTTCGGTCAAATGGGCCCACGGTTATGAGGCACACCGTACGGAGTGGAGGTCTCTGGATTCTCTGGAGGTCGCACGGCAAAATCTCAGCACACGAGGTCTTTTCACTTTTCGCCTCTTGTCGTAAAAGTGGCCGCTGCAAGAGGGACCAAACCTGCCTCCTTGGGCTCGGCAGCGCAACGACTTAGCCGCTGAGCCACCGCGGTGGACGCCTTGCGAAAATAGCCCATCTTCTAAACAGCGGACGACGTACCTGTGGGCCCTCGCCCGTGTACATGCAGCAGACGACGCTGTCCAGCAGGTTTATGTCCAGCTTCTGAGAGAAGTCCAGCAGGCGCGCCGCCTGCTCCGACAGCGCGTTCATGCTGCCGTTCACTGAAACGACCAACAAGGGACGTGCAATTCGTCAAAGAATGCCAAAGTGTACGCCACTAAAAGAACGCCGCGCTTTCGTGCCAGCCCAGCCTAGCATTTCGGAGCATGGACAGGATGCCGCAACACCGAATTCGTCCCCAAAGCTGCTGGCATTGTGAAAAGATGGTCTCTACAGAGGCACCACGTTTCACACAGGCTTGTGGCATTGTACTAGACGCATATGTCAACGTAAAACTGCTTGCGAACGGGACGATAAAAAAAAAAAAAAAAAAGAGCGTCAGGACGAGCACGGACTGCTTGTTCACTGTCCCATTTAAGCGTGCAGATTTACGTTCAAGTGTGCAAAATGAACTGGCTCAACAACACACTTTACTGAGCTTAGAATCATCTCTGGCACCATCCAGAAGTGGACAGCCATGAACAAGTTTATAGCACCCCACCCCCCTCTTAACCAAAAACAAAGATAAGAAAAGTTGACATTTTAAAGCCCATATGCTTCAAATGCATTAACACCTAAGAAAGAAACACACGGGAGGAGGGGGTTATAATAGAGAAAACATGGTAGTTCGTTTCAAAATAGCAAAGCTCTGTTACCATAGTTACCACTACACAGCTTCTTATCACTTCCAAGTCGATCAACATTTTATGGAGTCAATTCCAAGCAAATGACAATGCAATTTGGGTCAACCATGACACAACCAGTATTACTGCCACTAGTATTCATCCCCTCTCTCTAAGCACTTCGGGGAGAGTAACACAGCACACGGCGCATCCCAGAGGTAATCTCGAGCACAACATAAAACTGCCAGCAACTGGCGCGCACATGCATTAGACGGTTCACAACCGGCGGTTGTTTTCGGAGCGCAAATGCTGGGAAGGGCTATCCAAGTCTCGAAGAAACACCAGCGGAATGTGGAATGCCCAAGTGCTACCAAGGCAGATATCGCACAAAATCAGGTTAGCGGAACAAACTGTACGATCTCATGGCTCGCAAAACATGAAGGCAAGAGGGGGGCACTAAAAAAACTGCCTTAGGATTGACTACAAATTAAGATGAATCAGGAGAACCTCTTTTGGTTGACAACTGGCATAGTTTTTGAAAGCGGTGCCAACAAACACTGAGGGCGAAATACCTGGCGTCCCAAACGGTGTGAGCGGCTGCTTCATCCCATCAACTTCCACCGACATCAATGAGAAGTCAGTCAACCCACCTGAAAAAAAGGAAGGAAGAAAACAGGTAGGGTGTGAATGCGTGGTAACTCTTTCATCGCTCTCGCACGAGCGCCATTTCTTACTAAGTCCAGTCCAAACACAAATGAGAAGTCAGTTCATGCATGCTGTTAAGAGTGCAAGGAAACATGTCCAGTTCCTCCCTATGCCTTTTCGTACCTCCAGCCACCTTTTTTCTTTCAATCAAGCTGAAATCTGACAATCGAATACCGATTTCTTAGACCCAGCAGAGAAACGGCAGCAAAAAAAAAAAAAAAAAAAAATCATTTAAACATCTAATTGGTCTACAATGTTAATCACAAAACAAAATTCCAGACTTGCTTCTTCTGACTAAGGCGAACGCGATAAGGAGCGTTTTGCCAATACAACAGGTTCAACGCAGATTTCGATAGCAGTTTACTCCAACTAGCCACAGCTAAAAATTATAGCGTGGCTAGAGATGGGACTCGTAAAACCTGCCGTCCGTTTGATCAAACCTTGCTGGATGAGTATGCCAAGGCTTTCGACAGATCCTGACCGCAACCCCACAGATAACGCAGCAAGCCTATTGGGTGCATTCGTGGCTTGCATTCGCCCACATTCAACGCACATTAGATTCAAATTCCTTTGCTTCTCATGTCCCCTTTTTCACACACCCCCGACATAAAGGCAACTTTCAGACAGCCCAGGGTTCAGCAATTCAAATACCAGCTAATGTCGGTCAGGCACTCGGCACAACTCTCCCAGAAACCAAAACTGCGAGAAAAATTATTCACAGCTGTACTGAAACGGACGGTTCCCAAATGCAAACCACCTGAACTACTTTGCCCTTTTCTTCAATCGGCATAAAAGGAGGATGTCTTGCCGTTTCTTCCCAATGTGTTTTTGCACATTTGGGGCAGCACTTCTATCACAGACGGACTGCCACGAAAATGTGTTCATTGGTGCAGCTTCCAATAGCAGGGGCTGGGATAAACACAGTCTACACAATGGCCGTGAGGTTAGGTCGGCCAAAAAGAAAAAAAGAAACGAGTCTGCCCGCGCTGGTGACTACGGGGCAACAACATGCAGTTCTGATAACTTACGAATGCGTTAATCGGGTCGGGAACATGTCAACACAGAAAAAAAAAAAAAAAGCGAACTCGGTATTGTGTTCACCAGGAACTCTTTTACGTATCACTTTTCTTTTTTTACGTTTGATGTGTATACACATAATACTTGCGTCGCGCGCGTGACCCCATCTTGTCATCGCCTCGCGCCAAACAAAATGGGGAAAAACGCAAGAGCTCTCTCGACACTGATTCATTGTCTCGGCGCGACCCCGATTCGCGAGTTTGAAAATAGAAAATGAATGAAGGATAGACGCGTGCGATGCGAGAGGTGCCGTATCTCGCGGAGAAAGCAAGAGGGGTTGAGCGGGGAAATTGACTGCTAATTTTTTCCCTTGCCTAGCGGTAACGCACGTTGATTCCGTCATGGTTACGTAATTTCGAACGCGATCGTGCGCGCATTGTGCAAGGCACCGAGCCAGCTAGGGAAACGCACGTTGATGCGTCGGTCGACGGCTCTCCGCACCTTCAAGCGCACTACGGGCCCGGAACCGGGGCCCGCAAATAATGGTTCTACATCGTACTGCCGCTCGCACCACGAATCGAGCGTGCAGGCGAACAAAGCCGGCGATCCACAGAATCACGTACAACTTCGAATTTTTACCGCTCTTTCGCTGGAACGCGAGTGGACGAGCTTTTCTCCGCAGGCGCTGTTTCGAAAAATTTCTCGTGTGGTCAAAGACTCTAGGAAATCTCAACACCGATGTGCGCTCTCAAGGCTCCCAAACGATGGACACAACTCTGCCGACCGCCGTGAACTCGTTCCTGGGGCTAGGGTTGTTAGCGTGGTCATGTAACTCTTGAAAACTGGCTGAAGGGAGAGCCGGGCTTTTGCTAAGGCCAGGAAATAGTTTTCTGGATCAAAAACAAGCCTGTGCAGCGTCCCAAAACTTCTAAGCGGCCCCTGGGAATGGACAGCTCTGTCCCAACCGTCTTTCAAAAAAGCGCGAATCCGCTCAAGCGCTCCACGTTCTCATCGCACCGGGGCAAATTTTGTCATTCGCCGCGTATGCAACAATCTCGCTACCTCGCAGTTTGAAAGCCCGGCACGACATAGCAACACTCCAAACCTTCGCGGCGTTCAAGCCGCTTTCGTTACGTGCCACGCTTTGGTAGACGCGGTTCGCTTCGCCCGCACGGCACAAAACCGACCAACTTACGTCTTTGTAGCGTCGCGTTGAGCCCCCCGAATTTTGTCTCACGCACACTGAACAACCAGGCGCGGGTCCAGGCGCACAGAAAAAACACACAACAATTTTTCGCACAATGAAGTGCTCCTGCAGTCACACACTCGTATTCCTCGCACTGTAGTGAACCAACCACGCACAATTATTGTACCTCCCCTAACCGGTTGGAACTGGTTCCACGCTCGCCGCACTCGGCAATCTTCGGCCCCGAACTGATGTACACAAAGAATTTTTCGCAAAAAATAGTCTTTATCATAAAAGATTAATAAGTTTTGAGTAATTTTATTAATTTCAAAGTTGTCTTTTGTGACGAAGCTAGGTTAGATAGCATTTTTTCAATGAATTGGCACCTTAGGAAAATTCCGTCGTCCGCTGCTCGGCTAGGACTTGCGGCGAAGCTACCATGCGTTGCATGTGCTGAGACGCGGTTTGCTGCAAACGGTTAGCATTTACTAATGTTCACGCTGAATTTAAAGCTTTCGGCCTCTCACGCGTGCGAACGGATGGATCGATGCTTTCTGTTCGCTAACTAATCAGCACGCAGGTTGTTCGCTTTTGACTGGATTTGGCGAGTTTGTTATCGTAGGCGAGAACCGGAGACGTCTGTTTCCCGTGGAAACTTTCCCATTTTCGAGCGAGACTCCGCAAATATGGTAGTGGGACACACGTGCCGACACAAACTTATCCAAGCAATAATTTTAATCCTAACTAACGCGACGTAAAATTCCATCTTCGTCAATATTTGTTTCGCGGTGGTTATGAATTAAAGTGAGATATTCCTTTCGACACATTAATATATGACAGTGCAATGCGTAAAATCCAGCACTACCTAACAGTATTTTCCTTTAAAGACTGCGATCGGCCGCTTTATGACATGTTCAAATAATGCCGCGTTGAGCTAAAGCGTCCGCAGAAAAACAAAAAAAAAATTCTCTAACACGGCACCGCTTCCTTATAAGGCAAGGCACACACACTTTAGCTTGTTCGCTCATTCGGCCCTCTCAGGACGCCTAATCCGCCTTAATGTTATTTCATAAGCCACGTCATTTTATAAGGTCGCACGGGTCAACTTCGCTTTTATTCCTCTCAGAAAAGTAGCGATACACGCGTCTCACGAAACAAAACAACCACGCCACTGATGCGTCATACCGCGCTTCTCGGTGGCCGTGCACTCTAGTGGCGAAAATCACAATAAAACGAACAACAAACAACGCGGTTCGCGTGGTTCGCGCGCATTACGTGTATCAGAATGCGCATGCGCGCGCACCGTGGCCAGATTTTATAGTAAATGTTTGGCCCGTTTAGCCGAAAGTGGAGAACATGTGAGCAACTCTGGGCAGTCAGCTGTCGCAGTTTTGTTGGTTTTGTTTGTGGCCAGCGCTGGCCTGCGAAACCAAGCGATGGGACTTTGTTTGAGCTGCTTCAAAGGTTCTGTGGCCGATTCTGCTTCGCCTGTAGATGTGGTACGACCGTTTCTATTTTCATTGTGGGAACTTGTAAATGGGGTAGCGGGGCAACGTCGCGGCGATGCTCGCTCCGTTTATGACCGGATGTTATGCTCTCCTGTCCCGGGTGTTGACACCAAAATAAAATATTGCTCCATGGTTGCAACGCAGGCTGCAAAACGGCAACAGATGGCCGAAGCTGCCGAGCGGAGAATCCAGCAGCAGGAAAGCAGAGGAATCAAAGACCCGCTCAAATTCAAGCGGCTCCAGCAAAAACGGGATGAGCTTGACAGGGACCTAGAGGCTGCTGGTACTCAAGACGGAAATTTGCGGGTAAATACCCTATCGTGATCCACAATTACAAATCGTAGCTTGGTGAAGACGCAAGCTCATGGTCATAGCAGTCATAGGTCGTGTGTAAAACGTACCGGTGCGCGACCACCCTGTTATAGCAGAGAACCGGTACGGCGCACGGTAGGTCAGAGACCGTTTGAGCGCATGCGCAGTCGCACCGGTCGTCTACCGGGTACCGCACAAGAACACCTTATCCGCCTTGCTATTTAACCATTAAACTGAGTTAAGGTATGTATACTCACCTCAGTCCTCGCAGGAGCACCACTTGCAAAGGGCGTAGTGTTATGTTCAGCCAGAATACCGAGAAGTGTTTATTCAAGGAGCGTGCACAAACATGTTCCTACTTTCTTCACAATGTCAGTATATCTTAGATTATAAATGGAGACGAACGCACAGGTTTCAAATGCTGACCAGACATGTTTTATTTGTTTCCCATTTTTGCAGTGGCAAGTCCAATGAGTATGCGGCACCGTACTTTCCAAGTGGAAAAAAACGCTCACTGTCATTTAAACACAAAATGGATGCACCGTTAAAATAAAGAAAAAAAACCGGGTACTTTGGAAGCTTAATTTATCTGTGTTCATGTAAAAAAAATTTTCATAATAAATGTTTATTTAAAGTATACGTTTGCATATCTTTTGTTGTTGTGCCCTGCAAGGTGCCTGCATTGACAGAATCCCAGGTTGGTTACAACACACAAATAAAAGAGGAATTGGGGTGACTTATCATTCATGCACACACGGACATGACAGGTGGGAATGGTGAATAAAGACGTAACAACTACCCGCATGATTATGTACAAAAGAAACGAACATCAGGTGCGCAGTCACTGAAGAAACAAAATGTGCTCGAAGTCGCGATAAGAAAACCCGTGTTTCGACGACAACGGGTTCGTCGCTATCTGCCAAGACACCAAACGTGAAAACAATGAAATGGGTGTTAATTGCCACAGCCTCGTCAATACGGGGCCTCGAAACCCTTCACCACTGATTGACACCAATACACTGTTGGAAGATCATTTCGTGGTCAGAGGGAAAGGGAAACTGCGTTGCATGTCGTCAAGGGGCGGCCAAACGAACGAGGCTGGAACCACAATTTCGAAGCCGTCACCTGCCATCAAGGCATGGAAAACAGCCGCAAACCATGAGTATTCAACAAATTTTTCTGACCAGGCTGCAAACATGGTGTCGTGCGCTGTGCAGACAGCGCACCAACAAAAAGAAAGAGCCACAGAAAACAAAACAGCGTTTGCAATGTCTTCTTGCCAGTCGAACATCTTGCCACAATTTTGCAATTGCACTTGTAAAATCGCCCTTTGAAATGTGCATAAATGCAGAACCCGTCTCGCGAGAGAGTACTGGTCCAAGTTCCCAGGAACACGCTGGGCGGAAAATGAAACTGCACGCACGAGATAAACGTTGGGCTGATATTTCACGGGTTCAGTATATCCACAGTGGGTAGATAGTCATACGACAGCAAATGTTGGGAGTGGACACAAAAAGAATAAAACGGGGAAAAAGAAACCGGTTCTCTAACTAACTTATGTACAGCCCCGCTTCTCCTCCATACGCTAGAAAAGACATGAGAGAAGTGCTCTCTACAGATCAAAAAGGAGACAAAAAAATCACAGTTTTTTTTTTCTCTACTTGGGAACTGACCATGAAAGGTGGGAGGGGGTGGCAGCAGACCAAAAGAACGGCCCACTAAGCACTGCCCCGACAAAGTGTGCGGCTTGTACACTTGCATAGCTCCAACATGTGACACCAAACAAGCACTATGCACAAGCCAACAACCGCTAAGCCTAAAGCTTTGCTTGATAGCAGACGACACAGAAAAAGGGGGGGGGGGGGAGGCACAAAAGGCCTCTTCAATTTGCCCACACAAGACTCGCCAGATCAGCCCGAACAATTGCAGTCGGTTCCATGCCCCATACTTGCAGACGACCATCAAGCGACAGCAATGTACGCACTTTTTGGCATGAAGACACGACGGCACTGAACGGCTTTTAACTGGTGGAGCTTGGGCAGGCCAATTCGAAGAGGCTTAAAGCAAAGTGACAATAAGTGGCTTTTTTTCCTTTCTTTTTGGTCATGTGTCACTGGTAAAACGGTGACCAGGTTGCACCAACCAACTCAAAACGAGGTGAGCCGAGCACAGGGTAATCTCGCCCGGTCCGGCATCAATGGAAAGGCAAAACACTTCTTAAACACCCGAGTTTTACGCACACTATAGCAGACCGCAGCTCCAGAAATGGCACCAGCTTTTGCAGGCCTGTAACACGACCAACTTCCAGCTTTCCTTCCCACAAAAACGGTAGCAAGGCATCCCCTCAACCGAACAGCTGCTCGCAACTATGCAAAGCAGTATTACGATAAGCAGCAACTTTCCCGCCAAACTGTGCCGACAAGCAAAGTAACTTTGCGCTCCACTCAACCTAAAAAATCTATCTTCGAAAATGCCAACTTCAAACACCAGCTCTCCCTTCGCACGCCTGTACACGATCAACCTCCATCACAGTCGCAGCGGACGTAACGCCCGCTCGGGCCTAAGCCTTGCACAGCACTGAGCCGCAACTTAGTTAAAAGACACCTTGGAAAACAAACAGCAGGAGAACAATATATAGCAAGCTGCTAAACATTGAACACACAGCCTACTGACTCTAGCATGCTATGTACAGGGCTACTTTGACAGCCAGCTCCGAAAGCCAACTGTTTAGTTTTTTGCCTGCCGGCAGTAATCATTGCAAAAAAGCTGTCGCCACAAGCAATATGGCTGCCTTCACCTCAAGAAAACTCCAAAAAGCCATACAATGCTTTTTGCAACAACCGTATCAAATTTCCGTATCAAGCCGAGTAATATGACGGCAAAGCTATGTCATCGGTAGTAACCAGTCGCTGGTCTCGCCAAACATTTTTGACCCTTACATTCCACAGCTCAAAATCACAGATCCAAGATGCACGTCGAGGAAGTTACCTCTTATTTGCTTCACAGCGCATGAAACATACTGCGTCTTTCTCTAGTACTACGCTCTCCACACAGACACAAATAAACCTGGTAGAAGGGTTCCAACGACTGCATTCTCATCGTAATGCCTGGCTCAACGAGTGAAAGCCATCGTAAAGCCAGCCCTGTGTGATATTACCTTGAGCTATATAGATGGAATTAGCCCGGTCATGCTCAAGCCTGTATTGTAATGCAGCCGGTGTTCATCTGAGAGCACGTGCAACAAAACGAAACACGGCCGGTGAAAAACAGCCTTAACAAATGATGCACTTCTGCACAGTTGACAATGCGCCTTTCTTTGCATGGTTACTGTAAACGTGGGAACTTCCTAATCATCACAGTGGTGGCAAAAATGCTGCCTCAACGCCTCAACAACAACCTTTCCAGAATAGACTTTCGACCATGTTCAACAGGGACTCCATCACCGTCAACAAGCGTACCGCAACGGGCCACAATATCCGAATGAGCGTGCGATTTGTGCATATGCATGCACGCAAACACACACACACACACCGGTTATGAAATTGTCGTTTCATCGACTGCTCTGGCTTGCAGAAAATCTGAGCATTTTCGCATCGATGCACATTTCGGGAAGTGTTTCTTTTAAACTGCGCAACTACTGTGCTTTTTGCCATCCCGTGTCTGATGGCACCGGGTCTAACAGCAGCTCTTTGTGTAATCATTATCACTTTGGGCTTCAGTGAACCTTTCCCCAACGGAGTAACATACTAAAAATGCCAACTGCCTTGCCGTAAAATCTCAATGTGGCACCTTTTTTACGAAGAATGCCTCCGTGAGTTTTGTAAAATTTTTGGTAGGGAAACATGACCAGGCAGATCGGTGCAGTGAATAACAGGGGTAATAATACTCAAATGAGTGCACCTCCAATCAGCTTATCCACTGCAAATAAAAGCTTAACAAACTGCAATGCAATCTGAGGTGACTCTCACTGAACAAGAGTTACTAAAGGGCCACGATCATCTGAACAAATAACACTGGTCTACATCAGCCGCAAATACCAGGAGTTATTATGCTTTTAAAAATTGCCACATTACCCATGGCGTCAAGAACAAAAAGAGAGTATAAAATAAATTGGTTACTCCCCTTATAGAGTCAAATTATTTGGTTTACTCCAAGTCTAACTCCCTTTTTAAAGGGAGTAGAAAGGAAGTTCCAATGTTTTTTCAACCTGAAGAAAAACAGTATATAGGAATTATTTCAGCTTCTATGGCTCAATAATTCTGAGGTACCTTATGAGGTAGGGCTTCTTTTAACATATAGTGCAAACATATAGTGCAAATGGGAATGGTAAATGCAGTGTTGCGGATAACAGGCTAACAGTAGGGGTTCCAAGAAGGTCTCTACTGTTTCAGCACTAAGATAACAGCTCACGTGCAATTTTTCTTTCCAAGCAATTAGGCGAAGTCTTTTTACCGCTGAATTACAAAGTGCAGTAGGTAGTGCATGCGTCTTTTGCAGCAAGCTAAAACAATCTTTACAGTTTGGGCATTTTGTAGAATCGTGTTGCAATACAAACTGCCAAAAAAGCGAAAAAGCACTAAAAGCAATACAGCTGAAGTCGGCTGCTTCCTCTTAACATACATATGTCAGACTTTTAAACCATTCTACCTGCTGCGATTTAACACTGAACTTACACTGAATTGAAGGTTTCAATTCTGTTTATTCCTGTTTTTCCAACTTGCATAATTTTGCTGCCATGTTCTTTTGCAGGCTACAATTCTTAATTTTTTTACTTCATGATTTATGACATGACACTAGTTTCCTTTCCTCAGTCTTCTTGTTTTTACCTGAACTTCAAAACCTCACGACTGGTTACTTACTTCCACCACTGTGAATGTCAACCGTACGCACATGATGCATCAACTGTAAATGACCATACAGTAACTAGAAAAATGCTATGACATGAGGTTCACCTTGCAATTGGGGACATTCTGTTTAAATTATAATCATGCCACAAAAATAAAACAGATGAAAACCAAATCCCATTGTTGCTATGCAATTAAAGCAAATACATCGGCATTTCTTAAACACTCCTAATAAAAAGCAGCATTTATTAAAATTCGGCTATAACAAACCTAAAAGGTGGTTAACAAGCATCTACTAACTTGTTTATTTCTTTCCGATCAAAATCACTGCATGTCTAAACTGTAGGAGCGGTTAAATGATCAAATCTTCATCCGTAAAAAATGGGGCTGTATTAGTGACAGCAAAAGGAGCTCAGCTCAAGCAGACATCTCTACCTTGAAATCCGACAAAGTCCTTTTTTTTTTTTCCTGCCTGTACTATACGCCCTCAACTTACCAAGCAAAGCGTAGCGCAATATTTTGATTTCACACGTGCAGGTAGCAGCAGGACCCTTTTAAAACCACAGCAGTGATGTTTGGTTACACAGTGAAAAAAAACAAAAAAAGTGCTCCATTAACCGGTTTGTTCAATATCGCGGAATAAGATACGCGGAGTTGTAGAAAATGCGCGTTTTTTTTTGCCTACCCAACTAGCGCCACTTTTTTTTTTGTTGCAGCATATAAACGTGTATTATAAAGAAGTTGAAACGCGGAGCAGTACATTTGCACGCTTACAAAAAAACCCGGCGCAATCGCTGCGCCACATTTCGCGGCGGCTACACGCAGCTACGAATGGGCAATACGGAATGCAAATTTGCCGCCGAAAGCACGACTCCGAAGCCACAGTCCACAATTGGCCCCTGATAATGAGAGATCCGCGTCATAGCCAGGTTTCCGTTTTCAGATGCTGCATACTCCCACGCTGCCTCACACTATGGCCTTGACCGTTTGTGTGAAGGAGGTCAGAAACTTCGCATGTTCTTAAGACCCTGTAAAACTGCAAGACTCACGTTTTGCAGACAAGGCAAGCTCTATGCTAAGTACCCGTCAGCTAGAAAACCAATAACCGGTGGAAAGTACGCAAGAAAAAAAAAAAGACAAATCTGTCGGTAATAAATGCTGTGCAATGCAGACTACAGTGCAAATGAATGCACACGGCATTTCCTACTATGCATCAAAAATTCCGAGTGCCTCGGAAAGCTTAATAAATGCTTTTGGCCATCATCGAAGGTTCTACTCAAAAGCCTGCTCGCCAAAAATGTGAAATGCTTGCAAGCAACCAACAGGTGTTAGTGTAATTATTGTCCACACCTCCTTCTGTTTATGTAATAAACAAAGATAAAATTAAATTATTACAAAGTTCAGAATTTTTCCTTTTCGAATGTTGCAAGTGCGTTTCATCGGGTCACGACATCAAAAGGAAAAAAAATCTACCACAAATTTCGCCTAACCAGCAAAGGCTTCTACTTCAAAAATTGACAACAATGATTAAAAAAAAAGGTTACCCAGAAATCCCATTTTGAAAATAAGGATAAGACTTGACAGGTGACTTGCAAGACATAATGCAACGATTCATTGTGCACTCTTGTAAAGAAACAGCAACATGCATGATCCATTATCAGCGACGTCTGTCGTTACAATGTGAACATCGAAAGCAAAACACACCTGCGTGCTCCCGACACCAAAAGTACTAAAGGTGCTTTTTACAACTACGTGATAAGGAGACTGACGCCAGTGGGATAAATATATGACTGAAACAAATAAGCGTCTTGACATGCGTATGTGCGGTGACAAACATAACAAAAAACTTGCAGCGTGCGGGAGATAATACCTTTACACCCGAGTTTATAGATGAGAAATTCAGTTCACGCCTCTGAATATTCGCTCCGACGCAAGGGACAAACGCAAGACTATCGGCACAAAACAAAACAGCCACCACACTCGACTAGACGTCAATAGCTGATGCATCATAAATATACACGCAACAAAAACCGCAATAACTCGGCGCGCATTTCGCGGCCGTCAACACAAAGCTCGATTCAAATACTCAACACAATCACCCGACGTCTTCGCAAACGGGAGTAAGCCGCTCGCTCACACAAAGCTCAAACCATATTATAATCGAGGAGCGTCGTCGCGAACGGGACCAAAACCGATCGCACGACTCTCTTTCTCTCGCGAACGGTTGCCATCACAAAAACAACTTTCCCGTGAGTTGAAAGTATGCACTCACGCTTACAAGACCTGTACAGAAAAAGTAGCAAAACCTTTTGTTTGCCATCGGCTTCAGCTTGTCGATACGGCCATTTGTCAAACGAGACGCTCGCGTTGTAAACACGGTAAAGAAGAGAACGAACGTCAACATATTTAAAAGCTCAACACTTGTTAGCCAACCTCAACTCCGCACCATGTTGCTAATAGACTGCTGCAGAGCAACTCTGTAAACGCGTCAGTACAATATGCTTAAAAAGAATGCTACGATCTAACACAGCCCAACCGGTGCTTTCTAAATGCAGGCCACTAAAGATGTGAAACAAAAATAGGAGCTAAAGCTATGCACCCCGTTGTGCGAAACGCCCTACATCGAGGCACGCAAATATTATCCCAAGCTTGGTTCAACAAGAAAACAGATTATAAATTAACAGCGTCGGCCAAACATCGACGCTCAAAAAGTCCACGGCAACAACGACATCGCGTAAAGCGTTTGCGACAAAGCTCAAGGAAGAGATTCCGAGCTTGAACGGACAAAAAAGAAAAGAAAAAGATGCCATCCGGCATTAGGAATTAGTTACCTGTCAACGGTACTCTTAGTAATGTTTTTAGCATTACTCCTCTGTGACTCCATTTTGGAGTCACATTTGACTCCAGTAACTCCATTTTGGAGTCACTGCATTTTGGACGCCGAAGACTCCCAACTCCTATCATCCCTCTTGTGATACAACGAATGGGTGTAAACTTAGGCGAATATTCCACACACTGTCGCAACAGCGGCAGCCCTTACACAAATGCCTGGTTGCGCCGCAACGCAAGCGAACTCAGCATACTCTCAAAACGAGGCTCCGTAAATGCGTCGACTAATAGATAAATTAAAGAGAGGCGATTCGAGACAATAACTGCAACGCTTGCGGGCGTAACACTAGTCGCGAAGCGGCCGACACAAGACATCAAATTCGTCGAGGTAAGGAAAGTCGTCTGCCATACGAGAAACAACAAACGGGTAGAGATTGCAGAGTTTACAGACGACGCTAAGCATAGTTGGAGACGGCGGCGCAAGTCGTCTGACTGAGGCGGCGTAGCGAGCAGACGACGGTGACGACGTCTACTCCCTCCGTGTCCTCTTGGAGTGCCGCGTTGTAGGCTCGTGGGGTCCCGCTGGATTGCCCCGTTTGACGACCTGGACTTGTGACTGTGCCGTCAGCTGGAGCTGGATCGCCGAGGTGTTGAGCTTCTCCGACAGCAGCAACTCTTTCAGGCCTGCCATCTTCTGACTGGACAGCGTCACCGCCGCCGCACCGCTGTCGCTGCTACTCCGCCTGTCGGACTTCTGCGACGAGAAAAAAAAAAAGAAAATGTGATTTTACAAAAAGTAATGTGTGCATTGCTCTTAATCTGAATATGCAAGGTGTCAAAAACACTCGCGGTACTCTCCTTCTTTTTGGAGACATCGTCAAAGGTTACGCTAAAGTGATTATTTTGTTATCTCTCTTCACGCCATGCAGGGCACTTGACTAAATAATCGCCACTGACGTAAATGCACCTACATTTGACACAATCTTCATAATAGTTTTGCTAACAGGCCATCCCATTCCATTAACCAGTCTTCTACAGGGTGCACTCCAGCAGCTTACCAACCCCGGCCATAACACTGACATGGCTATCACAAAAGAACCCGCCGCGGTGGCTCAGTCGCTAAGGCGTTGCACTGCTGAGCAGGAGGACGCGGGTTCGATTCCCGGCCACAGCGACCACTTTCTGATAGAGGCGAAAAGCAAAAACACCCAGGTGTACGAGAATTCGGCGCACGTTAAAGATCCCCAGGTGGTCAAAACTAATCCGCAGCCGTCCACTAGAGCGCGCCTCATCGCCTGCGTTGCGTCAGAGCGTTAAACCCTACAATCAATCGATCAATCCACCATAAACAAGATTGCTTTCCAATTTTATTATCCGCAGTTCTGTGCCAGCAACGAACACACCTTTATTGTTAGGCAATTTGACGACCGAGCTGCATAGCCGTACTTTGCTATGCAGTCAGATGCCTTGCGTAAATGTACGCTGATATATGATTTGACTGCGGTGTCTTGATGAAGCACAGCGCTCATAAATAAAAACGAGAAGCTGCTTGCTGTTAGCTGGCCTACCCTTGAGCCTTGCAGAAGAATGCCCACGTTCGCAACGAATCTGCTGAGAGGCGATGGCATGCTGTAAGCAGCCTAGGTGACAGCCGCCAAACACTATCATCTAACAGCTAACACATCACCACAAACCCTGCAGGAGGTAGAATAGACATCTTTATCGAGCAGTCAGTCCTCGAAAAGAGTCGACTTGAGTACATCGTGACCATATGGATTCTAATAAAGCGTCCAGGTTAGGTAACCTCTCAGCGCATGTAAGGATTGCCAGAAACCAATCCTGCACAGTTAAAATAGACTCCCCCGACTGCTTGCATCGACCTGCGACCGCCTATCATCCCTCTTGCAGTCACGTCAAGAGACGTGGCAGGCGATTTGGTGGCACACATCGCGTACCTCTGGCTTTGCCGTCGGCACCACAGCCTTTTCCCCGTCCAGATCGAGGTCATCGTCGTCGAAGCTGTAGCTGTTGTTGTTGGCCTCCTGCTGCACGGCCCGAATGAGCTCGTCGGGGCTCGTGTGACCATTGACCTTGGGGTCAAAGAGGTCGCCCACCATAAAGTCCGACTCTGAGGCCTTCAGGGTGGACAGCTGCCAAGCGCGTCGGGAGGGAGGATTGGCAAAAGGCGTAGGAAGACGTCGGAGCGACACAAGGCCAGGAGCCGAAGCAAAAGCGCATAAAGGATGCAAGGATAGGCACAACGGAGACAAAATAAGCGAGGATGTGCGGAAATGCGTAGAACGCAGAACAGGGACACACACAAGGACAGAAGCAACGAGAAGGACAGAAGGCCAAGGACAGAAGCAACAAGTTTCAAAGGCAGTACAGCGATTGGAAAGGAGCAGAGCGCGGTGGATGGAAAGTAAAAGCAGGGAAGGTGAGTCAGCAGCAACGACAAAAGGATGGAAGCAGGAACCCAGCGAGACAGGCAGGACGTGAGGGAGAGAGGAGAGAGAGAGAGACAGAAAAACGAGACACAGTTACAAAGAGCAGAAAGAAACAGCTCACAAATTTCACAGCGCACAGGACTGAGTTTCATCATTGAAAGGGAAAGAGAAAGAACAAAGCGAACCGAACCAGACGCTCCTCTGTTTCAATGTTCCCGTGCAACAAAGCTGCTCTAGCGCTGGAGGTACAAGAAGAGTACGCTTCAACTCGTTTTAAAAAAGCAGGGTGGGTCAGCTTACATGCTGTTCAAGCTTGTATGTCTACCTGTCATGGGACCAGCCATTTCGTTTTTCCCTGTTGTAGGTTTCATGTCAGCATGTGCGGATATTCATTTTTTCTCAAATATTAAATCAGGTAATGCATTATTCAATATTCATGTCGATATACATATTTCAATATTCGAAAATTTCAGAGTATTCGGCCCTACCGAATAACAAAGGTTAGATTACTTTCACCCCACTGAATAATGCAACAAGTGTGCAGTGGATTTTCCACTTAAGCCTTACCGCCTCGGCACGGCTAAATAGGGAAGTCCAGCTAACATAACTTCGGTTTCGGCACTATACTCGGGGACAACTTTCTGTGGCAATGGAGCAAAAGCTATATAGAGGGGGTTGAAAGGGAGCTAACTGCTCTGCATTACTGCGCCAAAGTAGTTCCCAATAAACCGGTTTCAATTTCGGTTTCGCCGTGACAGACACGCATTTGATACAGTTCATTTCTTCGCACGGGCTCTATGGTTGAGTGCGCTGAAACAATCACTGAGCGTGCAGGCATATTGGTGTCTCCTTCCCCCTGCTTCATTTGCTTGTAAACACAAGTCAACGCTTTGCAGAATTCAGACCAACCGTGGACTATACCACCCAACTCTGTATCGTTCAGAAGGGAAGTTAATTTTGTCAGCGCTGCAGTTTTGACGGCATGCACTGACTTGTAAATTCTTCTGTAGCTCAAAACTGGGCAGCACCACCGGCATGTGCGGTGTACTTACGCATAGATAAAAACTTCGTTACATGAAGAAAAGAGGATCAAAACATCATGCTTGCTTCAAAAACTGGTCGATTTCAATTCGATATTCCATAGAATAGTAGGCCATTCCAAATTTGCTTCGATTCGAACATCAGTATTTGAAAGATTCAAAGTATTTAGTAAGCATGAATAACGTCGCGGGGGGTAAATTTATCTTGCTTTGTTTTTTCCACCTGCAAGAGCAGAAGCTGCACTGCATAAAACATCTTTGCATTTTCATTACACACCACTCACGGCGAACACCAGCCTTGCCGATGTATAGATCACGGCGGCAGCCACGTCAAGATTTCATCAATGTTGCCGACAAATCCTCAAGCCAGCCGAGCCAAGCCAATTAACCACTGTGAAATTGGCGCTATAGAGAGATAAAAAAGCTGGCAAGACTGGAAAAACAGGTGCAAGACTGGAAAAACAGCAGAGCTGGTGGCCCCTCTGCCTTTGTCGGACCCGGCTGTTGCACCTCACGTGGAGTTCCGAACTTGCCGCTTAGAGTTCTTTACGATTGGCAGGCCCGGATTGTTTCGTCTGCAGGCTTTCACGTCTCACCAAAAGTAGACCGCGTTAGCACATGCTAGAACCCGTGGCATTCAGGGCGCGCCCCGTTTCAGGGACAAAAGCACATGAACTAGCGAGTAAACAGCACGCGAAAGATCACACCAAGAACGCTGGGCAGAGTGTTCCCGAAGGTTCTCTCAGAGTTCTCTCTCACTCAAAGGTTCTCTCAGGTTCTCAGAGTGTTCTCAGAGCATCCTCGAGCTGGCCGCTACTCGGTGTGCTCAGTGTTTTTTTTTCTTGATATATTTCTGGCAATGCTCGTAGCGGAATTAAAAGCTTAATAGCTCTGCTGTTAAAAGTCTGTTTCTACGCACGCGTGCAAGCACTTCATGAAAATAATGCCCCCCTTGGTAACGAAGCTCGCTGTTTGAAATTCAACGCACTCCTGCAAGCACCGACATGCTTGACCATGACACTTCTGGCAACACACCCAAAGAGCCATCCAGACATCTATGAGGGCTATTAAGACGAACACCGAACAGGCAAAAGATCAACGAAGATCGAGGCCGTGAGAAAACCGAGCAAGCAATTGTCGGTGACCGAAAGCTTCAGAGGATGAAGGCAACTTCAACTGAAGCACATGTGATGATGAAACTGCCCAGTTCATCAGCCTTCTAGAGTGTATGGCATACATCCAAGAAAGAAATCACCTCGAAGAAAAGAATGAGTGCCTCAACAACGCATCTATATCTTGAAAGGTCTCCTTGGACCCTGGCCCTCTCCATCGTCCCAGAGAAAAGTGTTGGTTGCCTTATTCGACTAGTATTTACGTGGAATCAGCGTCGCAGAGACAATTTAGAACTTTACCTGTGAGATCGCGTGGACTTTTACCTCACCACGCAAAGCTTCGTGTTCACTTTTTCTTTGAATCTGTTCTTTTCCCCTTACTCCCTTCTCCCGATCCCCGCAGAGTAGCATCTAGGTGGGAACATGCCGGCAAACCTCTCTGCTTTCATCTAATAAAGATCTCTCTCTCTCTCTCTCTCTCTCTCTCTCTCTCTCTCTCTCTCTCTCTCTCTCTCATCAAAAGAGGTATGCACCTGTGTACCGCATTGTTGAGGAGCCTCATTATCGCAACATAACAAACTTCACCATGCCTACCATAACTACTCGTAACCTACCCATGCCTACCATAATTGCCATGACTACCTGAAGAGCTTGCAAAACCACCTAGTGTTTTTTTTTTTTATATTCATCGGAAAAAATAAGCAGCTTGCCTGACTAATGACATCACTAACATTCGTTTAGCAACTGATCTAACTACCTACACAGCTTGCAAAACTACCTAGTTTTTTTCTATATTCATCGGAAAAATAAACAGCTTGCCTGACTAATGACATTATTAACATTTGTTTAGTGCCTTATCTATTTGTACTAGTCATTACGAAATTATTCGATGAAATTCACTACTCACATCGAACCAAACAAAACCTTTATTTGCACAAACCTACAATCTATCTTTTATGAAAAAAAAAAGAAAGAAAATGAATGCGAATGTGAATTTAGTAAAACAATGTCTGAATGACTCACGGTGACACAAAAAAATTATGCATTGGAATGAAATGTAGCAGCCTTTGAAAGGCTTCCTCATGAAGCACCATAACAATTTGCAGTGGGAAGCCAAAGCCTCTATCTTTCAACGAAGGCATCCGCCAGTTTCGTAGTTTCTAGGGAGACAAATTCAAATTTGCTGCTGCTCTCCAGAGCTCCAAGCTGGGCTTTAAATCGCATGATGTCAATGCAGACCTGCCAATGATTGGCTGCTGCCACGACTCTCACTGCTGCATTGTTCTGCACTGCGTCTTCTCCGTGCATAGTTGTCTAACAAGTTTTTTGACGATAATGAAAAGAAGGATGATGTCGCCTACACTAAAGTCAGACTTCACAACAGTACAAGAGAAAGACAGGAGCGAAAAAAATGTAACGAAAACGGCGGCGAGATCTCTGGACCAGAGAAATGGCGAAATGCTTTCCAAGCATTGCAAGCGCTGCTCAATCAAGCATGGCTGATTTTATCAGCCATGATTTCAACTTCCACACTGTATTGGAGAAGAATAAGAAGGTGAGGAGATAGCTGGCAACGATACAAGTGCAGACTACATTATCTGTGGAATCAACTCTGACTTGACATGTGAGCAGTACCTTATGCGCAGAATGCAAGAAGCGTGAGCTCAATGTTGTTGAGATCGTGAAAAAGTGCAAGGGTCTTGCTTCGCTGCTAAAACTCGTATCTAAATCCCGGTGCAGCACTGATTTTTGCTCCAAACACATTGCATCAAGCTGTACTTGAAAGTCAGCGCGACAGTTTTGTGACAAATGTGAAAGCAGCACTTGCTGCATGGGCACTGGACATGCTTGGCTGTTGAGCCTTTATGATATCCTTGTTCTACCCAAACCACCTCGCCACAAGACATTTCACAACATCTCCAAAAAAGTGCAAGCTGCAGCCACTAAAGCCGTCACTGACATCACTCCAATACTTAACGTAACCATAAGGTTACGTTAAGTATTGTAACCATAAGGTTACATATAACCATAAGGTTACAGACTATATTCTCACGAAGTTTTATGTTGTTAAAGAGGGTAATTAGGGCACATAACACAGAAATAAATTTTCAGTGGCGTTTTTTTCAGTTTGGCGTTTTTGTCCATCATTCCGAGTTTGTGCACACTGTTTCGCCCCCTCAAAGTTGCCACATTACAACAAAATTTTACACACACGTTCATTAGGAAGCACAAAAAGGACAAATCTTGTTAATTACACAACTTTGGCTCAGACAGCGCAGACTAGGCAGTTGGAGGTCGATAGGAGGGCCCTTAACTTGACTGTGCATCTAAATAGGCTGATTATAATGATGATGGTGGAACTTGTGTCGCTAAGTATTTATGACCGTCCTAAAAAAAAAAGGAATGTACACACACCACTAGTCATTTTTTTTCCCTGCTGAAAAAAAAATGGAGATATAAATTTCTCAGGTAGGTTTGTCCACACAGCAGTTCATAAGAAACCACCTGCACTGTTCCAGAATCCACAATACTAAATTATAAATCGACAATACTGTTCATAAGAAAGGCTAAATTTGACTTTGTCATGCTTCATGTAGCATCGCCTGTAACAGCTATCCGTAAATCGACTGCACAATGGCAAGAGCTGGATCTTTACTGTGCAAATTTCAGCCTCGAAGCTTACAAACAAAACAAAATTCAAGTCGAGTTAATAAAATTTAAGTCAGGTGACTAGACTTCAAAAGTACGAGCTCCCACCCACTGTATTTGCACACGTATAACCCACACGAAATTTCGGGTGCCAGTATTAGACAAATTTCACCCCAAAGTACAGCTTCACCGCAATGCACGGAACGTTGTAATGGGATTACTATCACTGCACTTTCTCCCCCACTCCACTCTAACCGGCTTACTGTCATCAGCAAGAAGAAAGTGAAGTTTCACTCTTAGGGCTGGCCCACTGCGTTATCCTATCTTTACTGCGAGCATGCCTGCTGCCACCGTGACGTGACGAAGTGAGAGTGTTGAAGACGATAAGATAACAGGAGCTGCTGCCAGCACAATAGGGGAGCTTTCTACAACCTAGCAGTTACTCGAGGGCAATCAGCTCTTTCAGACGTTCTTCACCGTATAGCAACGTTCTTGTCAGCTGCATATATTTAAAGCGAAGTTGTTGTAAACTTTTATAAAGTAGCTACAGTGCGAATAGAAACAAGGACACAGAAAGACGACGGGACGAGCGCTGTAGCTACTTTTCAAAATCAACTACCAACTCGCCCAACAGTACACCTTGTTGAGCATAATAAACTAGTTCCCCCATTTATTGTTTGTTTGGGTGTGCTTTTCCTGCGTGAGTAGACCAAAAAAAGCCCCCCCCCCCCCCCCCCCCCCCTCCCCCACCCCCCTCCTCATCCTCCTCCTCCTCATATCAGCACGCCCTCTTCCTTTAGCCACCTATTCAACTCCGGATGACGCTTCATACTTTGATCTAAGACAGCATCCATACAATAACAACTAGAGAGGAAACTGTCGCTAGTGTCAACACAAACCCCGAGACGGCGCTTACACTTCGATGGGAATGATGGGTAGTTCTGGAACCGGTTTGTGTATGATCAGAACAGGTCTATGGCTGCGCAAATTGAGTTTTTTGTCAACAAAACTGTTATTGCACGGTTCACTGTTAACAAATTGCATGGCAAATGACAAAGTTAAATACCAAAAACAGCTTTTGTGCGAAATAAAACGGCGCGTTTAAATAGAAAGCAGACGCAGAGTCGAGAAGGTTTGCGGAGTACGTTTGCCATTTGCCGCCAACTGCAGCAGGACACGGAATTCTCCAAAAACTGTAAAGGCACATTCCCACTGGCGATTTGTCTCATCGCGCGACGGCGCGCGTCGCGCGCTGAGGCGTTGAGGTGGTGTTCGCACTTGCGATGAGCGATGATGCGACTGCGTTCAGCGCAGCTGCTTCCCGACTTGTACATACGACCTCGTTGGTGCGTCAACCATTCGAAGTCAAAGAATACGCGACAAAAGCAGGTAGAAATCAAACTAAAACACATGCCACTAACCTGGAGCAATGCCGAAAGCATTTGCATGTTGCGGGAGGAGCAGAAAATAACAAACTCACGAAGGCTCTTTTCAACATATTATTGCACGAAGAAATGCACACGCTTGCTTTCACGCCACAACACCCGCATCACGGCCCACAAATGTCGCTTCTTTTCACATGCGCAACGTTCTGACGCCTCCGAACTCTATGCGTGTTTACCAGTCGCCGATAGACGAAGAGGCTGCAAGTCAACCTACCGTCTCGCTGTCCACCTAGCTCTATTTACAATCCATACACGCTTCTCCACACTGATGAGTTCCACGCTATTCGTTGATTAGTGCACGCGCACGCTGAAGCCACTGACCAAAGAACCGATGCACACGGGAAGTTGCTTGCCGGCCCGACACGGCGGGTACAGCGATAGCGGGCCAAGTGCCTGGCCGCCTGGCCGAGCCAGCCGAGCGAGCCAGCGGCGGTGGCGGGGGCGGCTCGTCCTCGCCCGCCCGCAGCGTTTGCATACCGGATATAAAGAAACGTTTCGTTTCCGGCTACGTCAGCCGACTCCGCTGCCATGATTGGCTTACCGGTTTTGCGGGGCCGTCGCGCGATGAGGGAATTCGGACCGAGAGCGATCGGCTCCGCCGTCACAAAACGCCAAAAAGCGACGGCCGGCTCGTCGCTTTGCGATGTCGCTTTTAGTCGCGCGACGAGGCACATCGCCAGTGGGAATGTGCCTTAAAAGTTTCGACACTTGTAGGTTTTAACATTAAGAAAAGTTTCCCGATCCTAAAAAGAAACCGATTACTTTTTGGAGAAGTTATCCTAGCGTGAATTGGTGACATTCATCAAGCTGCATTCCTATCAGCCGCCGGTATTGCTGGTCTACGCCGTAGGAGCCAGCGTTCGCACGAGAGGTGTGGCTGTTCCAAGCAATTCGCAACTATCATCAGCTTCGAAAAATACATTTCTCTGCAGAATGAGCAGCGTAGCAACTCCTAATTCGCAGACAACTTTGCGGCACGCAGCGCCATCATTGGTGTTTTCGTGCTCGCTGCGCCGGCAATGAATTGATAACCCAACCAATTCGCACATTTCACTCAGGGCGGCGTCAGTGCGCGCACGGCATGCAGTTCAAGGAGAAACGTATTTTTGAACATTTCTTCCCACACCCCGCGTAGGCGAATGCGTTCATGTAAGTCCAAAACAAAAATGAAACTGCCTGCCCAATTCAATCCATAGCAACTTCCACAAGCGATCAAGCACCAATCGAATCCAGAACTACCCATCCCGCCCATTGCGGTGATGATGGCAGCACTAGATTCCTCTCTAATTGTTATTGTATGAAACTCATGCTTACACCCCCCCGCCCCCCTTCCCCTTTTTTGTATCGATAGACCGAGAAAAGCCACTCGTGACCAATCAATAACCCCACAAACATCTCCCCTGGCCATCGACCTTCATAGAGCAGAATAAAGTTTAATTTTTCTTATCTGACACATGTTTGTTGTTCTTCCCCGTGCAGATAAACAAACACATTAGGTGATGCCTACGGGTATGTTTGTTTGCTATCTGGCTAAGAGCAATGTAATCGGCGCAATACTGCTTTTTCACGATGAGAAAGGTTGCCTGATGTGCCCATCTGCATAGGTGATGTGCGGGGTTACTTTCTGCTGCTTCTCAGTGCAGCCACTACACTGGGGTGCGGGTTAATTGGGATGATGGGTTATGCCTGGAAAAATACGGTGCTTCTGCTTTACCAAACCGCTCCTGGTACTCACATGTGATGCAATGCGCGCAGACTTAATCAAAAATAAAAGTGAGGCGACGAACTACGGAAAAAAAAATATACGACAGAAAAAAATATACGCGGTTTTTCAACATGCGGCAAAGATTGGGGAACGAAAAAAACTCGCCGCATCCTGCATTTTATCGTATCGAGCTCCACTGCATCTAGGTTCGAGTGCATTCACACATGCCTAGTTCCGAGATGTATTCGAGCATCTATCGGGTATTGCTGCTTTTTGAGGAACGCCGTGCCACAAATAAATTTATGTGAATCATCAACCAACCCTACCTCGAAGTGTTCACTCCCCGTTCAAGACTAGCACATGTCTACAGCGCCAAGAAAAGCTCGCACTGACCACATTGTTGCCGTTTTTGGTCGAGAAGGGCTCCCCGCAGCCCAGGAGGTAGTCGGGGTTGAGGATGTTCTCCGCACAGGCCGCCGCCAGCGCGACGATGTCGGGGTGCGGCGGGCCATTGCTCTGCCCCAGCTGGTTTTCCAGGCTCTTGAGAAAATCCTCTTCTTTGGGTTCCTTGCCGTCCACCATCTGCACACCGAACCGCCCAGCCCGGTCAATCGGACGCCGTTTTAAAGCGGAAGCTTCGCTAGTGGAACCAATGGCGTCCTGTCAAAAAGCTAATGCATTTCCCCGTAGACCGGTTGGTTGACCAAAAAGCTTTGATAAGATCTCTGTGCACGTAGCACGTGCGTCAAACCAGGCTTCCATTCTGTCAAAACGGTTCCTCGAAAATTGTGACAAAAAGGAACGCTTCTCGACAAGGCAATACGCACATCGAACATGAAAAAGGAGTACAATAGTACACCTCAGTCTTAAAAACCATGTATCGGTATACATTTAGATCATTCGTAGATGCATTTGCTTCGTGCGCAAACACACATCGCAAGGGTTCGTTCTTAGTTTGCGATTTGGGTCTTTGAAAGGTTTGACGATCGATTGAATGCACTTTCAGTGAAGGTTGGGTGCGCTTTTGGCGAAGGTTTTGATGCACTTTTGACGCAGTTGTTTCAATGTTAGAAAGCTTCCGCCCTTCTTTCAACTTTCCTGAGGAAGGGATGGTAAAGTTTGTGCCAGCGATGACACCGACGATGGCTAAGGAAATTGGCCGCGTGTCTGCTTGCTTCGCTGCAAATGCCGCCAAAACATCAGTCTTCCGCTGCCCCTGCCACATAACTGCCTCTTCTCCTCCTCCCCGTTCCAGCCCTCACACTCTCTCCACGATGAACGCAATAGAGGTATGCTCAATGCAATTTTCTTCATGCTCGCACTGTTTATGTAAGCTGTCAGAATATTTTTTTTTTCTGTTTTTCTTGGAGCAGCTCGAGCCAACACATTTGGTTTTAGTGACCGTTTATCTAACCTCTCTGGCACAGCATTTTTACGTGTTTTTTAATGCGGAAGTGTTTTATGCCGGGGTCCACCAGGGTCTCACGACATCCTATCCATCACGGAAATGACATCGGCAGAAAAACTTCGATTTATGTGGTTGCACCGGGATTCAAGCCACGAACTCTTTCGCCGCAAGGGGAAGTACGAAACGCGCTCCAGACTGCACTATGAACAGACGCAGGAATAGGACAACAAAGGCGCCTTATATCATTCCTTTCAGATGGTGCTGCCATCTAGGAGAGACGAAGCGAAGTAGTGCATCATGACGCTAATGAGCACCGACAGATGGCGCCTCGATGCCAGCGCCTACGTGTACGGGGGACGCGCAGCGTAAGCTGCGGAGAGGCCGACTTACGGATGTCATGCTTGTGACACGGTCCGCTGCTCCTTTCGCTGCAGCGGACCATGTGCTCACCAAACGATTCACTGCCAACCCGTTTGGTTTTGTTCGCACTGACGGTTTGCGAGCTCCTGTGGTTTCAGTCGGACTTACGCAATGCTCCGGCGTGTGCAATCCAGTGTGCCGTACCGACGAAATATAAATGGTGATGTGCAAGTTCATATCGATGCACAATAAACATTCAACTGCTCCTGTGAAGGCACATTTCACTTTCGTGTTTTACTGGTTCCTACGGAAGAGAGAACCACATTTCTTTCCGTTTGTATTGCACAAACCACAGTTGAGCGCATATTCCTAATTGGAAGAACACTGGTACCGTTGGTTGTGTACTTTTATTTTGCCTCAAAATATGCCTGTGGTTCCTTTTGCACTGAATAAAGTGGACATGTGGGAGGCATGCCACCGTTTTTAGTAGTTTTAGAAAATATCGCCTGTATGTGCTTTATGTTCGAGCATTCCTTCAAGTGTGTTTTATCCAGGCAGCTGAATTGAGTGAGGCACACTGACAGACCAACATTACCACACTTGAGTAGCCCAAGGAAGACTATCGTCATTAAAATGGCCTCCTTGCAACATGCCACGATTCTACCAACAAACAACAACACCCTCATTTCCTTGGAGAAACAAGATTACCTTGCCGTTATCTATAAGGCATCCCAGCTGTACGACCTAATACACAAAAACAACGCCCCATTGCCCTTTTGAGACCAGAAACCTTGGCACTACAGACCACTCAATTAGCACGTGGAACGCAGTTGGCAGTGGTAGTCAACATGGTGAAAGTGGAAGCTTTAAGCGGATGACGCTGACTGTGATATCCTGCCAGCTTGCCTCCACAAACCTCGTCACTACATACCGCTCAATTAGTATGTGGAACGTAGTTGGCAGTAGTGCTCAACACTGTGAAAGCCACAGCCTTAAGCAGATGATGTTGACCGCAATATACTGCCAGGATGCATCTAGAAACCTCGGCTCTACAGACCACTCAATTAGCATGTGGAACACACTTGGTAGTTGGTACTAGTGCTCAAAACGGCCACAGCCTCAAGTGCTCAAGTCACAGCCTCAGGTGAACGACTAAAAAAAAAAGGAGGGGTTGCTAATCGTGGGAAGAGTTCACTGACTGTACTACCATGCGAAGATGCTTCCAGAAACTTTAGCACTACAGACCACTCCATTAGCATGTGGAACGCACTTTGTACCACTAGTGCTCAAACCAGTGAAAGCTACAGCTTCAGCTGATTGACAAACATAAGTAACAATAAGAGTTTGCTGATGATCATGGAGGGATTTCACTGACTTTGCTATCCTGTGAGGATGGATGCCTTCAGAAACCGTGGCACTACAGACCACTCAATTAGCACATGGAACGCACTTGTTACTGGTGCTCAAAATGGTGAGTCACAACCTCAGATGGACGAATGTCAGCAACGATAAGGAGGAGACTTCACTGACCGTGATATCCTGCAACGATGCCTTTAGAAACCTAGGCACTACAGACCACTCAATTAACACGTGGAACACACTTGGAACTCGTGCCGAAATCGGTAAAAGCTGCAGCCTTGTGTGGGCAAGTGTAAACAACGATAACAGGGAGAGGTCACTAACCGTGCTGTCCTGTGAGGACGCCTCGCTGCTTTTCTTGGAGTCCTCCTTGGAGACGGACGGCGGCGCATCTTTGTGGTTCTTGCTCTCCGCCGCTTCTTCCTCTTCCTCTCCGGTTGACGCATGCACCGACGCCGCTGCCCTGACCGTGGCCGGGAACTTGGCAATGGTGCCCACAAGCGGCCGTGCCCAGCCAATGTGGAGCACGGGCGTGGCTGAACCTGCGGGAAACAGGCAGAAGATTGATTGATTGATTGATTGATTGATTGATTGATTGATTGATTGATTGCGGGGTTTAACGCACCGACACTACACAGGCGATGAGGCGCACTGTAGTGGAGGGCTCCCAATTAATTTTGACCACCTGCCGATCTTCAACGTGCACCAAAATCTCGAACACACGGGCGTTTTCGCTTTTCGCATCCATCAGAAAAGCGGCCACCGCGGCCGAGAATCGAACCCGCGTCCATGGGCTCAGCAGCACAACTCCACAGCCACTGAGCCACCACGGTGGGTAAAAAACAGGCAGGAGAAACGAGTGTATTCCGTTTAAGCTTACCACCTCTTCGGCGATGTCTACTCTTGGGTGACAGCCTATGAGAGAAACGTCGTCACAGTAGCGAGCCAGCAGCCTACTGAATGCACTGGACGAACTAGAAAATGTCGGATAACAGCAGTGTGCGTATGTAATAAAATTCCTGCAATGCCGGCGCTTTCTCGTTTCACTTTTTTTTTGGTGCACTGAACAGATTATTAATGTAATTCATCTCCCTCATAGCTTTCAGGCCCTGAAAGATGCCATAGGGAAGCATTCATAATTTAAAAATGCATTTAAATTGTAAAGTACAGGCATGACATCAATGTTTGCTGCACTTTATAATAATAATACCGTATTTACTCGCATAATCCTCGCACTTTTTTTTCGAAGAAGTCAATGCGAAGTTAGGGGTGCGAGAATTATGCGGGGAAAAAAATATGGTGCACAGTGTTGCCAATTTGCCTTCTGCCAATCCCGCTAAATGTAGCGATCGTTTTTTGTATATGTAAGCTCAGTGTTGCCAACAGCAGCTATTTCTTTTTATTTTATAATTTACAACGTAAACAGTATCCCGTCGATCAGCGATCATGAAATTGCCGCCTTTGCTTTCTGGCGCGCGCCCTATCTCGTCGTCATGTGCGTGCCCTACTTGCGAAGCTCGACAGTAACGCACGTTGAAGTCGGTGACGCCAAAGTGCCTGCCTGCGGCGCGGTTGCCGTGTTCGATAGCGTACTCTATCGCTTTCAATTTGAAAGCGGCAGTGTAGCTGGCGTTCTTCCCCATGGCGAAGTGGCACCAAGCACAAAACAGAGATCAAAAAGTTCTCAAAATGGCAGCGAGCTATCCACCACTGACGCGAGTGACTCACTGACTGCTGCCGCTCAACACGACGGGACCACGACGGCGACACGACGACACGACAGCGGGCTGCGCGAACATCGTCTAGTTGCGCGCACGCGAAACCGGCTCAAGGACAGTGTCAAAACATTCTTTCCGATGCGTAATTTTTTATTCCGTGTGTGTGAGTAGCGTGTTAGGGCGCCTGTTAGGGAGTAGCCATGCAGGTTGTTAAGGCGCCTGGATGGCCTTGGATACACAGCGCTCTCCGCCGAACGGAGAGGCGGCGGGGGAGGGCGCGCGTTGGAGAGCGCGTGCACCATGCGGGTTTCGCGAGCAGGCAACTTTCGCCGCTGCAAAGTTGGGGGTGCGAGGATTATGCGAGGAACCAAAAAATCCAAGTTTTGGTGGCTCACATTAGGGGTGCGAGGATTACGCGAGTGCAAGGATTACGCGAGTAAATACGGTAATTAATCAGAAAATGTGTTATGAATGAATGTGCTCCTACGTCAGCACTTACTCTAGATGCCTGGGGTTCAGTTCTGGCTGCAACCATAGCCCAGTATTGGGGAACACGCCCATTAACTGGTCCACAACTGTGGCCAGAGTCTCTATTTCAAGTGCAACTCGCCGTTTAACCATATTCTGACCATTAATATGCCTGTTGGTGTCACCACTTCGCTCAAAGAGGAAGATTTCGGTTCCAAGTTGTGCAGTGAATACCAGCGACGACAATGACAGGCATATGTAAGGATAAATCTTTGGAGCCAGGCATAGATCGTCCCATTCCGCAGGAAATAAAATAAAATAATTCAGTGCCATTCAACTCGTTAAAGGTGGAGGACGAGCGAAGCTGTTTGTGCGATACTGGTTGGCCACCAACGATCGCTCAAACCACGCCATCGCACCGGGGAAGCATTCAGCGGGATTGTAGCCCTGTTGTCGTCTTGCATTTTTGGCCTGACGATTTTTGGGTCTTGCCTGGCATTGAGCGTACAATTGGAAACCGCACGGCCTGATCGTCGTCAGCAGTTTCCTTCTGGCGCATTTGCAATTCTTTTTTCACGAGTGGGCTTCGCTGCGCGACACACAATGTGGGAAAGCCAACTTACAAAGACCAAGCTTACATTGACCCCTTCAAAGGCAGCTTCACCTCTAAACACAAATGCACTGCTGGGAAGAAAGTCTTCCTGGGCAATATATGCCATCTTGTATTGAAATATGAAGCACTGGAGGCGAACAGCTGACTGAAGGGAGAGGGGGCGGCTTTTGTCCCCATGCACAGAAAGCAGGGGAGCTGCCCTAGAATAGCTCCAATGTATAAATAGGGGCAGCGTCCCTACCTTCCTCCCAGGCGCACAGTCCGTCGTAGAAGCGCAGCAGGTGCGCAAAGCAGCCCGGGTCCTGCAGCAGGGAGCCGTCACCCGAGCTGCTCAGCTTGACCAGCTGGGGCACCAGCTCGTTGGCTATCTCCATGAACTCCTTGTAGATCTCCTCGTCCTCACGCCCATAGTTGAACCTGGACGGGGAGGAGGCCAAAGCGAGAACAAGGAAAACCAGCTGTGTGAACACTGCGGCAATGCCAAAGTAGTTTGAACTTTCAAGCACTTGCAATACTTGTCAAATGGATTACATTTGCTAAACAGCTTCACAGTTAAAAAAAAGCTTTTTCTCGATGTACTTGCACGTTATCATGTGTGATGAGGCAGAGGACAGAGGTGGTGTGTGTGACGGACAAGGCGTCGATGACGAGGACGTTGATTAAGATGAGACAGTAGACTGTGGACTCTGCGGGTATGTGCCAGTACAAGCTTGCCACAAGGGAACTAGCGGGATAACAGGAAGGCTGAATGCGACGTCAGAAGGGGAGGAAGAAGAGGAGATTGTGGCTGGGACGAAGCAGGGGTGACAGTGGGGTATTTGGAGGAACACGGTTGTGAGGGCTACCCACCCACAAGACGTGGTAGCCCGTGGTCTGCCGAGTCCGTCATGGAGGACGCCCGGAGACCCAGCCAGCTTACAGCGCCAGCCACATCTACCTGCTGCTCGACGGCCGCGCATTGAATCGCCGGCATCGACTGGGCGACGTGGTGCTCCCGTGCCTGACTGCGGAGCCAGCAAGTCTACTGGCTCCAACGTCAGCCGTGCATTATAATCGCTGGCATCGAGGGTGCGACGTGCACTTCACAAATAAACGGCTAATAAAAGAAACGTCTCACGTGCGGTACCACCCTTGATGCAGAGCCAAATGTCTTCAATGTGGTGGCTGTTGGTGGCTCGTCACAGCAACAGCCGCCGCATCGAAGACATTTGGCTCTGCCTCAAGGGCGGCACCGCACCTGAGACGTTTCTTTTATTAGCTGTTTATGTGTGAACTGCACTTGGACTCATTAGTTTTTCTGGTTTTGCTAAACCTTGTGTCCTTAGTATAGAGGCTATGATAGCATTCTGTTGGTGACTGCACATTCATATCGTTAGCTCGTCTCATAGAGATAAATGTTTGCATCCGTCATCAGAGAGTTTCTCAAGTGCCTGTCTCATTTGTGCGACGCAAGTCTAGCCACCAATCCCACCACATATGTTAGGCTTTGTCTTCTGTTACGTTTGCTGACTATCTGTTCTATCTCTTTAGCCGGTACTGGTTACTATTTAGCTGGTAGGGGAGGGGGGAGCTCACTTGCGGATGACGTCAGCAGCATCCGCCCATGCCCGAAGCGCTTCCTTGAGTCGGCCACTGCGGAAGAGGAATCCACCGAGGTAGGTGTACGGGTAGACGTGGTGGTTGTGGTAGTAGGTGCGCGACGCATGGACTGCCTCCGCGAACAAGTCCTGCGGCGGCGGTCGGCCTGGCGTCGGGAACAGTCCTTCCAACTCGCCCAGGTTCCCCAGGGCCATGGGGTAGTTCCGCAGGTGGCCTTTATCGTATAGGAGCCACAGCAGTTGCTGCAACAACCACCACCCACGAAGCGGTCAGTTATAAAAAAACAAACAGTGTGATCACAGCAAAGGAACATTAAAGATTCACAGTGCTGTGCCAGCTAATCAATGCACCTCTCTGAAATAAAAAAAAAAAATAAGGCCATTCCACTCAACATAAAGGCTGTCAGAAGTGCAGAGCAGTGATTCGCCATAATGGGCTGCGGCGCCGTTATCCACTCACTGCTACCACCCAATGCCATTCAAATTTCCCGCCTTCGCGGTGCTCGCGCGCCCCTTGCCTGAAACAGCACCAGTAGGAGTTCTGTTCTCTTTGTGCTTGCTTTTCCTCCCGCATGTGCCGCTGTTGCACTGCCACTTTTCGCTTACTATCGTAAAAACCAACCCAAAGAGCATTCATAACTAAACGAATGCGGGCGCTGCCAGTTAATTACGTACATCTTGCCTCAAACGTACCTACAGTTTTCTTTGCGCTAAACGACCGGGAGATGTATTACATGCGCCAGCAGTTCACGAGTTTCGAATGCTTATGACTATAAAAACCACTTGTCTTTCGAAGCCTCTGGGTTACGCAGCAACCCAATGCATTCTATTAAAGGCATTTCCCACTTAGAAAGCTAGTGAGTGCACAGAGAAAACACACCGAGGGCATGAATGAAACGGACGGAATTTTCAGCTAAACTTTAATAGCTACAAGTGTGAAAATCATTGAATTTCTGTGCAAACTGAATTTTAATCAAAGTCTTGAATAGTAACAAACACTATTTTGAATGTCAAATTGAATACTGAACAGTAAATTTTTTTAACTGAATTGAAAGGAACCCTCCAGGAATAAAATGTCGGCATAGAACTGTCTCTATATTGATTTATTGTAGGGTTTTACGCGCCGACGCAACGCAGGAGCGCCGTAGTTGAGGGCTCCGGATTAATTTTGACCACCTGGGCTCCTACCTTTTTACAACACTTTGGAATGGGTTCAGATGAGGTGAGGCCAACAATGCAGGGGACATTAGCACTATTATTTGGAAAACACCAATCAGTTGCACCTGTGGCCCTGTTCAGTTGAAGTTCAAACAATGGGGTCCCTTCCCTTTGATCGTCTACGGGGACCAACATGCACTATTAAAGGGACACTGAAGTGAATTTGTCACGCTCCCGTTTTTGCTTGCACTGCGTAGACTGGCTCAAATTAGCACACGTTTCATTGTTTATCCGGTTGAAAAATCGGTAATTATTTTACAAAGCGCGAAAGAAGAAAAACTACCATGCGTGGTTTGCGGCGGCCGCACCAACTAAGGCTGTGACGATGGGAGGAGGGGGCACTGTGATTGGACGATGCCCAAGGTTAGCAATCAAACAAGTTTCGGTTTCGATTTCGGTTCTGTAGAACACAACCAACGGCATTGTTGGATGGGCATTCTCAATATCTCAGTAATCATCGTACCGCGCTTCTGCCATGTTGTCGGTTGTAAAATGCATAAGATAAGCCTGCCAGGACGGCTTGGAATCGTAGCATTCACTAGCCGAGGCCTACGCAGTGCATGAACGCCCTCCGCGTCCCCGCAGACGCCCAAATGCGATGCGCTTTTCCCCTATATTTGGAGCTTGCCTCACTCATGCCTGTATCGTAAAAAGACTGTTCGCACCAGGCCAAGGGTCTGTTGATTCTGGCCTGTGCCCACTGCCCGCAAGCAGTCGGTGCTTATGGAAACAGCACGCCAACGAGAACTGGCTAGCTCGCCAGTGCCAGCCTGTGCACGTTCTGTGAACTAGTTCGTGGAGCAATGAACGTTGTGGCCCAAAAAAAGGTGAACTCAGTATAGAAAACATCGGCGGAAAACAAAAAAGTTAACTTATAAAAAAAAAACCACGTAGCGGCGGGGATTTAGACTTGTGACTAGCAAAACACTTGCACTGACATACCTAGCGCTCCAAACAACTCGGCCACGGGCGAGCGCTGCCGACCTTGGAAATATAAGGTATATAATGTATAACCAGTTTACACTTTTATTGAGTTTTAGCATTCCAAGAAGCTTAGGTGACTAATTGTTGTTTTGCGCTCGTGCAGTAAGCATCCCCCAAGTTTCCATAATATCTCACGTCTAGCAATTGCATTTCTTAGACGGAAAAACGTTCGCAGATGCGTAGGCGTGCTGCTGGCCGTTGTGCTTGTTCGCCCAGCGCAAAAAAGTTCTTCCCGCACCCTAGTTTTACGCTGTACGGTAAAAATATCAGTTGATTTTATTTCCTTAGTACCTATATTGACTTCGCTGACTCTTCTTCCGCCTTCAAGAGGCCTTATATTTTCCTACTGGCGAACCAGTCAGCGAAGCGTCGCATGTGCGCTTGTGCAGCGCTTGTGTGAAGCGACCTTGACTTGGAGCTAGATACAGTGTACAAACTAACCAAGTAAAGAAAGGCACATTCTTCCATTCACAAACGTGTCCTGGCTTCGTTCCAACTGAGCGAACGAATTGCAACGACCCGTCGGCGGCCGGCGGACGAAACGCTGGACCGACTGACTCTGTCTGAAGGCCGGGGAGCCGTGCAGTAGCGCAGTCAATTGCGAGCTCGGCTCCTCCCGACGTCACACGAAAACGCCACAGAAAATGGGCGAGCGTAAAGAAAGGAGGACAGCATTTTCGAATTAATTTTTCTACTAAATAAAATCGCGTAAACGCGCCCAGAGTGGCCGAAACATGGCCTGGGGACTCCGGACTACAATTTGCGCTAGTAATCCCGCAATGTTTACATATCACTTCAGTGTCCCTTTAATAGAGTACAGACGGAGTATATTGTACGGGGTGCAAAGGGAGTCGAAGCTGTAAGAAGAGTATAAAATGGAGTAAATTGTGCACAGTACATGGGACTCAAATGAAGCTGTAAGCAGAGTACACATGGAGTCAAAAGGGAGTACAGTTGAAACAGCACCAATAAAGACCGCATGTGCACGCACACACCTGCTGCAGACTGACGAGCTCGGTGCTGTCAGTGGTGGGGGAGATGGTGGGGTTGATAGCAGAGACAAGCGCTGCCACCTCGGTGGCCCGGGTGCACTGGATGGCGTGGCCGTTGAGGTAGAGCCAACTCTTGTCCTGTGGGATGGGCTGGCCTCGTCGGTCTTCGTTGCCCTTGCCTGCACAGAATGCAGCAATGGTTACTCCCCCAACCATGGCACGAAGGTTTGCCACAGGGCCTTGTTCATGTGTGGTTCACATTAAGGCGGTCAGTGCATTTTTTTTACAGCAGCAACAACACAGGGAAGGCCTTTACACTGCCTCCATGCTCGGGATGAATGTGGCTATATGAGGATCTTTGAAACCCAGCACACTAGATTCTGCAAGCGAACACGTTCCACCAAGTTGATCAATGAGAGGTGTGCCCTTGGACGAATAATGTGGCATTTCTGACTGACTCTACCCTGCTTGCTTGTCATTGACATGCCCCACAAAAGGACGTCTCAAAGAACAAAACTTTCCCTGCAACTTGCTCTCAGAGCCGATTGCTTGGAGGCCCAATACATCTGATGTTGTTCAGGAATAAAAAGGTAACCACATGCAGTGATGGCAACGGGCAATGCAAAAAACACCTCAACGGGTACAGCGAAAAAATTTTCACACAGGGCGCCGGGAGGCTGCGACGACGGCAAAAGGCCATCACCGTCGCTCGCTTTTGGCAGGTCGGAAGCAGCCCACAAGTGAGCGACAGCGACAAGCAACAGTGACAGAAGGCATTGACAACAGTGTATTAATTTTTTTTTGCTGGTCGCTGTTGCCCACACTATTTGTTTGCTGAACCCATTGAGTTGAGTCTTTCACATCACTTGTCGCCGTCACTGCATGCGGTTACCCCTCAAAACGTTTCTCCACCTCTATCCCGCAACCGTGAATATACTATTGAAACAGCACCTCACAAGTTTTTTTTTTCCTTTACAAGTACTAAAATGGCTTCATAAACTTTCAAAAATGTATTTTCGACCTCACAAGTTTTTTTTCCTTTACAAGTACTAAAATGGCTTCATAAACTTTCAAAAATGTATTTTCGACACAAATATAATTTAATTTAGGATCTACGAAACACGCTTTTACAGTTCCTGCCACTTAATTTACATTAAAAAAAATCATGGACAGATGCCAGACACTGCAGTCAAAACAGAGGTGCTGCCGCCAGCTAGGCAACGAAAGCACCACAGTTGGAAATTGCCGACGAAAACAGAAACAAACAACAGCTAAACATACAGTTCAAGTATCTAAGTCACGCTTAACACTGATGCAATTCAGTAGTTACTCGGCAAACAAGGAAATGGTGGTGAGTTGGCCCATGGTACCCTTGCTCAAAAAAGAAAAGGCAAGGAGAGTTTTTCTCAGTGATACAATAATTGCCACATACAGTCCCCGAGGTATTATTTATTGTTAGATATCAAAGGCTTGAGGAACACAAATGTTTATTGAAAACTGGCCACACTTGGGCCGTACAAACACCGAATGACTGAATACGTAAGACAACTTTCCAAAAGCCTTCATAGCTGCCAGGTGGCGGAGCCACACGTCATGTTGGTTGCCGTGTTCCCTGTTGCTACCAAACACAGAGGCAACAGTCACAATACACAACATTTATTATTACCACCATTACTATAACCTTTCTTATTATATGCCATAGGGAGGGAAACGGCACCCCACCATACGTCCACCCTTTTCCCGTTCAGCCAAATAACTCGCTCCTACAGATCGTCCTCTACAGAAACTGCTGAATAAGAATTGCCAAAAGTGCCCCTCATTTCGCTACTCAGCAAATCTGCTTTCGAAATGTTTGTTAATAACTTGAAAGACCTGCAAAACTGAGCAGTTTGCACTCCAACCTTTGTTTCATCTTGAGTCAAAATATAATTGCCCTGTATTTACCTTTTGTCTTAAAGCTATGGCTGGTTATAATCTAGACCTCTCCGAATAAATTCATGCCCCTTTAACTTTTAAGTTAAACTGAACAGCAGAAAAACGACAAGCCCTTCTCTTCAGGCACAATAGTTGCCTTAGAATATGTAATTTTCCATTTTCTAAAGAAACACAACTGCCAACTGAAATCCAATTACTGGTAATAAAGTTTTACAGCCTTTCTCAGCTCAGTTGGGTTTACTACCTGGAAGCCAAACCATCTGTCTGCATCCCGCTTTTACATCTCGGCTTTCATTCTCTTGCATACAGATATTCCTTTCCTCGCGAACCCGAGAGAAAAACCACTGCGGCTAACCTCCCTACATTTCTCCGCAGCAACTGCAATAATTAGACACAAACGGCACAAAGAAACATTGGTGCAATTTCTTCCAAACACAATTAACTCGCATGTAATGGTTGCATGCATCTACACATACAGATTATTAATGGAGTCCCTATACAGCACATTTAATGATTTAATGATAAAAATATATAGCTGGAAAGTGTAAGCACGGAAGCTGACCAACTTCATTCCGAAATTCAGCTTTACAAGATATTTTGGAAAACAACCTTGTGCTCTGGCGATAAAGGACATTTTTGTAACGTGCGTTAACACTAACACTTTTTTTCTTTTGCTAGTCCGCAGCTGCACTTGATAATCATAAAGCAAAGCGATTTCCCCTTATCTAGATATAGCGCCTGGGCTGCCTCGTTTCACAGTCCAAAATTCACCATGGACTGTGCTCGACGTAATCGAGCATTTGTTTCTTTATTTTATTTTTTTCCCACGCCATATACAGCTTGCTGACAATCCAGGACTAGTAAAAACGCTGGCTTAAACTAGCCTTTACTCTAACCGGCTTTTTCCCACTTTACGGGTAAGCTGTATTTTGCCCTTTAGATAACTATTACAACTCGTGCAGTTACTCAGCTGCCTGTTCTGTATGCAAAAATAAAAACTGAGACGAAAAGAAACAAAAGGAAAGGGTTCACATGCCTGGCAACTACAAAGATAAAAAAATAATGTCGGCAGTCCCGAAAGTGCGACATCACACACCTGCGAGAAGAGAAGGACTGTTGAGGTGGTTCATCGTGGCGAAAGGTCTACATTGGAAATGGTCATCACTGAGAACTACAAAGGCGGAGGAGGACCACCGAATGTTAATGAAGGATATCTATCTAGACTTGTTCAGCAGTTGCTTTTATGAGCTGTTCATTCATTATCCAGCTACCACGACTACTAGCTCAGCGACCCACAAATAACGCATGATCGACCTAGACGCCATAAATTAGATTGCGGCATCAATCGCTCACAGGGTAAGTAAGGAGAGGTTTGTACGTAGATTAAGACCCCAGCAAAATGCAGGCACCAGATTTTGAAGCGTGGAATTTCTGCAAATAATCGAACATAGGGGTCCGATTCCGTTTCGCCGTTTTGGTATACAGTGGTTGACGGAAGGTAGTGAGGCGAGAGCAAAAGTAATCAGAAACATGTCGCCAAACTGCAGCAAGAAACAAAGAATCCCAGGCCATCTCCCCTAACGTGAAACCAGGGGAGGGGCAAAGCATGCAGTGTATAAGTGTAGTCTTGGCGCCTTGGCCTTCTTGCCAACGGAGATGAAACCGTTTGGAGGTATAGGTATGCAGCTTTGCTGTAAAAGTCTCTTGTCTTTTGAAGTACGAAGCTCTCTAGCATGAGGCATACACTTGTGTCCCAGTGTTTTTTCAAGCACGTGTTACATTCTAGCGCGAGGCGTAAATGAGTTTCCCGGTGTTTTAGTACGGTGACTACATGAGACGATGATTATGACGACGACAACGACAGAAGACGCCAACAGCTTTAGCCCCTAAGGGGCTTCGCCCCTTACAAGAAGGACCTTGTCGCTCTCACCGTGCCAGGTGACTTCAGCGGTCTCCTCGCTGTCGTCTCCGTACGTCACCCAGGCATGGTCTTCTGACAGGGCAAGGTGTATGTCTGGGAACCCCAACGTTTGGCAGGCGGCGACCACGGCAAATGCAACGCCGAAGCAGTCCAACTTGTTCCCTGCACGAGAGGAGGCGGAGTATGACACGTATCCCTGACACCTTCTTTACCTATGTGGATCAAGTTTGTGAAGTGTGTGAGTACAGCTACTAGCAATATTATTGTTGTGCCTTGGGTGGCATGGCTATTGAATCAGCTCCAATGAAAAACACCGCCAGTGAATTTGTTCAGTATTTGTTGCAATAGAACTAGTTTTATAAGGGGTACTTTCTTAATATTTAAAGGAGTACTGACATGAAATTTTTGTGTTACGTTTTTTTTGCGGCTACAGGTGCCTACAAGTCCATTAATTATAGAATGGCACATTAGATTATCGAACGGAGCATAAATAATTACCTACAGCTCCGTTTCTTCGTGTCAGTTTCAGTTTCGGTGAAGCGAACACCAAGGCAGCCGCCATGACAGGAAGGCGCATTCGACGTCACTGTTCTCGTCGCACTTCAGCCAATGCCGGTCTGGGCGCGCGTGCGCACCAGACCAGCCCGATCAGCTGTAGTCGCATGTGATGTCAGTCCCAAATACTGTAACGTGTGCACAAGGCGGAATGGCGTGCGCCTACAGCACCGCGGCTGCCTCGACACGTCACGGAAGCCTTGACATCGGCCATTTGGGTCAAAGCACAGATGACGTCATGAGCCCGCTCGATGGCGCGGATGAGCTTTCTCTTGTGTGCAAGGATTAAAATAGATTTAAATTATGTTTTACTGAACGGTTGTGGTTTAAACTTCCAAGGGGGTATCTTTAAATACAAAGGAAGCTTTTTACATATGATAGCTTTAAAATTTCGTGTCACTACTCCTTCAAAGACGAAATCCAGCACCACTCATTCCATCAACGTCAATTATTGCTTAATGCAGCTGCATTGCGATATCTCACCATCTCAGATGCCCACTTGTGAGTATCCATTTGTAAATGTTGCTTTTTTTTCTTAATTCGCCAAAACATTCATGAAGTATTCGCTTTATTTTATGTATGTGCAGTAGTCATTTACAACAATACAGTATTGTAGCTGCTTTTTGCTGAGCTGCCTCTTCTGCATTTAACGCTTTACACACTTCATGGGTACAGTCAAACCTCATTATAGCGAACACTGATATAGTAAATTATTGGATATAGTAAACTAAATACAAAGTTTATTTGGTCACGCTTCCTTTCAATGACACCTGCTCTTTTTATAATGAAACCAAAACCTCAAGAGTCGCGCGTTACCGGCTATAACAAAGAAATATTTGGTTTTTGTGAGGCTCAAAAATCAACAGCTTGCATATTAACAGCAATATTTCAAAAATAGTGGGACGAAACAACCATTTTTTAGTAGCTTTAAAAACTGCACACGTAGAAAAGTCCCTTTATTGCATTAGACATGGTGAAAAACTTCATTACGCTCAGACTGTCAAGGCTAAGGACACATCCTCCTTCAAGTAAATAAGAACGCAGGCCTGTTTTGCCGAACAAACTTTGTTCGGTTGTAATTTCTTGATCTCACATTCCAGTCTGCTTAGTTTGAAATGCAACAAGGAGACAGACAAGGATTCCCACCTTTATAGTGGGTTCGAAGCCTAGAACAATGCGTTTTTTATCTAGGATTGTTGCGCGAGCCAGATTGCCGATTTATTAGAACCGATTTTTACCTCTACGGTTAAAGCGAGTATCGGATATAACGAGCTAATTTACTGCCCCGGTACTACTTCATTATAATGAGGCTCAACTGTATTTGATAAACAAACTAGTAGCACTTTTCTTTAAACAAAGCAATCGTGCCGCAGTGGAGGACATCATTTGCAAGCCTAGCCGATGGGCTCGACTGCACGGAGTCCTTGGGACGGTCCAAAAGTGCAAGCTGGGTTTTTTTAATACAATACGTCTAAACAACAAGCCTTCCAGATGAGTTTTGACACATAAAAACACAGCGCAAGGTGCTGTGCTAACTTCATGCAATAAATACAGACACCATGTAGATACTGATAAATGTAAATAAATACGCAACACAAACACTGAGCAAGTGCCAGCACAAGCAAACACGCAGGAGAGTATAAATAAATAAGCAGTGGCCAAGCAATAGAAATAAAATAAAACAATTGTTCGAATCCTCAAAAAGGCATCGACACCATCGCTTGTTAAAATGCCATTGCACCTGCCTGAGCATGTGCTTCCAGTAAACGCTCAGGCAAGGAAAAAAAAGCAAACAGTGGTAAATAAACAGATAAACTGATGTTCAAGTGTTCGAAGAGACGTCGACACCCTGGCCTCTTTCTTGTTAAATGCTGCTGCTTTCGCCCGGGCTTCGCTTTGTTCCATTCTGCCCTGCGAGTACAATGCCCCCCAGCCATATTCCTTTTTGTAAGCCTTCTTTGTTATTTACGTTTCATTATTATTTCGCGTCCGAAGCTCGCAAGACGCATCTCGCATTCTGTCGTACGCGACGACAACAAAAATAGAAACAGTAACCAAATATTTGAAAATACAAAATGCAGCAGCTCTGTTGACTTGTTGCTGGATTGTGTGTGTTGGAAAATGTTTGGCCAAACAAGTTTATACGACTCGAGATTGCCAAATTGCTAACAATGCTAGACGTAACACACGCCACTGCCCAAAGGGCATAGTGGCATGGATCACTTTTCCGAACACTTCTGAAGTTTGCAACAGCTGTGCAAAGTCTCAACAGCTGCGGTGGATATGGGGTAGCTCGTAAACTGTTCCGTCCATTTAGATTGTGTAAAGCTTGCTCTCTCTCCAATTCCATATGCTTGCCCTAACACATTTTTGAGTGGCCTTATTTTTGCGGAGATATTTTCAACAGCGAAGCTGTTGTTGCTGGCCGTAATGTGTCCGTCATCAAAAAACTGGGTCATAGTTACTCCAGCCGTTTACCGCATACGTGAGCACGCGCTTTACGAGGAGCGCCCGGCGTCGTACAGCTTTGCGCGTGGCGCTCGCAAAAAAAGAATACCAAGAAAACAGTTCACGCGCATCCGTGACTCAAGGGGGGAGCACAAGACAGCATGCGCTACAGACGCCCAGTTCGCGAAGCCAGTTGCCGCCAGTTTTGAGGCGTTTTGACGCGTTCCACTTAGGGAGAAATGTCAAAGCCTGCGGGTGAAAAGATCCGGTCCCCCCAGTCATGCATGAAGAAAACGATATAGATGGCTACGATGATGACTACTAGTGCCACAGTGAAAAACGAAGACGGTACATGTAAATAAACTATTTCAACTATTTCAGACCTAATCCAATGCACGGTGGTGTGCCCCTCAGTGCTTTCATAGAAAGGACTCCTCCATCTTCGCTATAGTTCAAGTCTTGCACGACTTAGTGCAAGCTTCGCCATTTTTTTTCACTCTGATTAATTAGGCAAATACTAGGAATGAAATACTAAACATCTTTTTGTTCAGACTGCCTACTTACTAACTTTTCAAATCATTCAAAAAATCAAAACATTAAAACCTTTGTAACGGTCTCCGAAACGGGGAAAGTTTCGCGACGCTGGAAAAAGATGCGTGCTAAGACAAAACAAATTTGCAAAAGGGTGGTGCGGATTTTGGCTCCAGACAAGTTTTCGCTGCTTGAAATTCTTGATTGATTAAAACTGGTCAACCGATTGAGTATTTGATTGCTTGAAAGTGTTGATCGGCGGCAATTATCTGCTCAGACTAAACCTGGCACCGATTTAGCTTTCGGCCAATCCCCCACAAGCAGAGACGAGATCTGCCAAAACAATGAGGTTGCAATGACGGCTGAATCACATGACATGTCACAGCTGCAGCCAGTGCAAGAAAGCACTCCTGCATGCAATCGACGCACTCAGCCGGCCAGTCATCCGAATTGGGCAGATGTTATTTGAAGCGGTAAGGCATATTTTCATGAAGCGACACCAAGAAAGCATTTAAACAAACCTCAAAAAGTACCTAATTACCAGTTTAATTTATTCTATTTCAAGCCCAGAGTGTGTCTTCAAAAACAAGGCTCTAATCTGAAGCTAGAAACAAAGCCGTAAGCCTAGCTGCTTTACGAAACGAAAAGAAAAAAAAATCTGATTAGAGTCGTGTGTTTGATATTAAAGTTTTCTTCTTCTGGATGTCTGATATTACAGTCAAGCACCTGCAATCTTTCTCTCGTTCTAAAAATCCACCAACAGTGCTCCTCCGGAGATTTTTTTGCTCTCTGCTCAGGAAATTAATTCCCTGTCCTCTTATAACCGAATTTACAGCTACAGTTTCAATGCTGGACTAAAAGTGCTTCCTATAACCTGCTAACAAGTTCTGACAAGCTTGACTCATCCCAAGGTCCGTTCACCATAAAGCTTTTGCAGTCATCCGAATAGTTTGTAGTGGAGCAGTTGGTAGTGCAGTTAGTCAACTGCCTATGCAAGCTAAACTAGCAGTTTTTGCTTCCACTCTTAGACAGTATGAGACTTGTGCGAGCACCACGCAAAAAAGAAAACTCTTTTTTTCCTTCTTTCTTTCCTTCTGGGCAGGCAATGATTTTGAGCAATACAGCTGCGGACTTCCTCTGTGGAGTCTTCCTCTTCAAGCAAGCAAGACGGCAGCAATACCATATCGCACACGTGGAAGCACACACAGTGCTTTCTTCCTTTTTTTAGACAGCCAGTTTAGTTCCTGGAATATGTCAGCATCTAATGAGATATTGATAGCTGTGTCAAATAATACCTGCAGCATGAGCGAAGGCCATTCCAATCATGTGTAACTTGTCCTTATGTGATATTTGGGCATTTTAGGCAATAACAGCAAGAAACAAACAAACAAAAAAACATGACTGTTTTACCTTTCTTTTGAAATAACCTTCAAGCCACCACTAGCATGACGAGTGCTTGCTGAAAAAGTTCCAAATGCACAAACAGTCATGTCGACCAGCAAAAAGAAAAAAAAAACCATTAAAATTCGTGTTTCTTAATTTTATCTCGCTTCTCGAAACTTTCTTTGGTCCTTACAAACGTCATACTGCAACTGTGGCAGTTGTCGCAAACAAAACTATTTAAAAACATAATTTTTACAACAAAAAAAAAGAAGTCCATCTTCCCAGATCTCCATAAAATTGGTAACAATTTTTTTTTAGACACGGAAGAAATGTATATTTCCTAAAATTGAAGTTTCCTTTCGCGACACAGAGATCACGCCTGTTCTACCATTCCCAAAGTGGAAGCGAAAAATAAACTTCAATTTTTCTCCGTCATTGTCTCCCATCAGTTTTGTTCTCTAAGTGACGTAAATGCAACGTAAAAGCTCACAAACTTCGCAGAAAAACGCGGCGCGCCCTACAAACAACACCAAAACACACAAAACAAATGCCGCCAGTCGCATTGTTCGCCCACTTGCTAGCACGTGTGTTAATGCTGTTTTTTTTTTATATATAAAAGTTTTAAGAAACCCCACAACAACCCCTTAGCGATTCGTGTCATCTCAAAGTATAGAACTGCCAATGACCTAGTGCGCTCTACGTTTGCCATAGCTAATGTGCTTTTTATTTGCACATGCAGCATCTGCTATGCCTACCATCACCACCAATCCAGCCACTCCTAATTCCGAAATCGTGCCAATGAAGCTATGTAGCAGATGACATTTTTAACTCATTTGTCGCCTAAAGTGCTCCAAATGTGACGAGCGTTTGTTTTCCACGCAAATTTGACATATTTCTGTCGTCTGTAGTTTTTAAAGCCTGCCCTTCTCGAACGGTTGGAGCTTTATTGAATTAAAGGCAACGTTATTCCCCTTTTTGCAGCTGTGCTGCTCGACTACTAACGTTAAGCTGGCAAACATTTCAAAAGTTCTTCTCTAAAATAACCATTAAAAGCTGAAGATGGAGAAAAAAAAAATTTTCTGCTTCCGTAATACTCACGCTTCTGTAATAGTCACTCCATAGTTATCACGCTTCTGTAATACTGCACAATGCTATTGGTCAGGAACGAAGTACTCGAGTACGATATAACTGTTGCAAAGAACAGCTCACTAAATGCTTCGCAGCTCAGACAAAAGAAATGGCTCCACCCAATGGCTCCAGCACCATTGGATACATCGCTAAGAAAGATTTGACTGGGTTTCAACCATTCTTTTTTAAACTAGAAATACAACAATCGTGTAACGCCCCTCACATTTCCAAATTGTTTGCAATGAACGAGTACCTTTCCACCAGCTCACAATAGGAGCGAGTAAAAAAGGCAACACATGTGGTGGAACCCTGGTAAACTGCCTCCTTTTAACTATCGGTACGTCACTGAAGTAACCATTTTAAATTCCTTGCACACTACTCCAACCGCGTTTTTTGCAGCCTTCCTATATACTACCACTTTCAACTCTCCCTCGCCACTTCTATTATCTATTACAATACTCTATCTACAATACATTATAATCAATCATCTACTATTACTCAAATGTATAGCTATTCTTACTGGCACTGCCTGGTCTGATGCATGCTAGAGCAAGGTTCGAAGGCACCACCATTAATAAACTTCCTTCGAGTAACAATACAGCCATTGTTAGCTGCCTACCACCACACAATCACTGCAACTTTGAAGCAACACTTTTAGTGTCCTGGCCGTCGATTACTGTCAACAATTTTGAAGCATAGTGAAAGTGGGAATGAGGGTGGTGCGGCGAGGCGTGGAGGGCGAGGGTGAAAGAAGCGAATTTAATTCGTCTTGGGAATTGCCCTGCTAGCACAGACCCCACTGCATTACTAATCAGAACAATCACCCGCAATTTTACTTCATTTTTGCACAAAGTCATTACTCACAAGTCTTTTAAAAATCTAGGAACAACCCGAGAATAGCTGCTTGCCCCACTGCATTACTAATCAGAACAATCACCCGCAATTTTACTTCATTTTTGCACAAAGTCATTACTCACAAGTCTTTTAAAAATCTAGGAACAACCCGAGAATAGCTGCTTGCTTCAGCCGATCAACAAAAATCACAAGAACAGTAAAAGACCGCAATCTTTCCACAGAGAAGAAAACAAAAAACAAAAAAAAGTAGATAAGAATTCCTACACGGTGCAAGCTTGTCCACCTGTTTCGATGTTATGTATTCTATGGGCAAAGAGTTGAATTTTTTATTTACTCAAAGATGGCAGCACGACCTTTTTTAATCCTGACAGCCTACAACTTTGCTTTCTTTACACGACTCTTATGTTGGAGTAACAAGCCTGCCAAAGCAAACGTAAAACACACTCCAGACGTATCCCTATCCCTGGCAGCAATGCATGGTAGAAACCGCATTGTAGCCAGAACTAGCACCATACCACACAGCAGCTGCAAGAATGTTATGATTAAAGAGGCACTAAAACAAAAACAAAAAATATGTAAAAAATGTTGCTCATTTTGCATTGTATTTCCATAGCAATTCACTCACTGGCATTTTGTTTCTAATGCGAAATATTTATTTTTCCTTGTTAGGCTGCCTGGTGTGAGGGAATCGTTAGCTGTGGCCAAAAAAGCCAGTAGCGATAAGAGTAAAAATTGCGGTTGATTACCCAAAGGCGTTTTTTCAGATAAGAAAACAACAATCGAGCCTTTCAATTTTTCACCAATTTCTCGCAAAGCCACAGTCTCCCTTGAACTTCCAGACGACGTGCTTCACAAACTGACCCAAATTAACTTTCAGACGTAGTTTTGTTAAGATTTATGCATGTTGAGCTTTTCAACATTAGCTGTTTCATTTCTATTTTGCATCGTCAGATTACAATACAATATTATGATGCAATTACGATACAGATTACGATACAATACGTTACAATTTGGGATCTCCGTGTACTTGGCCGTGGCAACCCACAAAAAAATTGGCCTGGTCCTAGTTATTTTACTCATTTAAACCGATTCATAGCACCTGCTTACAATCCGGTCTTGGAGCAATTTATTAATTGCCTGTCTAACCTCTTTTTTTTTTTTTTTCATTTACAGTTGTTTTATCCCCACCAGTTCTTGCTGTTATGTATGTGGTCACCCTGCAAGATGATAGTCTGTTTATAACACACAGATTCCCTGCCCAATCATCACAGCAACGATGAAAGAACCATTTCTATGAAATCGATTCTTCGAGGAAAACTTGTCCAGCGAGGTGAATTCGCAGAAAGACAAACAAGGCTGTTGGCTTTTCAAAAGGACAGTTAGAAACCGACATTGTGTTTTTCATACGGAAACCTTTTCTGATTGTATTTTGTTGCTGCTGTTTGTAAATGTGCTCGCTGTTGTGAGGGTAATAAATTCATTTGTTTAATCCTTACTTGTATTGTCTATCCTTCGGCCTTACCCCTTTTCGGTACTGGAATTACAGAACTTTAAACTCGAAAGCTTTTCTTTAATTGCTTTATCAAAAGATTTCGAGTCGATAGTAAAATTTCGATATCAGCACTAAAAACGAAAGTTGACAAGTTAGCCCCAGACGTGGCCTTTTGACCGCTTATTATTGAGCCCAACAAGTCATTGCCGAATAGTAAAAAAAGAACAAAAACGGTGAAGAAATTTACACGTGTATCTTTTTCCGTACTCCACTGCTGACAGCGTACGTTAGTTGGGCGACTACAATTGCTTTTGTCGACTGCCGTCCAAGCCACAGCTTGCAACGCGCGCGTTGTCGGTAACTCCCTCAATCAACTCGCGCAACAATAAAACGACTCCACAGACGCAACTTTTGCAAGCGCGGAAGCTTTCTGACTCGCGAAAGGTGGCGTCAATGAGGAGAAAAAATTACGATAATTTTACACCCAGCGGGCCCGAAAAAACAGCAACAGCGCGCTTATTTGTTTTTTAATCAATTTCACGCAGACACGCGCGCGTTAACTCTGCCTGCCGACGCGTAACCGCGAAAGAAATCAACGGATAATCCGCTTACGCGGTAACGCAAACACGGGAACACGAATCGCATTTATCCCGCGTATCTCTCCGCAACTCGGGAATCGGTCCGCGCTCGCTCGAAGGAGCGCGCACGAATCGCGCTGTCAGATTTGGTCCACTCTAGTTCGCTCAATTGACAACTACGCAATAAGCCACCGGCCGCACGCGGCGACATCTTTACACGGGCAGGCGCTAACAGTTTTTTTTTTCTTTTTTTTTTTCGTTCCCCTTTAGCGCTCTCCCTCGCCATCCGCCCGTGAAACGAAAGCGAAAACCGCCCACTACCCACACACACCAGCAATCGATCACCCATGCTTGCCGGCAGTCTTGGGTTCCGTTCCCGAGCGGTCACCCGAGTTACGTAACACTCCGGGGTTTTTCCCGGAACATCGGCCCGCGGTTCTCCCACTTACGTCAGCGGCGAGCTGCGTAAATAAACAACCAAATCTCCATCGATTGCGCGTACACTCACCGGTGAGATAACTGTAGAGAGACTGGAGGTGAGGCCGATCCTTATAGTAGCTCCGCGTCAACGATGACCAGATCACGTCCGATACGCGCTTGATGAGATCGCGCGTGCCGGCTACCGTGTCCGTATCGAGCGCGCTCAGATCGAGCGATCCTTTGATCTGACAGGCGAACTTGGCGTGCAGCGCTTCGATGGGACCGCACTCGACGACGGGAAAACACTGCTGCTGCTTGGCGGCTTCGGACGCCGGCGGCTCCACGCCGACGTTGCGGTGGAATGTCAGCAGGTTTTCGATGTACCCGGTCACGATGGAGAGCAGCGCCAGGTCCGGTTCGTTGTCGCTTTCCAGCTGGGCTCGAAAGAACTCGACAACGTCGTCCACTTTGCGCATCGGGAAATGACGCTTCACGCTAGCGCCGAGCGCCATGTTTGTTTTGAGGCGCTGCGCAACGCGCATGGAGCGTCGTTTTCAAAAGTTGCCGCTAGGGCCGCGTGAGGCGCGCGTCGCGGCTTACCACACCTTTCATGACGCGCGGCTTCGATGAGGGAAATAGCGGTCGGCTTCAAAGGCGAGTGTGGTGTTTGGCGTCTAGTGTTTAGCCAACAAGTGGTTTGGCGGTAAATTCAAAATCTGTATTAGGGCGTGTAAAAACGGCGATAAGTGTTGTTTAATAAAAGCAGCAGCACCAGCGTGGTTCACTATCGATATACAGCCGGTTCGCCTTAACGATCTCTAATAGCTTCAATCTGTTTTCTACTCGTTTCACTGCCTCTTCTTCCTGTCGCAGTTTAATGCAAGAGTTAACGACGCTTGCCAGTTTGCTGAAAAGCGGGCCCTCATTGCTTTCGCATTAAAGTTTGGTGCTCACTACATAACACTAGGCCCCAGACTGGACAGACCCCTTGCATCGGCATATATGTTTGAACACAGCTCAGTGTTAACCTCTGCAGCATGCAGCAAAGTTGACCCAGGATCAACTCCTTGTGGGCCTACGTGACCCCAGTGTGTACAAAAATGCATCGCACTATACTGCCAAGCTTAAATTATGTTTTGCAGTAAAGCAGTTAGGCTTCGTGGTGAGAGCGAACATTAAAGCATTGGGACCATTCTTATGAGAATGACGGAGTAAACAACATGTGCCTCGTGGACACCATAGAGTTGTGCACATGAAAAACTACCTCAACAATGCTGCTAATGTCACTCACTCAAAACGTGCTGCTGACAGAGAAAAATGGGCCGCCCCCCAAAAGTGGCTCGAGCCCATAAAAAAAAATCGTTGAAGAGAGCTCTTCACGTAACGGATAAGACAAGCAAACTCCTCTACGAGAGGCAGTTACAGGCGGGGGTTTTGACCTAACAGACGCAGTCTTTCTACAGTTACAGCTCCCCAGCCTGGCACCCTCTACCATATAGTATGGGAGTGCCAATGCACTCCACACTTGCCCTCACTTCCCAACCCCACTTTTGAGCAGGGCCGGATATTACATGCATGCTGAGGGCTAGGTTTAAAAAATGCAAGGGAAGGGGGCCTCTCTCTTCCCTCCCGCCTTACCCTCTCGTCATTCTTCAGACTTGACGCTTTTTAGAATTTGCTACAAAGAGCAGATGCCGTAATCTTTCTCAATTGGACCAATTGTGGCCTGTCAAAAAACTAATGCATTTCCCCTAAACCGGTCGGTCGACCAAAAAATTCTGATATGATGTGTGGACACATGGCGTGTATGTGAAACCGGGATTCCATTGGGTAAAACGGTTACTTGAAAATCGAACATGAAGAAGAAGCACAATAGTGTATTTTTATTTCATAAACCCCGTATAGGTTGCATTTAGATCGCTCGTAGATGTGTTGACTTAGTGCGCAAAAAATCGTTGCATGGGTTCATTCTTCAACTGCGATGTGGGTCTTTGAACATTTGACGACCGATCGGACGCACTTATAGCTTTCGCGCTTCTCTCAACTACCTTTAGGATGGGATGGTAAATTTTTTTACTCGAAGAATCTCCGATGTTTATGAACATCGCCTGGGCGTCTACTTTCTCACAGGGCACAGGGAGAGGCTGTCATTGGAATTGAACTATACCACGAGGCGAAGAGATATAGACAGCATTAAGATTTGTCGGGCTAGTTGGTTCATACTGAAAGGAATGCAAACTGTCCTAGAAGTTTTGGCAAAAGGAAGAAACACGTACGAAAGTTACAAGTGCAGTATAGGGGTTGTATGTGTTTGTTCTATTCATCTTAACCTTTAGTGCAGTCTATTCTTGGGTCAATTGACAACATCTTTCCTCAAAAACCAGGAAACAAATTCGTGATAAATGGCTTCCCCTATCTGCTTCACTAATTTGGTTTTTAGCTTCACGTTTTGGTTGTCTTCATGTCAGCACTTTCGAAGTAGACAAGTGGGCCTTTTTCAGAAACTGTTCGCATATCCTTACAGTAAAAACGCTACCAATTGTTTGGCTATTTTGTGATTTCATCCAGCAACACAAATTTAAGCTCTCCTTAGGCAGCATTTCCATACAAACAGGGATATTATGTACATTACATATGCCGACTGAGTTCAACAAATAATTTAAATGGTATTTTTATTCAAATGTCTTCATCAGGCAGGGAGCTAAATCTTTAAGAAAAGAGGATGCCTATAAAGTTAGGTATAAACATTCGAATAAATAATCATAAGAAAAGAGGATGCCTACAAAGTTAGGTATAAACATTTGAATAAATAATCATACACATTTTCATTTATGCACAGATCGTTCGCTTTTATTGAACAGGTAATACATTTACATTTTTGCAGGCACTATCCACTTTTATAAAAGCAGAAAACGCATTCATATTTCACACGCCTTTTCTGCCTTTAAATTGTGGAATAAATTTACATTTTCACAAAAGCTTTCTACATCAACACAATGTAGAAAGTTCGTTATGCGTTTCTCAGAAATTCAACCTCGAAATTGGGTGTGTGTATACATATTACCATGCTTTCTCTCTTTATTCATATTTTAAGAAAAGAAAATAGGGAAGCACATTTCTACAAAAGTTTTGCTGACTTCTGCTGGAACATTTTGTTGAGATCTAAATACTGACCCTTCAACAAATCCCAGTCTGGCTGCTCTCTGGGTCCATCAGCTGGATCAGCACCGTCGCTCTACACGACGCGTGGTTTTGAATGATTGCAAAATAGTTTTCAGCTCGGACTGAAGAACTATAAGCTGACTTCAGGATTACATGCATTACGCAACGAACAGCCTTTTCGAAGCATCCATTACTGAAATAGGTTATCTCTGTTTCAAACAGGGTGAATCGGCAGGAGGATAAACTTTTTCGAACCAAACCACGAAGTCTGCCATTTTTTTCCAGCCTTTTTGAGCGCTTTGAACCATGGATAATCCGCTCCTGCCTTCGAGCAGTGAAGGGCTTCCCTGGCCAGCCCAGACCCAGATATCCAGCTCAAACTGGTGACCCGAGCACGGGCGGCCAGACGAAGTCAAGTCATCTTGGACTAGGGATGCCTTCCACGGGGTGAGGCCCACACACCAGCCTCTGCTCGACAAATAAAAATATTCATTCTCTCTCTTTCTCTTTTTTCTCCAGTGGGGTTATCCTGTACAAGTTTCTACATCATGGTCAAGACAGGACCCACTGAAACTTGAGTAGCGCCTTGCACTCCCTTTTCCACCAAGCTCTCGAGCTAGGGAACTCTTTGCCAATTCATGCTAGGATGGCCCGAAGTCTCGACAAGCTCAAAGACTTGGTGCGGTACAGATGTGCAAATCCAGTGACCAACTGCATTGCACGTAGTAGATAATCCACCTCCCCTGTATTTACATACAGTATCATTCTCACATGTTCTATACGTGGAGGCAGCCAGCACTTGTATGTGCAGGCTTCTGCCATTTGGCTGCATCAGGCTCTTGCGCATATGGAAGTTAACTTCGGTGTTTGAAACGGGCACTCAAAATGGTTCCTTGCCACGGGTGCCACCAAAGTTTAATGAGCTGTAAAATTAGTTTCAAGCGATGCATAAAAAAAAACTGCTTCGGTTATTGCATTCACCAGGGTTTGGAATATATAAGGATTACAGTTTTATGACCAACACTGTTTTGTCTGTTGTTGTTTGACCAAAAATGGGTAATTATCTCTAATCATCTAGGGAAACTAACTGACCAGCTGAAAAAATAATGGCATATGTGAAATCAGTGGGAGAAACGCAGCAAGACTGACAAGTTTCACAACGTTTACTTGAAAATTAAAACAAGTTGTTTCAAGACCAGTGTCCCCCCTTAAGCCAACAAACTCCTTCGAACCTTTGGATGAGATGACTGCATAAGCCCTCAGCAATACTGTTTATCCCCTCATTTTATCAAGCACGCCACATGAACAAACAATGTCCTGGGTATAAAGGCCTGCCATCTTTTCTTTCGAAAATTGAGCTGGATTTTATGGCAGTGCTTGCAAAGTGCAATCAGTGAGCTGTATACCACACGCATCATCCACTTCTTTCTTGCACAGGTGTAAGTTCGAATCACCCTCGGCAATGTCTTCATTTCCTTCGGGGCACAGATGGCAGACGTGCAACTTCCAAGATGAAAACCCGATAATAAACTGAAGGAGCCAAGCCGAAATCACAGAGTCCTCCAGTGGCTGAAGCATTTTCACTTAGAACCTTATGCCCATCTCTTAGCACCTGGTGATGCGACATAACTGTGAAGACTCAAATGTTGCAGCAAATGCGCGATACGTGTTTCTTGCTAAACCACGGGTGACAAACAACCCAGTCAGTCGAAGCCAGTACTAGAGTTACACATTCTTACGATCCCACCACAGGCATTGTCAGATCTTTACTTCCTTCCACAAATGACAGAACATCATAAACGCACCATAACAAAAAAAATACTATCCAAGCCTGTATAGAGGACAAATTTGCTGCTATGTCCAACCTAAACTGCTTACGGACAACGGCAACCCAAGTTGTTCAGCGAAATAAAATGCTTTTCAAGTTACCCAAACTTTTTCGGCTCGGTAGCTCGCAATATAAAAAATGGAAATCACACAAATTAAACTTCTGCTTTACCGTAAAAACCATATTATAGTTTGGTTTTGTATACACAAGATGTAAAAATCCTCCAGGTAAATTTTTGCATTCTATAGTATACGTGGAACAGCAAAGCCAGCACTAAACAGTCAGGCTTACAAATATTTGAAACCTTTTTTGAATGAAAGGATCATTAAAACATTTCTCTACAACACCCAGCCGCAATTGATAAAATTATCTGAAAAAAACGAACTGCAAGGGCTTGAACAGTCAAACATAGAGCCTTTTTTATTTTCCACTCAGTAATTTGCATTGACACAAGTTCAATTGTCTTCAAATGCTTAGTACTAAAGGCAGCTATTCTGTGCCATTTGTCATTGGCCATAATTGCTGGTGACCTCTATAGGCTGAAATGACACTGATTCACTGAAACAGCACCTAGAGAAGTGTTTAACTTGTCCAAGTGGATTTATTTTGCAAGGCAGAACTCCTAAAAACGAAATTTTTTTAAGATTTAGCTGCAACCGTAATTTAACGTAAACTTGCATAATTTAATACTAAAAAAACGTTAATTTGGACAAGAAAAATACTCCAATCAAAACTCTTAGTATCGATTAACATGAAAAACAGGGCAAGTTGGTGCAAGGTCAAGAAAGCAGCGCAATAATCACAAGGACGGAGACAAGGGTCTGCACAGTCCCCGTCGTCTTGTCTTTTACGAGCTGGGATTTTTTTTATCTTACTTAGAGTCGACACAACTTTTAAAAGTTCACCCCTACCAACACAAGTGCTCCGTTGCTTTAGTCTTGTGGAACCTGTGCAATGAAAACATTTTTGTGCTTTCAATTCACTCCAATTTCTACTTAAGAACAAGCTTCATTAAAACTCTAGAACTGTAGCTACGTTTAAAAAAAAAAGTGCACCCGCCCTTTCTATTCAAATACGCAATAATCTCCAGGAAAAGCAGTTGCAAGACTCGCTTGCAACTAAATATTGAAAACGTGCATAACCCTAGCTACAAGAGAACGTTTTTAGTTACTCTCAAAGGAACATGTTACAGAAAGAGAATGGTAAAATTTTTTTTAACGCAATGTACCAAAAAACGGCCCAATGTTAAAAAGGGCATGTGTCCATGGTCATCTTGAAGTTACTACCAGGGTCAGCAGTTGATGCAAAGAAAGCAGAATGTGGTACCAAACCGAGATTGTTGTGAGCATAAGCATTTCTCCAGCTGCTGGGAATTCCATATTACGACTGATACAGGGTGGAAGTCCAATGGTCACAGAAAAGAACAGACACTCAACGAGGGCATGGTATGGTACATAAATAAAGCCAATTGCTGCTGCTGCTTCGCTTAGCTTTAAGTAGAGGCTCCACGTTTTATTTTCCCTAGCTTACCCATCTCTTTCATCACCCCTTTTCTCCTCTAATCTGTCATCCCCCTCCTCCCCCTTCCCACCGCACTGGGTTGAATGCAGGTGAGCCCCCAGCTGGGCTCAATAATATCCCCAGTGCATTTCCTTTCCTTTTCACCTGACCACTTAGTAGTAGTAGATAAAGCCAATATTCAAACCCCGTATGGTTTCAACAGGCAATTTTTCATCGCTTTTGCAGCGTTACGAAGTTCGTACAACTGGAAGTCGAATGGTGGCAAAAAAGGTGAGACATTCTATGATTGCATGGTATGGTACATAGATAAAGCCAATATTCAAACCCCGTATGGTTTCAACAGGCAATTTTTCATCAATTTTGCAATGTTACGAAGTTCGTACAACTGGAAGTCCAATGGTGGCAAAAAAGAAGGTGAGACGCTCGATGAAAGCATGGTATGGTGCATAGGTAAAGCCAATATTCAAACCCCGTATGGTTTCAACAGGCAATTTTTCGTTGCTTTTGCAAAGTTGCGAAGTCTGTACAACTGGTCCTACCCCCGCACACCCACAAATACACGTGAAAGAAGGAACTCACGCGAGACAATGCTTCGAGGGGACAGGTTCAATTTATTTGCCTAGCTTCTTGGTAAAGTACGACGCCTGCAGCGCCCATGGCCTCACTTCTTCTTGTAGATCAAGCAAAGGGTCGTGTAGAACGCATAGCAGACGCCCACGGCCGACAGGCCCAGGGTTGTGTGGTACAGGAAGGAGTCCATGGCACCCCCCTTCAGGTAGACCGGCACGCCATCCTCGGCCTGAGAAAGAATAACAATAAAATACGCGGGACAAATTGATGCGACCATTCTTCCCGATTCTAGGACAGCCAACAGGAGCGGAATTCTCAGTTTCGCCCATTCTGAGAGAGAGAGAGAGAGAGAGAGAAACTTTATTTGAGCCCCATGGGGCTAGTCTGGGTGGCGGGTGACCGGCGGTGGTAACCGGCCGGTGACCATTGCAGCTCGCTGAATGACCTTAGCCTGGACCTCACGGTCCGAGCTGCACAACGCCTTCGCCCAGTGCTCTCCGTCTGTGAAAGGGGGGAATGGGTTTTGGGGGCACTGCCACATGCAGTGGTCTTGGGTGTCGAGGGACCCGCAGTCGGGGCACAAAGGGGTGGGGTACAAAGAAGGGTAGATTAGGTGAAGTCGATATCGGCAGGGGAGCACGTGTGTCTGGGTGAGTCACCATAGGCGTTCCTCTTCGTTGGAGAAGGTCGGAGCGGCTGGGGGTAGTTGGCGGCGGGAGAGGCGGTAGTGCGAGGTTATGTCATTGAAGGTAACAAGTCTGTCGCGGGCTGATAGGGCTCCGTGGAAGGGCTCAAGGCCAGGACCAGCTCGGACGGTGAGCTCTCGAGCGGCCCTGTGTGCTGCCTCGTTCCCTCCCACACCCGTATGGGCCGGAGTCCATACCAGCTCGACTGGGGTGGTGGGAGAATTTTGAAGAAGGATTTTGAGGGCCAAAGGCGAGATCATTCCTTTGGCGAAATTTTGAGAAGAAAGCCCCGATTGGCTTAAAGCAGAAAACGCAGATATGATGCAGCACAGGAGAGATTAGGCGTCCGTTTCTGTGCGTGTCATTGGTCAGACACTTTGCAAGTGCAACTACAGTAAAACCTCATTACAAGAGACACTTGGTTATAAGAGATATTTGAATGAAAATGGTTTGGTATGTTCACCACGTTAACAACTTCGCATGCAAGAGACCTTGGTTACAAGAGACATGCCTCCCGGGTCTCTCGACTGTTTCTTGTAATGAGGTTTTGCTGTATGTCAAGACCTAAGTGGACACGAAATGGACAAAACAGATTTCTTTCTCAAATGCCTACTTCATGCATTAACTTAAATACAATAATGCTTAAATAGACAGAGCGCACAACCCATACACCAATGTTCTCTACCATGCGTAAATCAACAAAAAGTTTACACGAAAGACATGCTAAGGGGGGGGGAGGGAGTGTTTTGCTCAAAACTTTCCGTGCACGTTAGCTTTAATGAAACTGAATTGCAATTGTGTCTGGCTTCCTCTGTGATGACAAGCCAGAAGCCTTGGTCCTGCAAATCCTGCTAGTATTATACTGTTTCAATCAGCAAAATCAGTGCAGTCATGGGAACCGGTTCTACTGAAAAATTTGGAATGACACCTGGCACCTCGCAATGGCCACCAGAGGTCGTGTGCGGGTGGACGGAGAGGTGATGGCAAGTGGCAAAGGGGTACAATGCTGGGTTGGGAGAAAGTAAAGGCAAGTAAAAGCCCTCCTTCGCTCCCCCCCCCCCTTTTCTTTGTCGATACACAGCTTTCTTTTCTTCTACCAGTGTTTGCTTGCTTGTGTAGAGACTTTTAGAGAGTTTCGGAGGAATTCAAGCTACAAAGAATAAACGCATATCAGGTTAATTCAAGATGCTCGGTGAAAACGCATAGAGTTGCACCAAATAGACAAGAAAAATCACCAGTGTTATTCACCCCGACCGTTAGAGTACTAATGCCTGTGGTAGATAGAGAATTTCGCAGAACGAGCCAATACTGGTAAGCTGTATCTAGTAAACGACATTTGAGACTGCTCACAAAGCCTCAATTTGAGATCCATAATAAGGAGGACTGGCACCACATCGTTTTTTGCCGACTAAACTGAATGCATCCGTGCCTACAATTGCTAGCATTAGTACTGCATTACTACTTCTATTAGCATTATTTTTTCTACACAGACATGCACGCACAATCTTAAGTGTACGGGCATTACGGTTACTAACAAAGTTTAAAAAACCACTAAGTTACCAATTTCGCAGCTCACGCACGTTGAATACTTTTGCTTGCTAGCCCCACGCTGGATCAGCCCAGCCCAACTAAATATGCCTGTTCCTTTTCTAATTTACAAAGAACTGCGATTATCTTTCCTATTCTTGGTTAAAGGGCCGTTAGAGGTTCAGATCTCGTAATAAACACCACACGCCGTGCGTCTACTATGCTACTTTTTCTCCTCTGTCCGCCAGAACAGGATCGATCCAAAGCCAACACAGCCCAAAGACTGGTAGACTGTAACCACTAAGATTAGAGAGCGCTAATGCAAGAAAGCTACTAACGGTGAACTGTTTCTGCAGCTCCTTGATCTGAGCGAGGGTCCTGAATTTCCTCGCGGGGGTTGCGCCGGCGTTCAGCTGGGGAGCCCGGCGGGCAACCGTCGTCACAGCCTGGAAATAAAACGAGAACAGTAAGAAATTCAACGCTAGACACAGAATGAAACGCTAAAGCGGGATCGGTGTTCTGAAAGGCCAACGATATGTGCCGGCAGAGTAGTATGTCGACGCCAGCCAGGAAAAAAACAATCATAACCACTGGAACTGTTAATACTACGCCTTTGGGGTTTTACAGACGGTAAAAGGCACGCATTCCCACCAAGAGAACGATTTCTGGGCTAAACTGCGCAAAAAAACGAGACTACGAGTGCGGCAACATGGCTGCTCGCACGCCGGACTATCAGAAACCTGGCACTGAAACGAAGCATTAGGCGCGCCAATTACGTTTAAATTTCAGCAAAGGCGGTACCACAAGCTGTTCCTGGGCTTAAAGACTCACCCGAGCGACGTTCATGGCAATAGCTTAAACCTAGACCGCGACGGACAACGAATAACTTTCACGTTCGACCTTCGCAGACCTCGCACGCCACCCCTGTCCTTTGCGATGCAAGTACATCTAGCCACCTAGCGGCGATTTGTGACACACTGTAGACGAAGTTTTTTGCCTTGTTTCATATGAAATTTTGAAAAATGAAAGTAAACGAGTCTCGTAACTGTTGGGACGGATTTATTGGGTGTCCGAGTAGCTACGTTAGTTGCGTGAACGAAAGGCCACTGCAAGATACAAAAATTGGGCCTAGGCTGCTGGAGAAGTCGTTAAATATTCTTCGTTCACCAATAAGTTGTGCTGCGACATGGAGTCGCAGCACAAGGCGGAACGGCCTTCACTGTGGAACTAATGCAAGGAGTCTCGTCTTGCGCTACAGCAACGCGGAACACCGGGAGGCCACGGCGTACCACCCCCAGACGAAAGGACAAACCGAACGGCTGAACAAGACGATCGCCGCAGTATGCTTTCCGTGTACGCGTCGACGTTGAACATGAGACATGGTTCGAAATTCTCCCTTATGTCACCATCGCGTGCAATAGCTATCCAGGAAACAGATGATTCGATTCGAGCATGTCTGTATACGGCCGACAGCGCGACTACGATGTTAACAATAACAACAATAACAATACTTTATTTCAACCCAGGAGGGCTGGGGTGTGCTGGAAAGGCCAAAGGCCCATACCGAAAGGCCCAGCACACCGACTTTTACAGCGCAAGAAAAGGAGGGAGGGGGAGGGGAGGTGGAAAGGATGAAAGGAGAGAGGCGGGTTGAATCAGACGATCAGTGGACCGTTCTCAGGTGGCGCACTGCTTGGCGGCAAAGGCTTTTCACTGCATCAGCGTCAGTGGCAGGTTGGCTCCTGAGCGCACTGGGGAGGGAGCGCCACAAGCTCACCACGCGCGGAACAAAGGAGTTCTGGTGGCGCACTGTCCGGCCAAGGATGGGGGCCAAGTCGTTGGCCCTGGTGCGACGAATATACCCTGCCAGTGGGTGGGGGGCACCGAGAGGGCTGACGACTGCCAGAAGCAGCCGGAGTGATGCAGCGTCGTACCTCTGCGCAAGGGGCTGCCAACCGACGGCGCGAAGCAGCTCCGGTGTTCGGTAGTCTCGGTAAGGACGGTCGGGTGGGGAGGACCTCTTGAGGATGGCAAATGCTGCCCGCCTCTGTACACTCGCGAGACGTGCAACACGGGAGGCCTGATGCGGCAACCACACAGGGGCACAGTACTCCAACTGGGGAAGCACAAGCGCTGTGAATAGTGTTCGCAGGGCAACCGGTCCAGCGCCGGATGTAGCGCGCTGGGCGAATGCGAAGAGACGACGCGCACGGGCAATGGTGGCGTCCATGTGTACGCTGAAGGAGAGTCTGTTGTCGATGGTGACACCTAGAAGCTTTATCTTTGTAGTCTGCGTGAGTGGAGTGTCAAGTATCTTCAGGACAGGGAGGTCTAAGTTGGCTGGGCGGCGTGCTGTGCAGATCATAGAGGTGCATTTTGAGAGATTTAACGGGAGCCGATTACGATTGGACCAGGAAACAATTTTGTTCAAGTCATTCTGCAAGGAAAGAAGAGATTGGGATGTTCGGATCGGTTGGATGAGGGTGACATCGTCAGCGTACAGTAGGGGCGTGGACTCAAGGTTGTTCGTTATGTCGTTGATGAAGATGTTGAAAAATACTGGCCCAAGGACGGAGCCCTGCGGGACACCCGAGTGAACTGGTGTGCGCTCGGAGCGGCAGCCATGAAAGAGAACCTGAAACTGTCGGTGGGCAATGAAGTCCGTGAGCCAACGAAGAAGGTTGCCGTGTATGCCAAAGAGACCAAGTTTTTCAACAAGAAGGGCATGGTTTACCATGTCGAAGGCTTGACGAAAGTCGATCTGCAGTACGTGACAGGGTACCTTGCTATCCATGTGGTCGCTCAGGATATGGACTGCAAGAGCAAGCGCTGAGGCACAAGAGCGGCCAGGTCGGAAGCCAAATTGGTATTGGGACAGGAGGGAATTTTGCTCCAGGTATTCAGTGAGCTCTTTCGAGACGACACGTTCCATGGTGCGGCAAACAATTGAGGTAACGGAGATTGGTCGGTAGGACGAGGTTTGGTCGGTTGGTAAACTGACACCTTTCAGAAGAGGTGTGACAAACGATAGCTTCCAGTGTTCGGGGGAACATCCCATGATGAGGAAACGGGAAAACATTGATGAGAGGACGGGGGCAATTTGAGGGGCTGAAGCTTTCAGTACTGCAGGTGTGATGCCGTCGGGTCCGGCTGCTTGGTAGGGGTTAAGACAGTTAAGAGCGCGCAGAGTTGCAGCAGGGGTAATGGCTGTCAGGTCGAATTGGGTATTAGGGGGGCTAGCTTGCAAACCAGGTGGTGCAGTTGGTGGGGTAGGATCGGCAGTTTGAGTTTGAGAGAAGTGGCAGCTGAAGAGGTTGGCGATGGATTGGGGATCGGTGAGAACGGTGTCTTGGGTGGAGAACTGCGGAGCTGGTTGGGACTTCCGTTGTGAGTTAACATAGGCCCAGAAAAGCTTGGGGCACTGCGAGGCTTTGGCAGCGATTGACTGCACGTAACGGGCATGCGACACATAGATGAGCCGTTTCAATTCACGCTGAAGTTCTTTTGCTCTGCTCAAGTGGCTTGCATTGCCGGTACGCTTGGCCTTGTGAAAGAGTTTCTTTTTGCGGCGACAAAGGTTTACAATGTCACGGGTTATCCAGGGGTGACGTGAGGAAGAGGGACGTGTGGGTAGGCACTCTTTTTGGATGGCCTTCATGAAGTCAAGCCAGACGTCATATATATCATTGGGAGACTCCTCAGAGAGAGCCATGGACCATGGGGCCAGGTGCACGAGCTGCTGCAGATGTGGAACGTCCATTTTGTGGAACAGCTGTACCGTCTTAGCAAAACGGCCGTATTTAGGCAGGTGCTGAAAGATGTCAACCGCAAGTGCGGAGTGGTCTGATCCAGGAAGACTCGGAGAAAGCTTGCAACTGTGCACTAGGGTGGCATTTGTGGCAAACGCCAGATCCAGAAATGCTGTCCGGCCAGATTGGGCAGTGTAAGATGCCTCTTGAGCAAGCTGAGTTAGACCAGCACCATGGACAACTTCCAGGAGGTAGTCGTCGACGGCATCGGATGGGGAGGGTGCTTCAACGTTGGACCAGTCGACATGAGCATTGAAGTCACCGACAACATACACGTTGACGTAACGCTTTGAGGTGGCATTCGACAGGGCCACACTGAGCATGTCGTACGACTCCCTTCGTAGTGGCGGGGGGCAGTACACGCAGCATATGAGGGACGTTCCCTTGGCAAACGTCACCTCTACGAACACTGCCTCAAAGTCCGGAGACTCAAGGTCAGCCCGTCGACGGGATGGCAGCTGCGCTGGCGTTGCTATCAAAACTCCGCCACCAAGGGAGCCGCGGTCGCGGCGATGAAGCGTATACGGTGCCCCTCCAGTTACTTGGCTGTCGTACACTGACGAGTCAAGCCAAGTTTCACACAATGCAAAAATGTGAGACGGGTGGGCCTGGAGACTGGCGTGGAAGTCCAGTAGTTTGTTCTTGAGTGATCGTACGTTGGAGAACCAAATTGTGACAGTTTGCGAGGGTGGGTAGCGCTTACTGGGGGTTGAGCCTTGATCGGGCAGCAGGGAACTTCGACAGAGAGCTGCTGGGGCTGCGTCGTCGAAAAGGTCGTCGGAAAAAGGTGGGAGGGAGCACCCGAAACAGTGCCACGAACAGTCGGACCGGCCGAGCCGGCGGTACTCGGCGAGCGGCATGTGAACACACGCACGATGAGACCACCGATTGCACGTATCACAGCACAGCGCTGCTTGATCGTCACGGACACGTTTGTCGCATCGTTGACACAGCGGGGCGGTGGGGCCGGGATTCGGGCAGACATCGCCGCTTAGTAGCAGCGAGGGGGTTGCACCGATGGAGGAGGTTAGGAGCAGGAGCAAGGAGAAGGAGGTGCTTGAAGGCGTTTTGCCGGGTGAGTGGGGACGCCGGAGTAGGCCTAGTAGCGTTGCAGGCAGGGAAGCTGGCTGGGCAAGCGTAGAGCGGGGCTTCTGGTCATTCGTAGAGCGCGCATTGACGGCGAGCACTAGCGAGCATAACACGATGAACGCAAAAAAGGTTCGGGGAGGACGGCGGCGGAACTTCGGAGCACGTTTGTGGAGTGTACACACACCACCCGCCATCTTGGGAAAAAAAAAAAAAAATGTTCGACACCATATGCTGCCACAGTAGAAGACGACCTCCACGCCGACTTCCAGGGATACCTACAGCATGCAGAAACGGCCCGTTAGCTTGCTCGTACAATCCCAGCAGCTATTAGATTCCGGATGCTACAACTTCCGACGCTGAGTCTCACCCAAATGATCTTGTGTGTGTTTGAACCCCGATTCGACGATGCCGACCCAGTGACAAGCTGCTGCGATGGTATTTCGGACCGTACAGAATTCAGCGACGTGTTGGCCAACTTATCTACGAGGTTGTCCCCGACGGAGCGACGGTGACTCCGGCTCATCACGACGATGCACGTGGCCTGAAGTCGTCCACGTGGTTCGCCTCAGTTAAGCCTTACTACGCCAGATGACTGCCTTTTTGTTGTTTGGACTACCGCTTTACGTTAGCATCGGGTGGATGCACTCTTACAGGGGCGGGAACCATAGGCTTGTGTTTTGTTGACGTATACGTGTTTTGTTTCCAGCGTCCGGCAGCGCCCGATTGTCTGTTCGAAGCGAATCACGTGTTTCCCTCTCTTTCTTTTTTTTTTTTTTTTTTTTGCATACCGCGCAAGCTATCTTCTTCCATAGGGAAAATGTTGTGCCCTGTCGTAACTTGACTAGAATGCTCTTCTTTGCTCTCGTTCCAGAGAGTAAAGCCGGGAAAGATACATGCTCGCAGGGCAAACGCCTGCATTCGGTTCGCCGACGCTCGTCTGTGCACTTCGTTTTGGTGACTATAGCTGCAACTTCGCCGCTTGTGTATACTTTGAATTCCTGGCGGAGCACAGGTTCGCTCCAATAAAATTTTGTTCCTTGAAGAAACCTGCGTCGTCCTTGGCTACGTGACAATATACAAGAGTTTGCGTGAACTTTTCCTTTTTGTTCAACTACCAAGTTTTGTCAGAACTATAATCCCGTTTTAACCCACATTCATACCTACGTTCTAAAGAAGACTATTCCAGCAGAAAACCTTGAAGTTAATTGGTGCGGATTTTAAAAAGAACGCCCAGAGCTGTATGCGTTTACCGCGTGAACTGCGTTGATAATTTTCTCGGGAGTTTATCTATCGCTTCCTGAAATCACACAGAAGGCGATGATAAATCTTACGTAAGATTAGGAAACTCTTAGGTCCGAGGATTGCCTTGCGCCAGAGGTTTTTGTAGAACACACACGGAATACGCGGCCGGTTCTAGGCACGGGTTCGGGGTGTTGGGGACGATGGGAATAAAAAATAGGCGTCGGTGGTAGATAAGACCTTGGCTTGTGGTCTTCTCTATTATCAGCTCCACTAAACATGTTGTAGACTTGATGTACAGTTTTGCTTCATATGACCTTTTCGCATTCACTTTCGTATGGAAACTCCGTAGCCGCAGTGTGCCGCAATTATCTATATGTGCTTCAACAACTGTAAAAAAACTTGGGGGGATGTAAGTGTTCAACATTCGTGGTTGCATTAGCGTTACAAGCTTTTTATGGAGCTGCTTACTACATTACAAATGTGAAATTACAATAATGACATGTAGCAAGTGTGGCTGAAGATGTTTTACTGCTGCCATCGAATGGTCGATAAGAGAAAAATCGATTATTACCAGTTTTGGGGGGGGGGAGCTTTTTGTGCATTGACAGTGGCTGACTCAGTTCACAGTAAGTACTCTAAAATTTAGCTGGGAACAATAGGCTTTGTTGCTTGATGACTTTCCTACGCTGCGTATATGTCATGTTTTATTGAACAAGTCTGGGCACTGGCCCACTGCTTATAAAACTTTGAATTCCGCGAGTTCCTTAAATGCTTGTCCGTTATCTCGTGTCTTATTCTTGGAATGTAAAGGGTTTGCGCTACGTACATTTGTGCTCCATTTGCGAAACACAATAAAATAAAATATTTGCAATGGCTTCTCTTACATCTTCAACAGATCTGCAGAAAAGCTTCATTGAATATCAAAAAAGAAAAAAAAATGAGACTAACACTCCCAAGCAACCACCGGACGTCCGTCGGCCATTCACCGTACGTCCATTCTGGCTCAAGCGGACGTCCATATGACGTTTGTCTCAGGGCCGATTGACGTACGTGGGACGTCCGGTTTTAACACTTCCGCACGTCGAGTACGACGTCCGAAATTGGCTGTATTTTGGATGTTCAGTAAAAATTTCCAGGACCACATAACGAGAAGATAATGTGCCCACAACGAATACATCGCGCAAGGCTAACGCACTACCGGGCCGGGCAAACGGCATACATGAACACAGTGAACTTGCTTCACGTGTTTTGTTAGAGGTTCTAAATTCTTATATATCCTTCCCCAAAGAGATCATCGTTGGAGTTGGTGAAGTGCTTCAAAAATTTAAAAAATTAGGCTTAATATTAGAAATATGGAATTCTTGCGACCTACAAGCCAGGGTGTTGATGTACAAAATCTTTTAAATTAAAAAGCACGGTAGCTTTTTCGTTTTTCTTTTATATTTAATTTACGCCATTATTTGACGCTTCGTAGTAAGTTTTTACGTCCGTTGGCGGATGTCACAGTGGCCGTCCAAATTGGGCCTTGGTTGTTCGGCGCGGATGCTTGGGCTGTTGTTTTTCAAAGCTAATTCCTGTTGTTTTTCAAAGACATAGAGACGGTCAAACGGTACCCAACTAGCTTTACTGAAATCTAAGTTTAAAAAATGGCTGTGGCTTAGCTCAGTTAACCTTGTATACGCAAAGCACAAGCTTGGCTTAGTCTGGTCGAGTCTTGGCTTCGTTTGGTTGACCTTTGATGTAGCTGTATTGCCGAACACTGCTCAACGCCGTTCGGTTCTGTGCAACGCTCACGGAAGGAGGTCCGCCTCACTTTCATTCACAGCGAACGCGGCGTTCCTCTTCGCCGGGCGCAAACCGACTGAGGTAGCCCGAGACTACCCAGCTGCGCATGCGTGGGAGGCGGAGGGGTTGGTCAGCTGCCGATCAGCTGAGCGCCCGCAACCGCGGCGGTCGCCGCCGCTAGTTGAGCAGAACGACTGAAAACGGGGCCTTGTGCGCAGCGCCGAAAGTGGGCCCGGCGAATCACGCGATGCGCTTCAAGGCGTGTGTCGCAGGGTGCGCGTCAGCGGTCAAAAGGCGAACTTGCGCGTCCGCGGCGAAACCACTAGCTGGACGAAACTAGTAAACGTTTGCTTTAAAATGACAAGACAAACAGAATGAAATTCTCGTGCTCTCCTAAAATCCAATGCCTTCGAACAAAGAAACGTGAAAATCTGTGCCCCGTGTCGGACAAACAGACATACATATGTTTCAGAAAGCTTGGTATGCATGCATTCTGCCTTGATCAGCCAACAGTTGCGTTTTGTAAAATTATTCGCACTCATATTGCGATTCCAGTGTAGTGACGGAAGCTTGTTTACGTAGGACTAGGTCATGTTCGCATGCTGTGCCGCTCACCCATTTGCCGCTGTGGCAGCACCAAGGGGCTAACATTTAAGTTATTGTGACTGGCTGCAATAGAAGGATATATCTCTTAGGTTTGGACCCATGCTGCGTGCTATTTTTTAACAGCAAGGCTGTTTGCAAATCGTAATTTTCCGTGTCCGCAGTTAAAAATACCAAGAAACTGCTGAGCGCGTGCACATGAGCGCGGGCCTTGCGGCGACCGCCCGGCAGTTAACGAAACCAAGAAAAGGCCTAGCGCTCATGTGTGCGTGCCTCGCGATGACCGCCCAGCGTCCCCGGCCCACGTTTTTCAAGCCAGCATACCCACTTAGGAAGATTGGCTAAGATTGCTAAAAAAATAAAAAAAAGAACTCCAGCGTTCGCTGTAATCGTGCAACAGTTGCTCGGAACGAGAAGGACACGTCATAGCGTACGCCCCTCCAAGGTGACGTCCAATGATTATCACTTCAAAAAAAAAAAATGATTTAAGCTCACACTTATAGCAACAATGATGGAGTAAAGGTCGTTGCGGCGGCGAAGAAGCAAATCGACTGACATCGTTTACTTAAACCGTCTTGATGGTCGGGAAGGTTGCGTACAGCTTCGCTACGTTCAAGTCCTACGCGTTAGTGTGAGCGTCCTTGATTTTTTTCCCCTGCCGGCATTTTGCGTTTGGACGAACTTAAATGGTACTGAAACTAATTACACTCGTGCACTAATTGCTTGCCAACTTCTGATTCTTCATAGCCATGTTGTTCGCAAGGCAATATCAATAATCCAGGCAGACGAGCAGCAAGAGACATTTATTGACAGCCATTGTGGACACGCTTATTGATTACCTTAGAGCTGGAGCACGGGAGGCGGCCCCTCTCTCCCAGTCGTGTCTGGTTCGAGAGGTCGGGGCTGGTCAGCAGCTCTACGTGCAGTCATCAACTTTGCCAAATGCTATGAAGGGACTTTGGCTTTACCCATAGCTAGGGTACGATTAGGACACGGAGCAAGAATATTATAGGAGGCGAAACACCCACTGCGGCGGGAGCGGGAGACCGACCACATAATGTCACAGAATGAAAACCAACGCGGATTACGAGGCTTCCCAGCTGCGACGGCGAAGGAGGTTGCCGCGCGCCACCGAATGCAAGTAATGATAACGGCCACAATTCATTCCGTGGCTAGCCGATTCCGGAGGCTGCGCAGTTTCTTCTCCCGCGACAGATGCCGCTAGCTAAACCTGGGCCAAACGCTTGTGACGTTATCTATTCACCCTATAATAGATAGGAAGCGACGTTTCCCCTCTTGTCTTGTTCATAGGGTTTCCTTAGCACCAGGTACTACAGGATGCCTCATACCAGGTGTTACAGGATTCCCGGTTGTCGGCCGAATTCGCATGTGGTGGGATACAGGTGGTGGGGCACGTGGCATGTGGAAGGGTGCTAGGTGAGTAACCTCCGGATGGTGGTGAAATAACCATTTGTATTTGGCGCCATACCACCGTTTTGTAGTAGTACCGTCACGTAACACCAGTCCGTAAATGTGACGCTGCAATCGCTAAATTACCTCAATTTACGTAGCAAGTATTCGTGAGAAACAAATTTTTAACTTATCTAACGTAGTTAATTAGGCTTCACTAAAAAATTGAAGTTGACAGCTATTACAGCAATTTTTTTTAGCTGCTCAAGTTTCTCTGAATGTAGGCGAACTGCCCGATCGCGTCCGAGCACATTGGGCGGGGTCGATCGCATCTTCGGGTTTGTCGCCGTACTTCTCTGCGGCTGGGGTTTGTAGGTATTCGTGTCGTCGCAACCAATTCTAATCATCCAGCGGAGATCACAGGGAAAAGCAACTCTTTAAATCACGATCCCCCCGATGCCATGACGGAAGCGGCGGATTCCAGAGCGCTTGTACAGGCCAGTAACGGGGTAAGCGCATGACTTTCTCTTACTGCACCGTTCGCTCTCTCTCGTTTATACTTTTACTTATTTTCAATCAGCGGCCATTCGTAGTGCCGCTGAACTTTCGATTTTCTCTGCTCGGAGCGCGTGATCGCTCGTCCTCATCCCATTCGTAATTAAAACCAATTTCGGGCGTTTCCCGACAAAACGGTATAACCTCCCGATCACCCGTGGTGACTCAATTTTCACTACTCGAGCGTAGCGTCGTCTGGGTAATGTCGTGGTCTTGCGTTGAAACTGATCCGTAGTTTTGTTATTGGTTCAGTTTTTTATTCTTCTTACGATGACGACGCATCGTAGTTGATGCGTGCTGCGAGCTCCATACCAAATCGGACATACAGCTCCAAAAAGTTCTCTAGTTTCGGGTCAAAGACTGCAGCGTTTACGCCTGACTAGTTTTTTTTTTCTAGAAAAAAACAACAACTAAATGGTCGTTCTAGTGAGAAATTTCACTATTAATTAAGCATTTTTTGGTCTTTGAAAAGAACGGGGAAATTCCTGGCCGAGTCGAGCTGTTGCATTCGGCGAGGTTAGGTCAAGGCCTTTCAGATGTAGGCATGTTTTGCCTAAAAAAGCATTAAACACGACACATTTTCACGTAGCCGCGCATCATTTCACAACGCAGTACGCATCAGCGTCATAAAGCGAATGACCTGTAAAGATAAAGCCTGTCCAGATAAAACTTTCGCTGGGTCTTTCTTGTTTTCCAGGGGCCTTCGTTTCAGTCCTAGCAGCTTCTCGTGGCAAACCCACTATTACAGCTTACATTTTTTTCTAAATTTTCATGGCGAATCGCTTAAAAAAGTAAAATCCGTGCACTTGCTACACGCTGCCTCACCGCCGCAGCTGTTCCGCGAGCCCGCTGCGACGGGATCTGAAAAGCAGTTATGCAACAAAATGGCGTAAACAAAAAGTAATGACGTCATACTTTAACAGGAGGTGGCGGCTTGTTAATTTTCGTGCCGAAACATACAACGCAGCTTGCTTCGACGTCTAATGACAAGAAATAAAATGGCGCCTTAATAAGCATGAGCGATCGCATGCAAGTGAACTATAAACTGCAGCTCGCAAAAATCAAATGAATTGAAGTTTTGTTGCTATTACGGCACAACAGATTTGTAAACAACTGAGTTATGCGCTAAATTTAGGTGTAGTAACGACTGTTTCTTTTTTAATAAACAGCACTGACAATGGTAGACAGCAAAGTTGTTTGCGTTAAGTCATTCTTGGCGTCATCTCCCAGAGCAGTGTACCTTTACACGCTTCTGAAAGTAGGAACAGCGCTCAAATCAGTTATTGTCTGCATTACCACTACGATCAGCTCTTAGAAGTGGAGTGCACCATCTGGTCGTTAACAGTTGGTTCGAATAAGTAAATTTCTTAAAATGCACCGTGAGGGGCAGTTAACTCTTAAGTCATTTTCTTTGTATTTGCACTACTGCAGTAATACTTCTGCTAATCAAATCTAGTCGTACATTTGTTGTAACCACTGCAAAACAAACCTTAACTTCCTGGGCAGTGCTTTCATTCTAGGACGTGATTGCCTAACCATAAGCAGCCACCTGTAAGGACCACATCTGCATGACTTACGTACACGTCCTAGAAGTACTTTCCGCGGCATCTAACCAGAGGAAGCTTTGTGTCCAGAACTGCTAGCGAAGAAAAGTAAGCGAAGCGGCATTAGTTTCAGTGATAACACGCTACTTGGCAAATGAAATGCTCGAAGCTGTGCGATCATTCGACGAAAGAAGTGTCGACGTTTCAACACTGTCTCTGCGAGAAGGTGGTGTGTGTTACTCTCAAAATGTGCAGATGTCTACTGCGTATTTGTTCATCCTTAAAATTTGAAGTTATCATTGGCAGTAAAAATCCATGGTAGCTTACAGACTTTTTCATTCCCAATCTTCTTCGTCACTCTCTGTTGCTGCACCTTGCTCCAAGACCTGGATTTTTCTCTCTCTCTCGCAGCAAGCTGTGGTGCAACCAAACAATGGGAATGGGGAGAATGGTCAGCAGGCGGTCGCCCCTGAGCAGCAGCAGCAGCAGCAGCAGCCGGCCTTCTCCTATTGGTCGGTCTGCAAGGGCCTGCTCTTTCGCGCGGCCATCATCTACTTCATGACCAGCTTCTTCCGCGGCCAGCCATCCAATCAGACGGCCAGCAGTGGGGGAGGCCCAGCCGGCGCCCCGCCCGCCTCCTCCAACCTCTACCCTAATGGAACCATCATGGTGAGCGGGTCTCCAGAGCCACGCACCTGACTCCGCTTAGTTCCAAGCGCCCCTCGTCCGAATAAATCATTGTGTGAGCGGTAGATAAGGCATGCCTGCGAAAATTTATTCCGTCAATCCGCAGGCACAGTGAAGCAGAAGAACATAATACAGTAGTCAACCGATTTTTCGGACCTGGATGGGAACGAAAAATAGTCCGAATAAAAGAGCAGTCCGCAAAATTCGCGAGCCGCAAAAACTAACCTTATTTCATTCAAATAGGACTGAAGAAGTCGCGAATGGTTCCTTGCCTTAAATTCCTCCTTCGTGTGAGAAAGTCTGCTTGCATCACTGCAAGCATCACGTTTTATTCATAAACATTGGCTTCCGAGATTGCTTCCACCGCAGACTACGTGCAAAATTGTGACCTCCAAGATCAAAGTTTGTAACCCCCACATGGGGGAAGCCCAATCCCCATCCAATCCGGAGCTAGCCAGGTGGCTTAGGATTCAAAATGGCGTCGTCCTGGAGTCACATCGTGGCTCTGTCGCGGCAAATTTTGTCCGGAAAATCAAACTTTTCTTTTGTTTTGTCTGAAATATCAGTTTTTCATATACATTACCCCTATGGAACAATTGGCGGTGCCCTCGGGAAAGTCCGGAATATCCAACAAAAAGTGAATTTTTGGAGTTCGAAGAAACGGTCGGTTACTTTACGATAGAGTGTGTGCAGAGAGAAGCATACCATGCTGAGATGGGAGCGGGCAGCGGCGTAGACAACGATGATGCTGCGTTCGCACTGCTGCCTTTGCCTGATGCTCCCGTAGTCTGGCTTCTCGGCACGTCTCGTCACCGCTTTTACGCGTTGTAAAATAAAATTGGGTGTGACAAGAGTGCAGGGTAGGCTAGGTGGCAAAGGAGGATGGGAGGAACGTGATGGCGGCAAAATGTCGATACGGGTGGGGAACAAAAGGAATGACGGGTAGGCTGTGCCGTTGCTGAAGCGAGCAAATGTGACCACTGAGGCTGCTGCTGAAGCAAACAAAGTTGACCACTGAGGCAGTTCGAGTGAACCCCGCATTGTAGGCTTCTAAAGCCAGAGCAAGGCGTGCCCATTGGGCCAGTCCTCAAGATCGCGAGGGAGATGTGATGTAATTTCCGCGAAACATCCGTGAATGGATCTTTCATTAATTTATCGTCTGTCCCCTTTGCGTTTGGACAGTAAAATTGTAGTGAGCGCGCGTGTGCATGTGCAGGAAAAACCTTACTGTGACCAGTTGAAGATAAGGCCAGACATATAAAGATACTATTGGAATTGGGTTTTACCTACCATTTTGGTTGGAAAGATAGGTTTGATGGATGTGCGAGGCCCCCAACTTACAGCATGCCTCGTGTAACCCAGCTGTAGCTTGAAGCATGCTGAAAGGGGGATGTGACCAACGTACTGTCTATCTGCTGTAGGAGACACTGGCTGTGGCTTGGCTGCCATCCACTGTGTTCAGATTGGCAAAACTGTGTGCCTGGTGTTGCAATACCTAGAAGGATTGTACGCTTGTTATTCGTGTAAGGGTAATGTGTAACTAACCGCAGAGCCAATAAAAATAAACTTACACTCTGTCGCAGTTATACCCTGTCGCAGTTATACTCTACCGCAGTTATACTCTGTCACAGTTATACTCTGTCGCAGTTACACTCTGTCGCAGTCTTTACTCGCTCGCTACGGCTCCAAGGTTGAATGAGGTAGAGATGGCTTCATTCTTGTCCCCAGTTTTAACGGCATTGGCTTCTTCCGACAGGACATGCTTGTGTACATCTCGGAGTCATCAACGTTTGACCACTTTGACGACCCGGAGGCTCTGGTGTGGAAACAGCCAGACATCGTGTACGGCGACTGGTACGGCGGTCCAAACGGTGACTCCTCCTACACAAAGACCACCAAGTTCAGGCCATCGGAGGCAAGTGTTTTGTCGCCTACTATGCCGTTTTACCTAGTGTCACTAGATAAGATACAGAGTGCCGTGACTGAGGCATGCAAGTGAGCAGCAGCAGCCATTTTGGTGTTTATTATCAGTGTTGCCAGATTGCCGCTTCTGCAGCCTCACCGCTAATTTTGACGTGGTCATTTGTGAACAACAGTGGCAAAGACGCAGCAACACGGCATCTGCGGACACGCTTCTGCAGCTGAAACGCTGTTGCACGCGTTATCTTTGATTCGCGTTCGAAACGACGCCAGTTGCGCGCAGCCGCAGAGCTGGGAGGACAAGCTAAGCCTACCAGAGTTAACAGACTAAAACGCATAAACAACAAAATGGCGACGCCCATGAATAGTCGTAAGTGTAGACAAATGTCATGTGATGCGAACTGACCAATGATCACGATAGCAGCACAGAACAATGGGAAAAAAGAGTGCCGATACTCTGTAACCTTATCTAGTGACACTAGCCATACCCTATCAGATGAGTGCTGCCTGGTTTAAGGACGCTGCCTTTTGGTACGAGGTAGAAGGGGGTTTTAAAGTGCCCAGGGCCAGCGCTGAATGGTGATTTCATGTTTGCAATTAGTAGCTTCGTTTTGTTCTGGCTGAAGACCACGAGGAAGAATATCTGCAACTTTTACAGGCAGTAGGCATCATTTTGACGAAGCCGAAACATGAATTTTACTGTCTTGTGAAAATTGGATTGGTCTGGAGCATTCGGCTAAGCCGTGCTTAATTGGCCGGGTATTCATATGGAACGTGTGTACAATTACCAACTTTGAGTCGTGATTTGTGGCGTGCAGATATCCCATGCTTCTTTGGACTGATGACTTTTGTGGTGTGCACGTGGCCGTGCAGAAGCCAGAACTTGCTATGCCGAGCCATTTGACAAGCTATTTTTGCAGCTAGCTGGCTTCATTATTTGCTGAAGAGTTGATTGCCTGCAGTGGGGTCAATCTATTTAATCTTTTAATAGTTGATTTTTTTAGAGCATACTGTATTACGAAAATGTTCATTATGCAACACACTCTATTGTGAAAATGATCATCCTGCCAGGTAGTGTAGAATCGTGGGCATGCAGAAAATTGCACCAAACACACCCACGTCACAGCGAAAATGCCCCAAATACAGCAAAAAATAACTTCGTGACGCACAGGCACCATAAGGGGTGATTTTAGACTGGGGCTCATCAATTCAAGGAAATTTTTGTCTGACTTGTGTGATTTTGCCTTGGTTGCACCTTTTGCGCAGTCATCCTTCCAAATTGAACAAGAGTCTCCGGGTTCGTAATGGCTACCAAAACGCAGTCATGGCCATGTTACCAGTAAACAGTAACAGTGCTGCAGTTACAGTTCTTTATGCTGAAATAGTAACTCTGTTACAGTTACAGTTACAGAGTTTCTATCTAACCCTTTGATGCCCAAAACTTTAGTTTTTAGTTTAAAGGGACCCTGCAACACTCTTTGAACAGTGCAAGTAAACCTGCGCAACGTTTAGATTACACTCCCAGGAATACCTGAGCCAAATATTACACGTGCACGTGAAGCGGTGAGCGCGCAAATCGATGTGAAAGACGCGGAAAAACAAACCGCTCTCTCTTCAGTTGTCCTCATTATGCATGGCCTGAGGGACGTCACATAGGCCATGGCTGCCCGATCGGCTGTCACTGGTCAACTTCGCGGGTAGATTCTCCCATTTCCGTCGTCGTCATCGCTGTGTACGAACCTCTTCTATGCCTGAACCTGTAGGCACAGTTTTGCCGTTTCTTTTGTGTTTTGAGTGCGCCGGAGTTTGAGTGATGAGCTCAATACTTCCCTTTCAACGGGACCACTCGACTACAAACGTTTATTGCTTCAAAAACGCCCTACCAGCCCGAGCGCGCACTTGCGAGCAGGCACCCATGCCTGCTTTTTTGTGGCACCAGACCGGAAATAGGCCCCTCCGCGTTGCGGAGAAAAGGAGAAAACTACCCGGCATGTGATATATCGAAGGCCGCCGAAGTAAACGCCGCGAGCCGCCCCCCTCTCCGGGAGAGAGCGCGCAGCTTTCGTTGCGTTGCCCGCGGTCGAGTTGAGAGGGAACGATTATGCGCGATTTCTCATCGCGCGTAGTTTCGTTAATTGTGAACGGATTTTCATAATTCTTGCGGGAGGAGATTTCTGGGACAATAGACTTTATCCCAAAATACATTACTAGTAGTCGATGGCAAGTGTTGCAGGGTCCCTTTAAGGTTGTGAAAACATTTTTATGACCTAAAAGAACTTCCGACATCACAAATATGAAGTCAGAAAAAAGTTTGGTTCATTAGGACGGACACAATGACCCACTGGGCACTGGGAAACGCTGGGCACTGGCTGCCCACATATCACTTGAACAAGAAAGCTACCTTTATCAGCACGATTGATGGTTCAAGTGAAGAAAGTAATGTAAAGCTTGTACTGCTATAATTTGTAATAACAACAAAATTGCACAATTACGGTTACCTGTCACTAGCCCATTGAGCCACCCAGACTCGATGCGAGTTGACACCCGTAAACATTTTTTTTTGCAAACGGAAGTACGTGCTGCCCTCTCTTCTTTAATTTTTGAGGGACCGGGATCCTTTGTCTGTCGATAGATGGCGTTAAATGTCGAAAAAACCACAAAGTGTGAGAGAAAAAAAAACAAATGTTTGAGTTGTTTCTCCTAAACAACATCGGGCATCAAAGGGCTGATAGTAACTTGTTACAGTTACAGTTACTACGAAAAAGTAATGTCATTACTTTTCCATTACTATACGAAACCAAATGATAGTCTATTTACTAGAAGCATACGAAGGTATGCAGGTGACCAAAATTGCACGTTGTAAAAAAATCCCTTGATGGAGGGAGCCTAAAAGGGGCGCACACAAGCCCAACGCTAACAATCGTTGCGTATGCCTCATTTTGTTGCATCAGTTTTTATTGATGCACCCCTGGTGTCATTATGGGTGCTCCATTCTCGGTGTCGGCTGTCTTTCTTTACAACGGTAGGCCAGCTTCTTCCTTGGCGGAGGTCCAATTGCCAGTTTCTTTTTTTCTTGCTTCCGCTCGACTCAAGACGAAGGAAAATTTTTGAGCAATTATTTCAAAGATAGTCGTCCAACCTCGGTCTTCTACCGGGAAGGTAATCCTCCTAGCGACCTCCTCTCCTAAGCTGCGAGGGAATTAATCCGTGTTGTGGAAAAGCAAAAAGTGCAGGGCATATGCAAAGAAGGAAGTCCAAAAAAGTGTGAAATCTGAACTGTACGTCGGCCTTTAACAAGCTTTGCTGCTGGATAATCTTTTTTTTTTTAAAAGAGAAGCAACTGTAATGGTATTTCCTATTACAGTTACTGTAACCGTGTAAAAAAAAAAAATAACAGTGTTACAGTTACAAGTTCCTCTAACTTAAAAGTAACTAGTTACAGTTACAAGCTACTGAAAAAAGTAACTAATTACCGGTAACGCGTTACTAGTAACTAGTTACAGCCCAAGACTGCTGAAAAGGCACGAGCTAAAAATAAAAAAAGAAAAATCGCTTATATTTAAGAGCGCATGTCCTAGTTAGTTTAGCATAATTCCGAAGTGTTTTACAGCTGCGAACAGGCTCAGTTTACGTGTTGAGTGTTTGGAGCCTCGCGGACGTCGTATTCCGAACAAAAAAAAAAAAAAAAATGAGACTGATGAATAACCTTCGCTTTGCTTTGCTCCGCATTGTTTCAGAAAGTGAAGAACAACGGCACCATCTTTCTTCACGTGTACTTTGTGTTGAGCGGACACTCACCCGACCCGAAGGCAGGGAAGGACTACTCTAGGACTCACACAGTGTATCGTAAAAAGCGTAAGTACTACACGTAGGGCCAAGAGGGGTATCGTAATAAGCCTAATAAGTCATAACGTGCCCTACCACGTCATACAGCGGACAGTGTACGACAGAGGGAGTTGGCCTGACCTGACCTTATCTGTCCTGGTTTATTTTGTCTCGCAGTCAGCCTGCACAGCTTAAAAGCATTCGGTTTAAGTATAGTGATTTGGAGGATACTTATTATGTCCCCGGAGTTGACAGCTAAAAATTTGGCTGCAGTAACTGCAGCCATCTTGAGACCAATTATAAAAATTTCTCGACGGCTGCAATGTAGAGAGCCTGGGCAGGCAAGGCAGAAATCTATGCCAAAGCAAGCTGCTGGGCTGTCTCCGTATGAAAAATAATGCTTGACCTGCATTTCCTGAAGGCACTATCAATTCCGAAGTGCTTCGTTGTAACTTGCCTATTGCGGAAGTGTGTGTCTGTCTTGAATTTCGAGCTTAATCAGCTGTGTACCCACGGTTCCGTTACGCAGTTTTTCAGAGTACAGTACAGTCGAACCTGGTTATAGCGAAGTAGTTTCGAGGCAGTAAATTACCGTATTTACTCGCGTAATTAACCAACTGTTTTTACAGAAAATTCGGCATGAATTTGGGGGGAGGGTTCATTATGCGGAAAAAAATTGCAACAGTTTTAAAGGTTAAAATTTCATACAGCCAATCGCACAGCTGGGCATATGGGTTCTGTTGTGCAAAAATGAGCTAGTGCATTGCATGGCCATTCCCTTTTTTCCTAATTGTATAGCTTATCTGAGCGAAGTTGACGTTAAAAGTGGTATCAGTATGATTCTAACGAGGCAATCTTTCGAATGAACCAAACTTGTGTTTTGTCTGCATGGCCCCTTTAACCTAGGCCTAGCGCCTGTGACATAATCCGTCCTCCCTAGGAAAGCACTGTTTCTCCGCATGTGTTGTTCTTGCTCCGTGATTTTACTCAAGTTAGCAGTGGAACAACCATGGAATAACAATTCTCTTTGTTCTGTTTGTTTTTCCAGAGCTGAACAAGTACAAGAAGCTACGTTACAAGCGGACTCAAAACCTGCTGACTGGTGAGACGGCGGCAACACCAGAAATGATAGAGGTGCGTGTGGCTGCGTTCCTCCCTTGTCTAGCCAGTGTGTGTTGTGTGTGTTTATGGCATGTAAACACCCTGAAATAGCTCGATTGGAAGGAAATTACGCGTGTGATGGCTGCGCAGTGCTGTAAACATCGCACGGGGTATTTTGTGAAGATTGGCTGATGTCTCTGTTAAGCTCTGACATTTCATCCCACCCTGTACTAAATGCGAGAAGCTATATCACGATCCTGTCATCCTATCAAATGGGTTGAAGGCACTAGCTCTGGTGCAGACCAAAAATCCTTGATAACTATGTGAGCAGGGAAAATACTTATCAAAGGCACGCTTTGGGGCATGATGTGGTTGCGGAATGCATTTGTAAAGTTTGAAATTAAAATTACGTTGTTATAATTTGTAGTGCCTGCAGTGCAAGGTGTCTTTGCCTCTGTAACAAAACTGCACATTTTTTTTTGCCCGCCGGCTGTTTGGTAGGGATGCCATTGTACAGACGCCAGGCATGTACAGTACTACAGGTATCCTTTAGCTTTTCATGTCAGTCTGTGTTTAGAAAGCATGGGCAGTGAAAGAAGAGATTTGCCTTTGTTTCAGTCTTTGTATTGGTGTGTGTGTAGAAAGCATGGGCAGTGAAAGAAGAGTTCTGCTTTTGATTTCACTCTTTTTGTCTATCCATGTGCAGAAAGCGGAGGCAGTGAAACAAGAGATTCGCTTTTGGTTCAGTCTTTGTATAGAAATCATGGGCGATGAAAGAAGGGTTTTGTTTTTGATTCAGTCTTTCTGCCGGTCCATGTGCAGAAGGCGGAGGCGATGAAAGAAGAGATCCTGTCCCACTGGCACCCCAACCTGACAATCAACATCATTGACGACCACACGCCGTGGACACCGGGACAGGTGCCCATGCCAGTGGATCAGTGTGAGTAGGCGAATCTGCTGCCAAGGCTCAACACTTGAGCAGGATTCGGAACTAGTAACTTTTTCTGCTTTTTTAAGGCGAAGCCTTAAAGGAGCCATGAAGACAAAATACAAGTTGGGTTTATTAGAAAGACTGCTTAGTCCCGATAACAATGATACCAATATCATCGCAATCTTCGAACAAATAACGGAGATATTAAAGAAAACGTTTGAAGCAGTCGCGACCCCCTAGCCAATTTCCCGCAACTTTTCTATGACGTCACGGAACCTTGTTTGTGCGATTGGCGGCCGCCTAACTGACCTGTCGCGACGAGACATGACTGGACGTCTGTAATGGGGCCTCTAGTTCCATTTGACCGCATCACTTGAATGCTAACGTGCAGTTAACGCACTGAAAATTATGTTTTATTGTTGGCCCGTATGACGTCATTCTTGCTCATAACACGTCACTGTGGCGCGAAATTTGAAAGTTTTTAAATACTTCTTGCTTTTTTTTCGTTAAAAAACATCTTTTGCGGCTGTAATGGAGCTGAGTGAGATACTGAATCCTCGTTCTTTCAAATTAAACGAAGTTGTATTTTCTCTTCATGGCTCCTTTAAAGGGGTGGTGAAGACAAAATATAAATTAAAAAGACTGGTTTGACCCAAATTTTAATGATGTCAATTTTACCGCAAACTTCTAACAAATAACCGAGATACTAGAGAAAGCATATAAAACAGTGCGACTCCCCGGTCACTTTCCGGCAGTTTCTCATGATGTCACAGAATCTTGTTAGTGTGATTGGTAGCCGCCAATCAAAACCACTGGCAAGAGACAAGACCGGGCGATTGTAGTGGGCCTCCTGTTCTGTTTGATCGCATCACTGGAATGCTAAAGTTAATACACTGGTAACACTGGTTAATACACTGGTTTTTAGTGCTGGACTATATATCACTCGTGCCCACGTTACACCACTGTAGCGTAAAATTTGAAAGTTTTTAGTGCAGAGCACTTTAGGGGCTTGCCTTGTCATCGTATCTCGCTGTAACGCTCGATGTCAAGTGACTGCCGGAATCAGGCGGCGCAGCGAGATGACGGACCCAAGGTGAGCCCGGCGTACCCGTCGAAAACCAAGGCTTCGAAAACCAAGCGGTTTAAATTGTCATAAATATTCGAAACTCGTGAAACGCTGGCGCTTGTCATACATCTCCCCGTTGTTTAGTGCAAAGAAAACTGCAGGTACATTTGAGGCAAAATATACATAACTAACCGGCAGCTGCCACGTTCATTTATAGTTCGGAACGCTTGTTGGGTTGGTTTTTGTGATAGTAAGCGAAAAAAAAGTGGCACAACGCCTGTTCATGTAGGAGGAAAAGCAAGAGAACTCCCGCTGGCGCAGTTTCAGGCAGGGGGCACGCAAGCACTGCGAAGGCGGGAAATTTGATTCGAATTGGGTGGTAGCAGTGAGAGGATAACGGCGCTACAGCCCATTATGGCGAATTACTTTCTCAGCAATTCCGTCGGCTTTCACGTTAAGTGGAACGGCTTTAATTTGTTTTTTGATATTCTTTGCGTTTTTTCGGTTGAAAAGACATCTTTCGTGGCTGTAATGAAACTGAGTGAATTAGCAGAGGCTAGTCCTTTCAAATAGAACAAAGTCACATTTTGTCGTAATGGCCCCTTTAATAACAGGCTGTGGGGAAAAAAAATGGTATTGGTTTGTAGATGCACATTTTTTGCCTTTGCTTTCAAGTTTTTGCCTTAGGTATTGGCAGACGAGTTGTTTAACTTGCATTTGTTGTTCTTTCAGACGTGGAGTTTGAGCCGACGACCGGGAAGTACTACCCCATTGTTTACCTCAACGACTACTGGAACCTCGTTCGTGACTACCAGGCGATCAATGACACCACAGAGTGAGTTTGAGCTCTTCAAAGCCGTCTTCCATGAAAGTTACTGTGCGGTCGTTGGGTTGTTCCGTTTTGTTCTGTTTTTTTTTTTTTAGTCTTTTCAAACATCACTTCTTCACTGACAAGGCACGGCAGATGCAGAATGAAACAAAATTGCTGTATTGTATTGGGAAAGAACCAGCGAGAAATTCGGGATAGCCAGAACGTCCGATGTGCAAATGTAGGATTTGACAGGGGAAGTAATCTTAATGCAAATGTTTATTTAGCAGTTGCATTTTAAAAGCTTTGTGCAGGTATTGTGCGTGCACTTATTGATAGATTTTTGACGTGGCAAGCATTATGGGATTAAGTGGAGTAGATTCAAAGGCTAGTTGGTAGGACGTTACATATGGTGGAGTGTGTTTATTTGTTTGTTCATTTATTTCAAAATACTGCAGGCCAGAATGGCCCTAGAAGGAGGGGCAAGGGAAGAATACATAGATCATTGGTCGGTATCAGCGACAACAACAACAACAACAAACCGCAACACTGTATGGAAAACAACATCAAGCAAAACAGCACATGGACAGTATAAATCATGAAGCCGAACAGAATGCAACATCAGTCATACCAACACGGTGATATGAAACTAGATATCATCACTGTATTCCGTCATTACCATCGGTTCTACAAAAGTGATGCTCCAGCGCTCTAGCGAAATTGTCAGCTGTTAGAATTGACTCGGGAAGTAAATTCCGTTCTCCTGTGGTATGTGGAAAAAAGCTATTTTGAAATGAACTAGTCCTCGCAAAAAGTGGATATGTTTACGGCAGTACAACAAACCCATCTTTAAATAAATGTTTGTCCGTGCTTGCATGCATGGACACTTGTTCCAGGTCTGGAAGATAAAACCTACTTCTGGTAAACCACGAAGAGCAAAAATGCTGGTAGTTGCTAAATAGATCCAGATGTTGGTGTGGTGTCATGAATGCTGACCAAAAACCTGCGCCGACTGATGGCACATACCTATGCTGGAGAGATTGGCTGGAAATATATAAAGACTTCATGTCCTGTGCCATGAATCCAGTCTTGCTTGCTTGCCTGCTCGGTCAGACGGTTCAATATTTTACTTCTTGCTCTCATTGATGGGCCCAGGGAAAGCTTAATTTTTATTTTGTTAGTGTTATGTGCATATAATGAGCACTTAATGCAAAGAGTCAATAAAGGTATAGAGCACTTGCACTGTACATGTATTTTTAGTATGGTATAGATGTGACAAGTGTTTAATCCGTAATATGTGTATGAAATTAATATGAGCATGTTTAAGGAATCTGTAGAGATATGTTAGAGACATGTTAGAGAGTTTGAGGCATGTTAGAGAAACATGTTAGAGGTTTAGGGGCATGTTGGAGTATCGTGTTAGAGACATGTCTGGGGCCTGGAGAGGCACGTTAGAGGCATGTTGAAAGGTGAGTTTGAGATGTGCTAGGGATGGAGTCCTCCCGTTTTCCTTCCCCAGGTGGCTGGAGCTGCAGCTGACCTTCCAGCCGCTGAGCATGTTCCGGTGGCAGCTGTACGTGGCCCAGGGCATGCGCTCGCTCTCCCTGTTTGGCCAGGACCTGATGGAGGAGTCGGAGGAGGACCGGGACTCCCTCAAGGAGGCCTTCCTCGAGACCTCGCCCTACCTCCTCGCACTCACCGTGGTCGTCTCGCTGCTGCACAGCGTCTTCGAGTTCCTGGCCTTCAAGAGCGGTGCGTGCTGCTGTTCAACGGGAGTCTGTGCCACTGTCATCGTATTGCACCATCTCCGCATCCATATCACCGTATCGCACTATCACCGTATTGCACCATCTCCATATCCAGATCACCATATTGCACTATTGCCATACTGCACCATCTCTGTATCCAGATCACCATATTGCACTGTCACCGTATTGCATCATCTCCGTATCCAGATCACCATATCGCACTATCGCCATATTGCACCATCTCTGTATCCAGATCACCATATTGCACTGTCACCGTATTGCATCATCTCCGTATCCAGATCACCATATCGCACTATCACCATATCGCACCATCTCTATATCCAGATCACCATATTTCACTGTCACCGTATTGCACCAACTCCGTATCCAGATCACCATATCGCACCATCTCTGTATCCAGATCACCATATTGCACTGTCACCGTGTCGCATCCCAAGATGCAAGTGTGATCTTGGCAACAGTGGCTGCTTCCCAGATGGAGGCGAAAGCTAAAGTGCCCGGTTGTCGACACTTCACCGCACGTTAAACATACCGGAGCCCTCCACTACAATGCGCCTCGTAGCTCCCCTGTAGCTTTGGCGCATTAAACCACACAATCATCATCACCGTATCACACCGTCTTTGTATCCATATCACCATATCCATGTCTCCGTATCCATACCACCGTATTGTCACACCATCTCATTATCCATATCACCATCACCATTGGTTCTTGTGTGTTGCTCAGTAGGGTGCATGTCGCTGAAGCAGGAGCTTTCTCGCATAAATGCGAGTCTTATCCAGAGTTAGAGGCAGGATGGGATACCCCACGCAGGACAGTAGCCAGTGATAGCGTTTTGTCAGATCGTTTTAGCATAAGCTTTTGTTTAATGGACTCAGCATCATTCGATTTAGATCACCAGTGCGCTTGTGGTCCTGAGGTCACGTGCCGCTGTGCAGAAGTGGGAGACTTGAAAGGAGTTGTTCGTTTGAGTTCCTAGCCTTCAAGAGTGCTGTGTACGATTTGTGAGAACTGCTGCACAGTTGTGGCGGCAGTGTAACCATATGCCCTTATTCGTATCACCGTATCACATCTCCGTATCAACATCATTGTATTGCCAACACCATTACTTTTTGTTTTGATTTTTACAAACCTCCCGTCACTAATATGCTGTCCCCTGCCCCACTGCAGACATCCAGTTTTGGCGCAACCGCAAGAGCCTGGAGGGCCTGTCGGTGCGCTCGGTGTTCTTCAACGTGTTCCAGTCGGCGGTGGTGCTTCTTTACATCCTCGACAATGACACCAACACTCTGGTGCGGCTCTCGGTGTTTGTCGGGCTGCTGATCGACATCTGGAAGATCCACAAGGTGTGAAGCCCGCCAGCCTTGTTTCTTTTCCTTTCTCTTAATGCTTTATGTTCCCCATAAGGCAAACGGCCCGGTATTGCGAGTAGCTGATGGCACCAAAAAATTCACATGCCATCGCCTGATTGAAAACGGAAACTGTGTGGCCGAAACGGGAATCGAGCTCAAGGACACACGACCTAACTACTACTTCGTGCCGACGGCAAGCGAAACACGGTGTTCAGGCTACTTTAAATGTAAACAAAAAAGTTCCAAGACAAGATGAAAAATTCCTCAGGGCACTTAAGTTTGCTTTTGTGCTGTGGATGTGAAAGCGCTATAGCTTTCATGTTTGGTTTCATGTTCCCTCTTCTGTCCCTGTGGCAGGTGAACTGATTCAGCAGAAGAGCTGTCCGCATGCGTGAAAGTGTCTGTTCGAATTTAACGTCAAATTTGTCCTATCTACTAGAGAGGAGACACCTAAACAGAGCCATGCAAGGAAGACAGACCTGAAACGCTTGGTTGCAAGCATTTACATTTTCGGATGCCTCTTTTCTGTTTGTGCCGCACACAGGTTGTGAACATCACAGTGGACAGGGAAAACAAGGTTCTGGGACTGTTTCCCCGACTCCGCATGGCCGACAAGTGCACCTATGTGGAGTCTTCAACGAGGGAGTATGACACGGTCAGTTTATTCCCTTCGAACGACCTGACTCTAAAGTTCGCAGTTCTTCACCGATTTTATCACCTATTTAATTTCACTGCTCGAAGTTTGATCACCGGATAAGTTTTTCTTTTGTCTAACGAAGGGGGGGTTGTGCGAAACGATTTGTGGGTAACTGCAGGTTCACATTGCGCTGCGATGCTTATGTGGGCTAAAATAAATGTTGGGAGTAAGTTCAGATGGAAGAACTCTATTTTATGCTCGTTAAACGAAATGCCAGGCCTGATGTTAAAACAGCACGAGATACAGAGAAATAAGAGGGAAGGGCAGTGTTCCATACGTAATGAATTAATTGCCCGGCCTGATGTTAAAACAGTGCGACGTACATGGGCACAGTGCTGAACTTGCAAATAAAGTTTTATTTCAGAGCAACGCACATTTATAGTATTAAGAAATGAACACGGTACCCCACATCATGGCAAAAGTTAAATCGTCAACCGCAAGTTAAAATTAGTGAACGGTCAAAATGTAAAACCAGCAAGCTGTAAAATTGAGTTATAAGTACCAACAAATGATTACCTTTGTTGGGTGCGGAGCGTCACTTGTGGAACAGTTCGCTGATTTCGACTTGTTGGTAACTGATTACTTTCACCGTTATGTGTGGTCACTTCATCGTTCAGTCTCTTGTGTAAATGTGTGCTTCCTTTTAAGAAAATTTTACTTGCAAGTTCAGTGCTGTGTTGGCATTCTCTTCCTTTTACCCCTTTTGCCTTGCGCTTTTCTTACGTCATGATGGTGAACCAACTAGCCCAACTTCAATCCTCCTAGCAGGCCTGGCCAGCATTTTGTTAAGTAAAGCAAAGCTATATACGGTTCTTTTATAAAGCCTTTATTTACTTTTGTTAAGTAAAGCAAAACTTTTCCTCCGCAACCCCATGGACATGTGTGAGAGAACCACATTGGAGAGGAGTTAGAAGTAATCGGAGAGAGATTGATCGGGTTTATCTCGCTTGTAGCAGAGCAGGCGGGCATCTAGCTACTGTGTGAAGCACATATCAAGCGATAACAGCGGTGCGGGACATGCAGCGTCAACGTGGCCGCAACATGGCCGCAACAAGGCCGTAAACACTGGCCGCACATTACTTCGAAACGGGATGGGCACGCGTCGTACATACTTCCGAGGAGCAGGCAGTTTAGAATCAGTGACGCTGCGAGCAGGAATGGGAACGAAAGAAAATGCCGCTTTCATGCAATGCATAATGAAAAAGGCTTCGATAAACTGTTTAAGGAGTAACGCATGGGTCAACATTGGCCATATGTTACAGCTTCGCTGGTTAACCATCTGTACGGAGTGTGGGCGCATTTTTTTCTTTTTCTTTACTTTGACGTAGTCCTCACACGTTCCTTCGACGTGTCCTGCGCTGCAGATGGCGTTCAAGTACCTGTCATGGGCGCTGTTCCCACTGCTGGCGGCGTACTGCGTCTACTCGCTCATGTACCTCGAGCACAAGAGCTGGTACTCCTGGGTGCTGGGCGTCATGTACGGCTTCCTGCTTACCTTCGGTGAGTGGGGTGGCCGAAACACTGCGGCATTTCGCTGGTACGCACCAGGTCGACTGGTATTACTGGTACGGCTGGTACGATTTACTTACTAGTCCTGCTGGCTGGAAGGAGGCTCACTGAACAAGCTTTGATCTAGAAATGGCCAGTTTACAGGCTGAAGTCGAACTGTGTCGATACAATATTGGTGGTGTCGATACAATATGGGAGGCCAACGGAAGCATGAAAAGGCAGTTCACTTTCCCCGTCTTGGGTCGGGCATAACAAAGTGCCGTTTCATATTCGGGTGGAATTTGGCAACTTGAGGCCTGTTGAAATGGGGACATGGGTGGTTGAAGTTTTTGACGCTTATTTTTACGTTGGAAGTGTTGGTGCTGCGTCGTTGACTCAATCAAAGTATTCGGCAAGTGTGGGGAATACGCAAAGGCAATGCCACCCTATCTTCTTGTTTCCTAACTGCGTAGCCCAATTTGATGCATTATGTGTCAAACGTGTTGTTAACTCTGCCATGGCAATCTTTTTACCTTAAGCAAAGTTCCCCGCTCTCTTTACGGCGTCGTTAAAACCATGTACGAAAAAAAAGTGTGTTATGTTAGCCGTAAACATAGCTGCAGAATTATTTGCAATAGCCTGTTGAAAGCATGCTGACGTGTATCCAAATAGCATGATGGATGCAAAGAGCACAGACCAGCTTGGTTAATTACATTCGCAAAGTGAGGTGTCTCTGCATGGAGTACCGTATTAATTCGAATATAAGGCGAGGTTTTTTTTCCAAAATCCGTAGTCTCAAAGTCGTACCCTGCCTTAAATTCGAAGCTCAGTATATATATTGTGAGCATTCGCGGCGTTACATTAATGGGATACGCAGTGCAAGCGATACCGCCACTATCATGGCCAGTGTGAGCACTGAGGGATACGCTTCCCAATCTCTTGAACTGATGCCCCATCGCCATTACCATCTGTAAAAAATCATCAGCATCATCGTCGGTCTCGCGCTTCCCGGTATGTTCGCTCCGAGGAGGACAATAAACGTCGTCTCCGAGACCTCGTCCCTCACTCTCTCAATATATATGGAGATTTTTTTGACTCTCTAAACTGCACCCTCGCCTTTAGCTATGACCGCCTTATAATCGAATAAATACGGTAAATGCCTTTTTTTTTTGCCTGCAGATTGTGTTGAAATACCATTTCCATTCTCATTCGCTCAGCCCGGGAGTTCATACGCCATGTGCTGAGTTGCGTCGACCGCATTTCTTGTGCCGTGCGGCCGCGTGCAAAAAAGAGCGTTATCGTAACGACCAACGCGATCTGTCTCTTCTCCACGCCATACAGGCTTCATCATGATGACGCCGCAGCTGTTCATCAACTACAAGCTCAAGTCGGTGGCGCACCTGCCCTGGCGCATGCTGACTTACAAGTTCCTCAACACCTTCATCGATGACATCTTCGCCTTTGTCATCAAGATGCCCACCATGTATCGGCTGGGCTGCTTCAGAGACGGTGAGTACCCCTCCTCCTCGAGTGCAAGTTGTTTCGAGAGGGCACTCGTTAGACTTTCGTGCAAGTTGCTTGATATGTTGTGTAGTGTTACCGTTGGGGTTGCCGAGTTATACTAAGCAACTCAGGGGAGGAATTGCAAAGCATGCTTACCGCACTGGACAAACGGTAGAACCGTGGGCCTGAAAATTAATATGCAGAAAACTAAAGTAATGATCAATAACCTGGGGACAGCGCAGCGGTTTGAGATAGGTGGCGAGGAAGTGGAAGAGGTAAGTGAATATATCTACTTAGGCCAAGTAGTGACCCCGGATCCCAACCATGAGGCAGAGATAATCAGAAGGATCAGAATGGGGTGGAGTGCATTCGGCAGGCATTCTCAGATATTGAATGGCAGCCTACCATTGTCCCTGAAGAAGAAAGTGTATGACAGCTGCATCTTACGAGTACTCACCTACGGGGCAAAAACTTGGAGGTTTAATAAGAGGGTTCAGCAAAACTTGGAGGTTTAATAAGAGGGTTCAGCTTAAACTGAGGACGACTCAGCGAGCAATGGAACGGAAGATGATAGCTCTGTAACATTAAAGGACAAGAAGAGAGTGGAGTGGGTCAGGGAACAAATGCGTGTTAAGGACATAATACTAGTAGAAATTAAGAAGAAGAAATGGACGTGGGCAAGGTTTGTAATGCGAAGGCAAGATAACCGTTGGTCATTAAGGGTAACAGAGTCGATCCCTAGAGATGGCAAGCGTTGCAGGGGGCGGCAGAAAGTTAGGTGGGCAGATAAGATCAAGAAGTTAGCGGGGATAAATTGGTCGCAGTTAGCGCAGGACCGGGGTAATTGGAGATTAATGGGAGAGGCCTTTGCCCTGCAGTGGGCGTAGATAGGCTGGTGATAATGATGATGATGATGAAAATGCGAGTGACTAAATTCAGTTCATTAGGTGGCATCTATTTATGTGATGACGGTGCTTATCAAACTTCTGTGAGCCATCTGATGTTTTATTGCGTGCCAGTGGTGTTGTGGTGCACTAACATAATGGGTCATTACCATCGCGTTACACGTAGTTGTTGTAGTACAATGCGCTTGCTAAATGCGATTCATCAAATGCATTTGGTCTATTCACAACCATGATATTCGCAACCCTGTTTCCACTGTAGTTTTTGGTGCAGTCGGTATGCTTGCGGTTGTATTCTGTTCAGTGAACCCGTTGGCAGACAAACCAGTCTGGCATTTCTTTTTATTTTGAGGTGAACGGTCACTGGAGTTGGTTGTAGAAAACCACCTATTGTGGCTGAAGCTTTCCGCTTGCCGTGGAATCTACTCACCAGCGAATTCTGACCAGATAAGACTTGCACAGACCAGATAAGGATCTCTCTGTGTCTTGACGATGTAATGTTAAGTCAGTTCGCACGTGCATTGCTTAGTCTACATGGACATGCAGTTACATTTCCAGCTTTTCAATAAGGCTTGAAAATTTTAATAAATACTTCAAAAATTTTTTCTTTCCCAACCTGGCTGTAACAACTATGAGTGAAACTTCAATGTTGTTATAACTGGCCTTCATTGTACTCACAGATGCCTTCATCTCACAGATGCCTTCATATTAAGTGAACTGGTAAACTTGTTAAGGGGTTAATCAGCTTACGTTTAGGGCTAAAGCTCCTTAGGGGCTGGGGCTGTTCGCGTCTCCTGTCGTCGTTGTAATAGTCGTTCGTCTCATGTAGTCACGGTTTGAAAACACCGGGAAACTCGCTTACATCTCGCGCTAGAACGCAACGCGTACTTAAACAACATCGGGACACTCGTTTACACCTTGCGCTAGAGAGCTTCGTGCTTCAAAGACAAGAGACTTAAGCAAAGCTTAAAGCAGTGGTTTCATCTCCGTAGGCAAATACGCCGAGGCGCCAAGAATTCACTTATACACTGCATGCTTCACCCCTCACCAGGTTTCATGTTAGTGGAAATTCTGGAAAAAGCAAGCCTTAAAGGAAAGGAGGCAGGTCTGCACAGAGCAGTCATCGACTAACAAGGACCCCGCACCGCCTTTTTTTTTTTTCCATTTCAGACATTGTTTTCCTAATATTCCTGTACCAGCGCTGGATCTACCGCGTGGATCCGACGCGGGTGAACGAATTTGGGACGAGAGCCGTCGACGATTCTCCGGCGCCTGGCACGGAGGGGCAACAGCAGCCAAACGGAGCGCTTCTTCCGGCAGCGGAAGAGGACGTTACGCCGACGTTGGAGAAGTCGGGGGATCTCAAGAAGAACGAGTGATAGCACCCGCATTTCAGCATTGCGCCCGATTGTGTCATTGTGTTCCATCACATCTCTGTTGTTGCTTTCATGGAAGACCTCTCACGGTGTTCATTCGATGGGAGGAAAAGGGGGAAGGGTGGGGTGACATTTCGCCGCAAAAAAAAAAAAAAAAAAAGGCGGCTTAGCAGTTTTGTCCAAAGATGTGTTGCGTAAAGGAAGCTTAAAAATACAGGTGCAGTAGCGGTTTAGAAAACAGTGGTGCACTGTGGACTTAAGAAAAAACTGTGCCTGGTGATTTTTTTTTCCCCTTTTTGAGAGAGAAAAAAAAAGCAAACAAACAGACCTTTCTGCACAGAACTGTGATGTGAAGACTGTTTTCCCTCCTCTCTCGCCCTGGAGTTGTTAGTGAGTGTACAGGCTTCTCATGTTTTTTATTGTACAAAAAACAGGCCCGACCGGTTTTTATTTTTACTTGTTTTTTGTTGTTTTGTCAGGTTTAGCACGTGTGTGCCAGCCGAGGGCTGGACAGGGTAGTTGGCCAATAAAGCCTACGTTTACAGTTTAAAATTATTTCAGAGCTTTTGGAGCGCGCAGTGTTTTGTAAAACTTTTTTTTGCACTTGAAAGATGCCATGTTGGGTGATCCTTTCGATATTCCCCTTTTTTGGCCCACTTTTGTAAAATATTTTTAAAAATTTGCCGTTTATCGCGCACTGCAGCATTTGTGGAGGTTTTTTATCTAAAAATATAGCGATTTTGCATGTGTTAGGTTGAATAAGAAAATACTAGTAGTATTGGAATTAATCGGACATACGTGTTGTTTTTGATAAAGCTTATGACAAAATTTAACAATTTTTTTTTTCGCATGAACAAATGTGGTAACCCGTTCGTTCTGTCATCAACCCAAATCTACGTGTTAAAAACATCCCATGCCCTACCTCGAAGTATTGTTTTTCTTCGTATGTACATAAAGGATGTGTTCCGTTGCACGTAGCGTAAAGAAGGTACAAAAAGCTGGCACAAATTTTGTGGTTGCTAATTTAATCAGACTTGGGCATCTTTCCTCTTCCCAGCACCTCTTGTGCGGCGTTCGGACTTGCGATGACAGCATAATAAAACAAACCCCATGCCACAGGTTTAATCTGCCTCCTTTTTTTCTCTCTAAGCATTTCAGTTTGCTCCTCAGAACCAAGTGTTTGGTTGAAATGCAATATTTGACTTAAAGGGGCCGTGCAGACAAAACACAAGTTTGGATCATTCGAAAGACTGCCTCATTAGTATCGTACTGACACCACTTTTAACGTAAACTTCACTCAAATAAGCCACGTAATAAAGAAAAAAGGGTCATGCGACCCACTAGCTCATTTCCCGCAACAGAACCTATGATGTCATATGTGACACATCCGCGATTGGCTGAAGCCGGCAAAAGCAAACGCAAATTAGCAGAGCTTATTAGCTTGCTGAACGAGCTATTTGCGCTTACATTTAGGGCACATCTTTTTATAGCAGTAAGAATGGTGGGGTGAACAGTGGAAGTTACGGAAGCACACGTAAACATAGAAGTACCGATGCGTATTGCTGTCGGTAATGCGCGCACTATGTTGTTTTAGCTGCACAGCACTTCAGCGCTTTGGGGTTGTCTCGGGTGACACTGGCCAATTGGTGAAAGTCTTATGTGACCATATTTGTCGAGCGAACACCATGTTTCACGAAACGATTATTTTCGACCTGAACAAAAACGGCAGGTACAAACACGGTCAAAAACAAAGCAAAGGCAGAAAATGGCCTGCTGTGGTATGGTGGCCCCATCTAGGGTGATTAACAATAAACAAGGCTCCCCAGCCAACGCCTTCTAAATTTTCCAGGAGGCTTTGCCCCAGCACGTGATGTCATTGCACACGTCACGAAAACACGATTTAGCGGGAGAATCAAAATTTTAATGTAAGATTGGTTAATTTGTCAGTGAATAAAGCATTACTTGTTTCAGGAAAAGTGCTGGAGGCACTGCAAAACACAAAATACTTCAAATAAAACAAACTTGTATTTTGTCTGCATGATCCCTTTAACCGGTCCGTGAAGACAAAATACAAGTGCGGTTTATGAAAAGTACTGTTTCGTATTGATAACAATGGCATTAATTTTTTTTGGAAACTTCAAACAAATGTGCTATATATTAAAGAAAACGGATTCAGCAGTGGCAACTTTCCAGCCACCTTCTGGCCAGGTTTTTTGACGTCACAGGGTTTTGTTTGTGTGATTGGTGGCTGTTGACCTAAGCCATTGCTAAGAAACATCACTGGGCGATAGTAGTGGTGTGTGATGCCTCTTGTCCCATTAGATCGTATCACTTAAATGCTAATGTGCAGTTACCCACTACACTGGTAACTGTTATTGCTGTTCCCCCGGTTGTGTCATTGCTACCATTGCGTAGTTTGGAATTTCAGTTTTCAAATATTTCTTTAGTTTCTTCGGTTAAGGATATGCCTTTCATGGCTGGAATGGAACTGAGTGCTTTACGAAAAGCTAGTTCTTTAAAATTAAATGTGGTTGTGTTTTAAGTGCAGAGCACTTTAGGGGCTCGCCTTTTTGTCGAAGCTCGCTCGCTGGATCCAAGTAGAGCCACACGGCGTTCTGTTGTCGAGGCGTCCCACAGAGGATTCGAAAGCCAGGCAGATTTTATAGTCATAAGCGTACGAAACTCGTGAACCGCTGCCGCTTGTCATACATCTCCCCGTTGTTTAGCGCAAAGAAAACTGCAGGTACATTTGAAGCAAAATATACGTAATTAACCGGCGCCGCCTACGTTCGTTTAGTTGGGAACGCTCAATGGGTTGGTTTTTATGGTAGCAAGCGAAAAAAAGTGGCAGTGCAACACCGGCACGTGCAGGAGGAAAAGCAAGCACAAAAATTTGACCAGAACTCTTACTGGAGCTGTTTCAGGCAGGGGGCACGTGAGCACTGCGGAGGTGGGAAGTTTGATCTGCATTGGGAGGTAGCAGTGAGCAGACAACGGCGCTACAGCCCATTATGGCGAATCACTGCTCTGCACTTTTGACGGCTTTCACGCTGAGTGGAACGGCTCATTTTTTGTCCTCATGGCACCTTCAAATGAAGATTCTACCCTGAACATTAGCTCCATTCTGAAATGGTTCATTTCAAGATGTCATAAGAAGGGCTTTATTTTATGTCAATGGGAAAGGGCTCTTAGTGGGAGGGCTGATTTAATTAATCTTGCTGTTTCCGACTGCCTGTATGCAAAAACTGCCAAAAACACATGACAGACCCCACTGGCTTGGCTTGGCTTGGCTTCCACTTGCTGGTAAGAAAGTGTAACTGCGGGGTTACCTATGCAGGTTTTACAGCATGCAGTAACGTCTAGGGATGTTGAAGAGTTTAAAAATTACACCCGTCAGCCTACTCTCTGTTGAAAGGGAGCTTACAAAGTCGACAGTTAATCACAAAAGTGACATGATAGACCATCGTTGACTAACATATCGGGCTCATTTTAGGGGAGGGTTTTTTAACGATTGGGAACATGCCAACAACACTGTGATAGAGAAATCAGTAGAATGTAACAAGCCTCTGACTGTCCTTGTTAGGATGGGCATCGGACAACAAGCCATATTTTTAAAGCGAAGCTTTTCGTGCCACACTGATGGCGACCGTTCCAGTACCAAAAAAGCATTGCACGAAAGCCAACTTTATGCAGTCGGTTTCCGCAAAGGCCCATCAAGCGCCTCAAGAAAAGAAAAGAAAAAAATGCTTCCTGTGGTTGGAGTTGAACCTGGGTCCCCCGCATTGTGAAGTCGACACCTGTCCGATTGCAGCATCCTGACATGATCGAAACAGCTTCGAATTTTTACTATATTTTTCTTAAAATTAAAGGAGCCATGAAGACAAAGTACAAGTTTGTTTTATTCGAAAGATTTCGTGTTTCATAGTGCCCCCAGCGCTTGTCCAGACACAAACGATGCTTTATTCACTGAGAAATTAATCAATTTAAGTTAAAATATTGATTTTCCCGCTAAATCGTGTGTTTTTGTGGTCTGCAATGACATCACAGGAACTGACCGCTCTGCAGCCTAGGGTGCCTTTATTCACGCGTCCCCCATACAGGGTGGAGACACGTATACGCTGGCGCCGCCATTTTGGGTCACTCGCTCGCCGCTGAAGCGAGTCATTGTATCGAAACCGCGCTAAAATTATCGCCGCAACGCGGTTGACTGGCGAAGTTTAAATCATCCTATCTGTTTCGCATTGCTGGGTCTCGTGGGAAACGAAAAGAACAACGTGTTGAGCACGTTGACCCAATTGTGGCGGCACGGGACCGTTCAAAGGGTGTCTCCTCCCGGTATGGCGGTGCTGGCATTAAGGGGATTCGCGCGTTTGTTTACGTTACTGAACCTAGATGGCGCCACCATACCGTGGCAAGCCGTTTTCTGAATTTGGTTTGTTTTTGGCCGTATTTAAACCTGGCTTGTTTTTGTTCTGGGAGAAAATCGTTTCGTGAAACATAGTGCTCATTCGACAAATATGGTCATGTAAGACGCTGTTGCTTGCGTCAATCGGCCACTGTCGTCTGAGACAACCCCAAAGCCCCGCAGCCCTGTGCAGCTAAACCAAGCTTAGTGCGCGCAGTACCAACAGCAGTGCGCATCAGTACTTCTATGTTTACATGTGCTTTCGTAACTACCACTGTTTGTTCCACCGTTCTTATTGCTTTAAAAAGAATGTGCCCTAAATTTAAGCACAAATAGTTCGTTCTGCAAGCTTATAAGCTCAGCCTAATTTGCGTTTGCTTTGCCGGCCTCCACCAATTGCAGAACGGGCTGGTATGACATCATAGGTTCTGTTGCGGGAAATGAGCTAGTGGGTCGCATGGCCATTCCCTTTTTTCCTAATTATATAGCTTATTTGAGCGAAGTTTACGTTAAAACTGGTGTCAGTATGATTCTAACGAGGCCGTCTTCTGAATTGAATGAACCAAACTTGTGTTTTGTCTTTATGGCTCCTTTAAGAAAGGGGCTTTGAGTTTTAAAAATTATTACAGCCTTTATAAATGGCTTACTTGCAAGGCTTGGTAGGGAAAAGTCAAGGATACGAGTAATTGGAAAATATCTGAGCTTCTTTGAGATTAGCCAGCACCATTGCCTTAATAGCAGTGGTGCTGGCAAAATTCAGAGAACATCTGCGAAGAGAACAATTGCAGAGAACATCTGAAAAAAATGTCTCAGGAACTGTGTTAACCAAAGTATCAGCCGTATAAGTGAGGATAAGCATGAAGAAATATAAAGCGGTGTTTGACAGGTAAACGGAGAGCCTGCACTTAGAAAATACCCTTAGGGTAAGCCTGCAGCCTCATAGTAAAGTAGGTACTAGAAGACATCAGTGAACACAGTGCAAAGTGGAACAGCCAACTCAACTACATTTTTGCGCAGTTCAATGTCACCCGAACATATTGTCACGTAGCCAAGGACGAAGCAGTTGTTTGGAAAAGAAACAAGTTTATTGGAGCGAACTTGTGCTCCCCTAACAACTGAAAAGAATACAGAGACGGCGAAGCAGTGGTCAACAAAGTGACGTACGTGCGTCGGCGAGCGTCGCAGAATCGAATGCCCTGGCGTCTGCTCTGCAGGCTTTTTATCTTTCGGCGCGCGTGGTTCTGGAACCGTCGATTCGCATCGAGAACATTGTAGATGCAAGAAGATTATTCCGGGATGTTCACGTTAGATCGGAATGCTCTCCCTATCGGAACAGATAACACATGCGGCACAGAAAGAAAGAATGGAACACGCGCTTCCCTTGGCACGGAGATAACACAGACCGGCGCAGCCGGGCGGTAAAAGCAAAACACAAATAAACAAACCCAATGCATGGTTCGCGGCAATATATCTTTAGTGCCTTCTGTTTCACGCTGCATTCCTAAACTTTGAATGAACCTGTGTTTGACACAAGCCATGCAAGCTGAGGTTGCAGAGGGATAAAAAAACAACTGACTTGGATAAAATGAATCAACTTGAGTGGAAGAAATCCTCGGTTAAATGAGTTGGGCGAGGCCTGTGACATGGAGTGGCGACAACAGGCGGACCATTTTAGCAACCAAATGGCTTCTGATAGACTAGAATAGAAGCAGAGGGAAGAGAGGTAATGCAACAGAGGGATGAGGCCCAGAAATGTGGCCGCAAAGAATGGATTTCGATGAGTTGTAGCAGTTGGAAGTCAGAGGCCTTCGTTTTTCAGTCGACATTAGTAGGCTGCAGATGATGATGGCGAGGTCTAAGACGTGAAAGAATAGTTGACCCTGAATTGTACATTTCTGCAAAACTTTTAACAGCAATGCCAGAAAAAAAAAGCAGAAAAAAAAAAAAGACTGCATCATAGACCTCTGGCCGACTCTTCGCTGGATATGGTCGACTCCTGGATATATCCGACTCCTTGCTGGGTAGGTCTGGGGCAGAATTCTGACTGTGTTCGATTTGAACAACTGTGACACGCATGGGTTTGACAGCGTGTGCATCCTTTCTCCACTTCCAGTGTCTACGTTATTGCAGATCTTGCAGTAGTGTGTGTGCCTACGTATATAGATATGCCGTATGTTATACCTATATAAAAATTAAAGCGTGCATAAAAGTCAACAGTTCATTCTCAAAGCTTAACCACCTCAGCTTTCACCTGTAACACAGTGGTCCAGTTTGTTGCACCGGTGTACTGACAGAAATATTGACACAAATTTTTTTTAACAAAAAAACGGAGGCTTTATTCTGCTTCAGCACTCAACAAACAAATGATGCGTCGAAACGAGTTGATCTTTAAACGAGGGGTGCTACTATCAAGCAGTAATATGCAGACAAACAGTAACACTACTCAAGAATGCCAAAAACACTGCAGTATCATCTTTCAAGTTGAAGAAGAGTAGCATCTCACTGACAGCACCACGGTACCACCAGTATGCGTACTATACACCTTCCTCTTTTGTCCGTACAGAGGTGCTGAAGCTTCAGCCTTTAAAAACCAACTATGCTAAGACAAAGTCCGCATATCAATACCATGCATATTCTACGCAAAATACCGTATTTATTCGATTATAAGGCAGTCACGATTAAAAGACGAGGGTTCAGTTTGGATAGTCAAACAAATCGCCATTTATATATACTGAGCTTCGAATATAAGGCGGGTATGACTTTGAGACTACGAATTTTGGAAAACAACCTCGCCTTATATTCGAATAAATACGGTACCTAGAAAGTGGCCTGTCCTGTCATAGGATTCCATGTGGGCATTTATTGCTCGCATATTTTCCCCACTTATACAGCACTAAGCCTCCTTGAGTACATGGGGGCATGGGCGTCAGCAGAATTTTGTCTAGAGGGGGGTGAACCCATTGTATTTAGGGGGAAGAGGGCTCTCAGAGAGTGAGGGGCCATTGGGCTGGGGTGTCTTGAAGGGGTGGGGGGGGGGGCAAGTGGCCCTTTTGCACCCCTCTGCCGACGCCCATGCATAGGGGGTTCACAAAATTCGTGCAGCTCTGCTGAATACTGCAATGCATTTGTTCCTGAGCCTCTGGGAATAATTCGCAGCAAAACACACGCTACAACATGTTGCCCAATTTAAAAAGTTGGGCCGAAAAAATAACAACTGGAAAGCAACCGTGACTCGAGCAGATTTTGGGCCTGAAACATCTACGTACAACCTGAAAATCAAAACATTCGTTGCATGTGAGAAAAACTAGAGCTGTCAAACTTGACTGCCATAGGGGATGGATTTCCTGCGAAGTACAGTGCTCTGACTGGGGCAGTGTTGTTTTCTGGTAGTCTTATGTCGATGTTCTTACTAACTTGGTAAATTAACGAAAGAAGGAACTGAGAGATCACAATCACCAAGTCAAAGTACAAATATTTCTCTCTCTCACGGCAAGACATCAATCTGTCTTTTATAATCGTTGTCTTCCTTTGTTCCGCATACCCAGTTCCTTGGACTCCTGTCATCAAACCTGGCAGCATTAGTTAGTGACACCAACATCCTTAGGGGCTTTGTTGCCCATTATGTCAGCCACGCACTTTCAATCCTGAATTAAGATAGCGAGACGCTGAGATCTGAGTGGTTTTCAAGTGATACATAAATGCAAATGAAAGATTACAAAGTCGGCAAGTGAGCTCACGCAGACGCTATAAATTTACAAATACTTGCGGATGAAGGGCCAACATTCAAGCCGCTTATTGAAGTCTGATACAAATTTACCGATAAAACCAACAAGGAAAATGCCCTTGTGTACAGGCATGTAAACATGTATTCCACAACATGTGCGCTGCTTAAGACAACATTTCAGAAGGACACTTAACACAACTGTCGATTCTGTGGTCCACAGACATGAAGTGTTAACATTCACTCGGCAACCAGCGTTTACAAATTTGGTGCTACTGCATTACAATAGCTACTGTAGCTTGATGCATTATAGTATTTAGGGAATAATATAATGAATGTAACAGTGTTAAGTCATTAATGCAAACCAATAATAAGATGAATGAAGAGCGCAATGCACATCATTGACCCCGACCAACAGCATAAACAAAATTCGCAATAGTACAATCATTAACATGAAATGCTTTAAACATTTTTAATGCATGATCCCAAACCAAGCCAGTGCACGTCTTCCAAAAGCATACCATGCTCTCTTGTTAGCTAACTTATCAGCAAAAAACAAACTTTTCTACTTTAACTTCTTGCATACCAAACTATCAATGGCAAGCTATGTAGCAATGTTTATTTATTGTAATACTATCTCTTAGACGTGAACCACGGTACTGCATTTCTACTGGCAGTTTTCAAAAGTGACAGTGTTACTGCCTTGTACTACATTGGAACAATTATGTAGGCCTTATTAAGTAAATTACGTAAAACGAAATCCCCAATTCCTCACCTGGAGTTTAAGTATGTTCTAAACAAGGCATACTGATGTAATTGAAGTTGCTGGTTTTCCCCAGAGTCCCTATGCTTCTCCCAATGCCTTCCCTGTGCTCCCAACATTACAAAAATGGCAATGCCATCATGATTAAGTCAAGCGTTCCAGAAACATTCAAAGTTGTTTAGGCTCTTGCCATATAAGAATCTCACACAGTTAGAGATAAGTTTATCATATGGTGCACAACTCATGTCACAAGTCAATTAGCGTGTGCTCCCGTCATGCTCAGGGCCTGATATCTCAGTATCATGCATCTATTTCCCCATTTTGACACACTTCTAGCTTATAAACGATGTTTCGAGCAAAATTGAAAAAAAAAAAACTGTTCTAGACAAGCGTTACCACTTTGTGCATGCACAATGTCACATCACACGTGCTACATGAAAAAACATGAGCTGTAAAATGTTTGCTAAAAAAGGGAACAATCCCCCTAGTTTCTACGTATCGTATAAGACATCACGTCAAAAAACACTGGTTTTATCACCACTTAGCACTAAGAAGTGTCCCCAACTAAAAGCAGGTACTTAAAACAGCGTGACCCTGCTATTGTTCCGCTCCAGTAACCCGTGTCCTTGACAAGCCTAGCAGGTTTACTGTTCCCGCATTGTTCCAAAAAATACTGAGAAATGCCGCCCTGTTCCCCTTTTCACCTCAAAACAAAATAAATGACATCAGACGCGACTGAGTCATAGATACGAAATTATTATCATATTTTGAGACAACCGCAATGACTATGGTTTCCATCTTTGTGAACTCGCTTTTGCCGCAGTTGCACTCACATGGTTGTTCCAGACACACCCGTTTCGTTGTTTTCTCGTAAAAAAGAGCCTCACATTTGGCCAAGGCACAACAAGACAGTTTTGGATCGCTAACATCAGAAGACTGGTCTGGTCCCCACCATGCTTGTTAGCGTTAATCGTTTCAAGGTGGGACCAGCAGGACAGGGATTAGACAGATGACACAAGTCTGGTGCAAGTCATAACTAGCCAATGGTGCTTACTTGGTCAAACTCGACCTTACTAGCTCTATGGATTTGTACGAAACACCTATTGGGCTGTAATAGGCAGAAAAGCTGAAAGCGCTATGTACAATATGGTGGTATTGCTTACTCTTGTTACAATAAGGGCTTACCAGAAGCATTATAAGGCCAAAATGTGCCTTCATATATCTACTAAACAAGCTTCACTGAATGCAAGCATGGACATTTATCAAAGGTGTCGAAGGGGTGTATAAAGGGTGTCGAAAACATCTATAAGCGGTGTACAAAGGGAGTCAAGAACGAGTCTTAAAAAAACTACTCTCGATTAGACAAAAAAATGTGCGCCATTGGAGTAAACATTTCTCCACTAAACCATCCTCCTGAAAGCACTTCGTTTGTCAAATCATAACACCCGTTCTGCTGATTCCTCAAGTGTGCTTTAATTAAGCATGTCACCGAAAGTACAATGACACTACACCGGCCACACGTCATAGGTAAAAATGCCACGCATTCAAGTGGGAAGTTTCCACCAATCGCAACTTGAGAACTCCACACACCTAGAGAATCACGTTCACAGGAGCGGAAGAAAATAATTCGTGGCTAAACGGACAAAAAACAATCACAGCAACCATATCCGAGACTTGACTTCGCCGCAGTCCGTCGGCTCACCAAAGCACTTGGCCAGATTTGTCGACGGGTTGCAGACTTGGAGCGCCGGTTGCTGGTAGCCACCGCCGGACACAAAGATCCCCAGGTCCCCAGGCCGTGGCGTGTCGGCCATCTTGTCATCCCTAGGCTGCTGGTTTTCCCTAGAGTCCCTAGGCTTCTCCCCATGTCCTTCTGAAGTGCCAGCACCGTGCTTCCAAGTGTTCTTGCCGGGTGTGCTCGTGGATGAGACATCCTTGATAAGTTCGAGGTGCTTCACCTGTTTCAGATGATTTTTGTGCAAAAAGAAAAAAAGTAATATAGGATGCATTTAATTAAGAGCTATAACATCAACAATGAGCAGAGCTTAGAGAAATGCTAGTAGTTGTGAAAGGTATATATAAAATCATTTATAAAAAATCTTGCAAATTACAACAAACACCTTTCTGTGATTCAAACCACCAAAGTGCTAGTTAATTACACACTTTTCCTACAGCTCTAAGCGAGCTATGGTATTTATCATGCATAAATGTGTAAGCTATCCCTACTTCCAGCCAGTGCTACTGAAAAAAAAAAAAAGTTTATGGCTAAAATACAATGCATCTCCATACCAATCCTGCTAGCCGTCCTACAACAATGATCACACCGTTAAAGGCACGTTAAATTTCTACCTGCTCAATCAAGCTACCATTTTGAGTCAAGCATTACAACAGTAAGACACAACTTTAATTTCACATTCTTTCTTAAAGGGACCACGCAGACAAAACACAAGTTTGGCTCATTCGAAATATTGCCTCGTTAGAATCATACTGACCTCACTTTTAGCGTAAACTTCGCTCAAATAAGCAACATAAGTAGGAAAAAAGGGAATGGCCATGCAACCCACTAGCTCCTTTCCTGCAGCAGAACCTATGATGTCATATGTGACAGCTCTGAGATTGGCTCAGGCCGGAAAAAGCAAACGCAAATTAGCAGGGCTTATAAGCCTGCCAAACGAGCTATTTGCGCTTACATTTAGGGCACATTCTCTTTATAGCAGTAAGAATGGTGAGGTAAACAGTGGAAGTTACGAAAATACATGTAAACATAGAAGTACTTATGCGTACTGCTGTTGGCACTGCGTGCACTATTTTGTTTTAGCTGCACAGGAGTGCGCTGCTTTGAGGTCGTCTCAGATGACACTGGCCGATTGGCAAAAGCAACGGTTACTTAAGTGACCATATCTGTTGAGCGAACGTAATGTTTCACGAAACGGTTATTTTCTACCTCAGCAAAAACAAGCCAGGTACAAATGCGGTCAAAAACAAAAGCAGAAAATGGCCCACCACGGTGTGGTGGCGCCACCTAGGTTGACAAACAGCAAACAAGACTCCCCAGCACATATGACATCACTGCAGACGTCACGAAAACACACGATTTGGCTGGAGAATCAAAATTTTAACTTAAATTGATTAATTTGTCAGTGAGTAAAGCAATGTTTGCTTCTGGACAAGTGCTGGGGGTACCACAAAACACGAAATCTTTCGTATAAAACAAACTTGTACTTTGTCTGCATGGCCCCTTTAAAGTTTAGCGGCACATCAAAAATGCAGCAACTGTTCTTCTGTTTAGATTTTGACCATTGTAGCATTGGTGACTAAGTACCCAAAAACATTCACGCTCTCAGACTATAGCTTCAAGGGTGGGGAGGGGGGAAAGGTCTTTATCGCAATACAACCCGTACAGTGGCTCTTTTCTTCTTACCTGAGCATCAATCTGAGTGAACTGCCACAGCCAGAGCGGGTTGTAGAGGAACGGCCGGTGGTCGAACCGGTTGTCGTCGGGGCTGTACGACTCGGCATGGTACGACGGCGTGATCACCGTCATCTTGTGACGGTTGATTGAGTAGGTCCGGAAGAAGTGCTTCACCTTCTCGGCGACCTTTCAGGGTTTGAATAGCGCCACATTGTAAACAATACACGCGTCAATAACACCGCTAAAACCTAAATGAAATGCAAGCTTCACTACCATATTTGCAGCATTTCAAAAAAATGTATGCAAGATCTTGCAGGAGAATGGGTGTAGGGATAATGACAATGGCAGCATGTGGTACCCTAGACTGAGAAAACAGCTAAGCTAATGTTGACCCGACCCAAGCAAATGTTAATGAGGTAAAAGTAAACAAAAGCGCCTGCACAAGCAAGGCTTTCAAGTTAAAGATTAAAGTGCTTAGTAAGAGAGTGCCAATATCCGAAACATTCGAATATTGATGCAAATAACACAATATTTGATTTGGCTTCGAACTGAACAACACTATTAAAGAACTATGAAGATTTAGCACCTTCGAACTTTGAAATACAATGGAATCTTGATACAAACCTCAAGAGGAGCAAAAATATTCGTATCACCTGAAAATTTGTATCACCAGAAAACAAACAAACAAAAAAAGTTCTCTGCACATCGAAACGCAGCGCACGCAACAGGCGATGTCAACATGGCGTCAGCTCCTGCCATGAAGGGGTGCAGGTAGCTCCAGCGACTGCTTCTAACCTTTCGTTAAAACACAGCTCAAGGCATAAACTAAATTGCTCATGCGAGAAAGGAGCTGATAATGTGGGTGAAAACTACGCTATAAATTGTCATCCACGCCAGATATCCGCTGCGGGATGGCCCAGCCAGCTGCTGCGAACGTTTCAAAATTTCCGCCATTAGGAGCGTGTCTCCCCATTGGTGCAAGTCGCGAGGCTCCTCCCACTGCCACGTGCAGCAACCAAGGCAGAAGCTGCCGTCAGGGTGCCGGGCCAAATCGTCAATGCGGGCGTAAAAAGAACACGCACCCATCGCCGACGCGTACGGACCATGTGTATGGATCATCAGAATTTTTTTACATTATAAATACAATGCATTTTGGTTGGGGAATTTTGAAAATTTGTATCACAGCGAAATTCGTCTCAACCGAATTTGTATCACCGAGATTCCACTGTACCTCCAAAACTTCAAATATTCTGTCCGTTGTTGAAATATTTTTGAAGTTTGGAAACACAGAAAGAGGAAGCTGTTTCAGCGACTTCGGATGCACAGTATCACGCCTTGTTAAAAATAAAAAAATGCCCCACTGAAACACATGCCAAATATATATTTTGTAACGAGGTACACAATGGATGTGTCATTTTGAGCATTTGTGATCGAACCCCATAAACACGCACTGGCTTAATTAATGCGATAGTGGCGGCAGGCTTTCCCACACTGCACCAGTGATGTGCAGCAAAGGGCAAAAGAAGGGGCTTGCGGAGTGCCCTATTTTCCTCACATTGGGCCAACTCTACCGTGGTGCTTCCCTTTCCGTAACCCACCTGAAATGGCGACCACGTGCCCTGCCACTGGTGAACCAGCTTGCTGAACATCGCGTACGGCCCGCATGCCAGCTGCTTCCTCAGCCGTCCGTACGTGCTCAGTTCCTCGTACGTCATTCCCATGTCGGCCTGCATAGACCATGTTTGGTTCTGTCACTGCTAAACGTTAGTTGATAAAAAGATTAGATTTTTTTACAGCCTTTTACTCTCCCTCGTAATAAACCTGTGACTAAAATGCAAGGCTCGTAACGTTAGGATAGTACTTATTTCCGAAGGACTATTAAATGTGATGCATTTCTATCAATTCAAGACATTAACTTGACAACAAGCTCTAATATAGGCTGCGGAATTACTAATGCCCAAGGTACAGTCTGAAAACTAGATTCCGCCATCCAGGTTTGCCTTAATCAGCCATACGTTAACTACGAATACCTCTGTGCCAAGTGATCTACCTTTCGCTGCTTTCGCAAACGAGAACTCTTTTCCCTAGTGCAATCTCAATATAAAGATCCTCCTTACTAATTTTAAACTAGCACAGGAAATACACAAGGTTTTAAAACTTAAACATCTCACCAGTAAATGACCCTTCCATAATAACTGTCACACCCTCAAACAAATGGCTTGTTGCATGCCTGCAGAGACGTATACCCTTCTTTTGACTTCTCGAAAATTGACGACATGCAAGCCATAAGACTGGAAGACTAAATTCGCACACAAATTGTTGATCGAGCGCAAAAACACACACATGCACACAAAAACAAAAATCTTTGTAAAGCACCAAGCCATTGTCACTGCGACGTGAAACGTTTTTAGGTTCTGCGCTGTTTTGTTATGACACATTGGCCGAAAGAAAACCAGAGCTGCCACTGCCATCGCGAAAGGCTGGGTGAGCAGTCACCTAAGAGTAGTTTATGTCAAAAACTACAGTTAGGCTTACCTCATCAGTCTGCACAGTCTGACCGTTTTTCAGTGGTGTCAACTCCGCTGTCGGCGTAGCCTTGAGAATTCTGAAAGAGTTTGGAGTGCTGTGTGATCAAGTGCACCCCTCTCAAAGAGACAGTGAGATAGAGAGAGAGAGAGAGAGAGAGAGAGAGAGAGAGAGAGAGAGAGAGAGAGAGAGAGAGAGAGAGAGAGAGAGAGAGAGAGAGAGAGAGAGAGAGAGAGAGAGAGAGAGAGAGAACCCAGGTGCGTGGGGCAACATATCAAGGCAGAAGCGACTTACTCGTTTAAAGCTGACAGCTTGAAGGTCTCGCAGGCATACTTCAGAAACCGCTTCAGGTCCACTTTGCTTATGCCCCCTATAGGGTTGATGTCACCGCTTGAGCAGTCGTACTTTGTGAGGTAACCGCGAAGTCTGCACAGCAAAGCGTTGAATAAATGGTTAAAATGCACTCAGTCCACAACCTACAAGGAAACGTTTAATGGTGGCTATATCCTCAACTTGTCACATTTGCATCCTCGAGCTATTTTAAGCTCGAGGATGAAATTTAAGCTTTCTTATGTTCTTTTAAGCAAGTGAAACCCAAGTGAGATCGGACAGAAATATCGCAAGCTGCACTCAGTCCTAAAAGTTTCGAACTGAGCAAGTGAAAAAACAGCATTCATGATAATACTCATAAATGCTGACTACAACACCTACAGCTAAAAATGTAATAAAGAATTCCAGGCATGAATAAAACATCACATCACATCACAAAATCATTTCTTTTTTTCTACTATAAAGCATGGGTTTGTGTTTGGGACACTCTAAGGGCGTTTGTTTTCTGTTTAAATCGAGCTTACTCTTGGGCAATCTTGCAAAAAGGATATGCTTTCTGGTGTATTCTGATTATGAACAACACAGGCACATCTTTGTGCTCAAACACTCTGACCAGCTTCCGGTTTACAGTGAGCACCATTTATCATCTTAAGTTGGCTTTCATGCATTACACAAGTGCTTGCAGTGAAGTATCCTTTATAGGCAGTTTTTTGGAACGGATGGCACAAGGCGGTGGCAGCCTCCCACACACAGCTGTCACTGCAGAAGCAACAGCATCTCCATGGGTTGAAAAAGCCAAATGGGTTGAAAAGGCCAAAACAAAACTCTAATACGATGCGCACTGCATTAGAATTTTTTAAAACACTTTTTTTCCCCAACTGTATGCTCAAGGCATCGACTATTGCTGCAAGGTCACATCGCTGACCATAATTGGGGTGTCAAGATTTCTACTCTACACTCGCGGACTTATTTGAAAAAAAGTAGCCCACTAAGCTGATTTGCAAACCCCCAAAATTAAACTGCACCCGTATAACCGACCCACCTCAATGGACCCGTGGCTAATGCATGCTAACGAGTGCGAAGATGCAGGTTCAATCCTGGCCACGGCAGCCATTTTTCTGACGGCAGCGAAAAATGAAAACGCCCGTGTCAAGATTTTGCCATATTTTGAAGATCCACAGGGGGTTCAAATTAATCTATAGTTCTCAACTACGCTGCACTTCATAGCCCAAGTGCAGCTTTGGCACGTAAAACCTAAAATTAAACTAATCTATAGTCCTCAACTACGCTGCACTTCTATAGTCCATGTGCAGCTTCGGCACGTAAAACCTCAAAAGAAAAAATGTTTGCATACAATCAACAACTGGTCACATAATAAACTATTATTCATATATGCTACGCTGTCACTTTCTTAAAACACTGTTCAGTTTTGCTATTTTTCATGGATCTTCAGAACTACTTTTATCCTTGTGAAGTGTTCAGTACCAGAATATACTGTGTATATGTGCTTCATAAAAGTTTTGTTTAATTACTGCCTCAGCTAACTTTTAAAAATGTTAACGTTAAAGGCGGCCACTTTTCTTTTGGTCTAAGGTAACCATCTGTATTTCTTTATATGCCCTTGTATGCATTTCTTCATATGTATTTCTCCGTCATCTGTATTTCTCTACATGCCTCCATATGCACTTCTTCATATTTATTTCTCCGTATGCCACCATATGTATTCCTCCGTATGCACAATGTGTTGCTTGTGTACAGCAAAGCGAAAAATCGCTGTCGCCATCTCCACCAGATGGCAGCAGCTCCCCTTTATATAAATCCGCAGCCGAAGCCAACATACCCTTCGTCCACATTGCCGGTTGCCAGGACCAAGAGTCCCCCTGGTCGATCCCTGGCCCAGAGAATGAGCTGGGCGAAGAGATAGGCCAAGACCATCCGTAGCCGGGCCTGGACATTCTGCAGGGCCAGGTCTTCCCGCGATCCGCCGCCAAGAACGCGGAACTTGGGGAAGCGACCCGTAAGCGTCGAAAAGATGCTCACCACCGCCGTCACGGCTGCGTCGATCACCACTGTCTGGTGGTAGCTGCAGTGACAAGGAACGTTTTGGGCGGCACATGGTGTTGGATAGTTGGTTTGCTATGTTTACAGTTGTTCAACTAGGCATGTGAAGACAGAGGTACGCAACTATCTGAATATATGACAAAATTACTCTGAAGGAAAATTTGACAGCTTTGCGGTTGAAGAAACATTTGTCTTGGTCCAGAATTTTTTTTTCAACTGCGAAGTTTCTGAGAAAGCTGTATCGCTTTCCTGTGTAGCCGTAAGGCTGCACTGAGGTAGATGCCAAATTTTCCTTCGCAGAAGCTTACTCCACCTTGGGGATTTCCCTTAAATCTGGTCAATTATGACAAAACTACAAATTCTGAAGGAACAACAACAATAATAGCAGTACTAATAAGTTGGCTTCGATGCAAGCTGTGATTTTTCAAACTTCCAGCAGACGCCCATGTTTTTGTTGTTGGCTTTCTTGCATGACACCAAGCTTTAGAAACAACCTTAATTAAAGGGGCCATGCAGACAAAACACGTTTGTTGTTTTATTTGAAAGATTTTGTTTTATAGCGCCCTCAGCGCTTGTCCGGCAGCAAACGATGCCTTGTTCATTGAGAACTTAAACACTTTAAACCAAAATTTCAATTCTCTCTCTAAATCGTGCATTTCGTTACGTCGACAATGACATATCCTGAGCAGGGCCTTAAAACTAAATATAGCCTGGTAACCAGGGCTGTTACCCATATCACAGATGGCCGTTTGGTTATCTTGTTTATTGCCCACTTTCATAGATGGTGCTGCAATACTGCTGAAGTGCCAGCGTTCGAACTTTGCTTCTGGCCGGACTTCTATACCTGCCATATTTTTATTAGGGTTGATACTAATCGTTTCCTAAAACGTAAGCTATGACTCGACAAACATGGTTACGTAAGTTGCCATGCCTCTTATGTCAGCTGGTCAGTGTTGTGTCAGACAACCCAATGCGGTGGACGGCTGTGTTAGGCAGTGTCAGCTGGCAAAGTGCCACACTACAGTCTAATCCCGCTACAACGAAGTCCGCTTCAACGAAATTTCCGCTTCAACGAAATATTTCCAATTCCCCGTCAGCTAGCCATAGAAGTCAATGCAACGAAGTCCTCGCCATAACGAACCATTTGTCTGGCTTGCTTTCGCTTCAACGAAATTTTCGATGAATTGGGCTGGGTTTGAACAATTATTTTACAATAAAATAAGCATAGCGCCAGCTATCTGTAACTTTTTAAACATTCAGGACGCTTAGTTTCACCGAAAACATGCGCGGTGCGCCCACGCCGCCAACCAAAAAAAAAAAAAAAAAAAAAAAAAAAACTCATAGGCGGACGCCATTGTTTGATGGTGATAACAATGTGGCTGGCCGTCTTTACATGAGGCACAGGCCCGGTTCGCCAAGCCGGAGCTACAGCCAATCTGTATCCAATGTGCTCTGCTGCTGGCACGGCGCCGTCATGTATGTGTTGTGACTCGTGAGCAGCTGTCCTTGCCGTTTTCCTTCTACCATTCTTCATAGCCAAGAGCAAAAATCATGTTTGCGTGTTTGGTCTTGAAGCCAAG